>NC_028354.1:10619479-10715604 GCF_000741045.1 Vigna radiata var. radiata | reverse complement strand
ATATATATATATATATATATATATATATATATATATATATATATATAAAATTTAAATTAACTATTTTTAATGAAAATGTCACGAAAAGCTATTATTTATTAAGAGTCCGTTTTCAGTTAATTCCTTTCAACAAAAGATATTTTAGGACTTTTTATAAATGTTCTATCTCTTAAAGTATACCCTTTTCCTTTGTTTTCTAAATTAAATTTTCAAAAAGAATTATCAACCGTTAAAAATAACTGTGTGAGTACGTTTTCAGTTAATTCCTTTCAACAAAAGATATTTTAGGACTTTTTATAAATGTTTTATCTCTTAAAGTATACCCTTTTCCTTTGTTTACTAAATTAAATTTTCAAAAAGAATTATCAACCGTTAAAAATAACTGTGTACCACAACATAAATATAAAATATAATTAACATATTTAAAAGAGTTTTTTATTATATATTTATAATAAATTGTTTATTTTTTTCAAGATGGATTTGGAAGAATGGATTTGTAGATAAAGAAAGGTAAAAGTTGAAGTTGTTTGGATTAAAAAAAATATGATGAGAAAGAATGAGATTTTGGACATAGTTTATAAAAGTTAATGTGATGGATTTAATTGATTAAAAAGTGTTTTAATCAATAAAATTGATTGATTACTATTTTATTTTTTATTATAAAAGTAATTTAAAATAAAAATATATGGTATAAATTATGTTTAAATGAAACGTGAGTTATTATTTTAAATAAAAAATATGGATGATTAGTTTAATTAAAATGGAATTGGTAAAAATTAAGTTAAAATAAATTATGGGTGATTATAAAAAATATGGGATTGGTAGAAATTATGGGTAAATTATTTATTGGAGAGGATTTTCTTTCTGTAGTGGTTACATGACATTCTGGGATTGGAGAGATTTTGCTTTATGACTGGTCACATGTCCTTGCATCATTGGAGAGGACTTGGACACTTGTCTCCACCCTAGAGAGCCTCCAAATTCTCGACCAAACATTGTTCTTTAGGGTTAGCTTTTCTTTTAGGGTTTTAGGAGACATACCATGCCTATATAAATATGTCTCTCCATCCTTGTAATCATATTGGATGTTATGTAATGTTATGTTGTCCAAATTTGGTCATAATACTTCTCCTTGATCAAAACCAGAGAAACCCTAGAGGCCCCCTCTAGTCACATTCCTCATTAAGTGGGCCTGACTTTTCTATAAGTTACCAAACATCACACTACTACCACACTTTCACCTAAGACTGTGAGCCTTCCTTCTCGTCTACCATCATTTTATTTTTTGCACCATTACATTCCTAGGTACCATCTCCATCGCATCCTTCTAGCTTTGGCCCAACCTAGTCAAGGATGTTGCTATCACTTGGACTCCTTCTTTATAATTGGCTTAACATACATCCTTCCATTCTGATTAACATGATTCTTATTATTTTTAAGAGAAGTAGTCAAGTTCTCCATTTTGTCTTCCTCCATTATTAATCTTTCTTCTTATTGAATACACATGGTCAACAATGCATTAATAGCAACTTATCGTTATGTGTGGTATAAGAAATTTTAAATGAAGCATTTTTATGAGGAAAAATGCACAAAATATAATGTAATAAAGGAATCAGACAAGGTAACCTCCACGACTTTTAGTTGAGCCATAATGCCCCTTATGCGTATGATTTGATCATACTTTCTCTTAATCTCGGTGACCTTTAAGGATAAAAAGTACATGATAATAGTGTTGGTAAGAGATTTATCAAATGTGATGGATTGTTCATCATTAAACTTTAGTAAATCTCTCACATTGTCATGTTGATCAATAGAACCCTTAATTTCATCATAAAAGTTGGTCTTTATTAACATCAGAAAGATTATAGCCATTTTAATTTCGGAATACCACAATTGGTATAAAAAATATTCACATATTGAAAAACTACAAATTTTAAAATGAATGTTAATCATCATAATTTGAGACTATAACAAACATCATCTTTTACCAATGTAAACATGTTTTAATGAATGAATTTAGTGACATAAAACTTGTATGTGGGCTAAAGTCTTACTCAATTAAACTCATATAACCAAATGATTAAACTATTATGTTTTACTAATGCAAACATGTGTTAATGAATGAATTTAGTGACATAAAACTTGTCTCTAGGCTAAAGTTTTACTCAATTTGACTCATATTGTAACGCCCCAAAATTTAAGGTGTCACTAGAGGTTACAAAAACCGATAAAATTTTAAACTTTTATCATAGCGTAGAAACATACTTTTCGAAAAAACTTAACTTTTAAACATGCATGATTTATTCAAAACATAATAGTTCTAATATACTTATCCAATTACATTGTTCATAAATAATGAAGATAACGAAGGAAATATAGAACTCCAATTACATTGTCTCAAATTTCAAACTGAATAACTTTAAAAGAAAATCCCAAGTTTGTCCTCCGTCATCTCTCGAATCTATCATGTTTGAACAACATCTATAACATCATCTGCTCACATATAACACATTATGATTATTATTGATAACATCATTCACAACACACAAACACAAACACGTATGGGGTAAGCTACCATCAAAATAATCATAATTACAAGTATAAACACATTGATTATATCAACCATAAACAACCACCCCATACATAGTAGTAATAATAATAAGATTCTTAATCCTCTAACATAATCAATTCAAACATAATGAATTACTTGATCCCCCGATCCCAATCCTCGAATCTCGATCCTCGACCATTGATCTTTAACCCTTAATGTTATCACTAGCACCTCAAACATAAACTCTTGGTCTATCCACTAATTAGCACTTATGTTAACTACTTACTATAATCATTATAGTAACACCACTATCAACACAATGTAACTTGGAGCATCTTCAATACCATGATCATCATCATAGATACTCCATCATCATGATTATCCCAATCATGAACAACACCATGAGCATCATCTTAACATAAACACCACAGTGGAAAGAGTCAGTCTCACTCATGTACCTTACCCCACCCGCTTGTAGCCGCTTTTATAGACTCATCTGTAGCTTCCTTTACAGATACACTCGAGTCATCCTTCTTTTGGCTTTGGACTTCTTCCTCTATCATACAAGGCGAAATATTTATTCCTCCACCATAGAAGATTCAACACTCAAATACCATTCTCTTTTCTACAACTATTTTGCAAAGAGAATATCACTCTCTTTTCAACAACCAATGCTAAAGAGAGTCACTCCTCTTTTCAACAACTAATGCCAAAGGGAATATCCCTCCCTTTTCAACAACCAATGCCAAAGGGAGTACCTATCCGCAGATAGAACTAGGATTTACTAGGTATAGCTAGTAGACCTATCCACCAATGTCATGTTCTTCAATCACATACTCAGGTATACCTCAACACTCACTCATGCTCCAATCTCAACCACAAGTCAAAACTGACTTTAAACATAACCATTAATCTCGTTATCTGATTATCGTCACATTCAATAGCTCCTCAAGTTTGGTCCACATCCATTCTTCATCAAAACACATTATTTCTAGTAAAAATACTTTGGGACAATCGATTATCATAAGTGATCAATTATTCCTTAGAATTGAACCTTACACTCATTCAATCTTAAACCACCCTTCAATTAACAAGCCTTCGCATTGATAATATCACACACACATCAATCACTCAATTATCAAGATACCAATCATGTGTTGCACTTTATTAATAATAACATTAAAGAAATAACATAATTATATTCTAACAAAGATATTCACACACAACACCTTATTAGACATATCAACTCTTAATAAAAACATACTTAAGTCTTAAAAAAACTTAATTCCTAAATCCATATTTTCCTTTGGTCTTATATTCACCCCTCCTTAAAAGAATTTTTGTCCCCGAAAATTGTCCTACTAATCTCAAACGTCTGATTCTAGCACTTTGACTCTTGCCATGGCGAAGACTCGTCTTGTTGCATTAGGTTTCCCTAAGTCCTTCTTTTTTGGACATGCAGTAGCAAGATGCACAAGTTTCTAACAAACAAAAAATTTTCTCGCCTCAAACTTCTCACCTGTCAATCCTCTTCTTGACTCCATTATTCAATGTTTTTTGGTTAAACCCATTCGGAGGTCCCTATTTTTGTGTTTTTGTTCCATATTCGTCCTCGGTTTATTTTTTCTTGCCAATTAAGTCCCTAAGATTGAAAAATTGAAAGAAATTGACCCCTGTCATTAAATCAAGTTAACAGAGTTAAGTTTTAGCTTACCTGTGTGAGTGAGGTGGACAAATATGGTGACGTGGTGTACACAAAACGTGTTTTATTATGCACGTGACAATAAACTTAAAAAATTGGAGTTTTTGTTAAAGATTTTAAAATTAGGGTTNTTTTAAAATAGAATTGGGATTAAAATTGTATGACAAATCTGAATCTCAGTGCCTCACAAACAGGTGAATTTGGTAAATCGATACCCTTTCATCTCCTTCTAACATTTTCAACAAGCTCTTCGGCAACGCGCCGGAACAAGGCACTACAACCGCTGCCTCTCTATTTTCCGACGACAACCCCTTTCGGAGAAAACCTGTTCCACTTTCCGACCCAACGAATCAAGCTTACATCCCTAACAACGACAACGTCGCCCAGAATCGCGATGCCGACGACGAGAAGAAGCGCAAGAAGAACAAAGAGAAAAGCCCAACCCTTGATCCAGTTTCTGTAACCGAAGTTTTGGAGAAATCGAAGAAGAAGAGGAAACGCGGTTCCGATGAAGGAAGAGAAGGACGCCTTGATTTGGGTGCAGAAGCAGTTGGGAAAAGAAAGAGGAAAAAGGACGAAGTTGAAAAAGAGTATGAGGAGAAGAGATATGGGCTCATGGAGGAAATTCAAAAGGAAGGGATTGAGAAAAGGACACAGACCATCCTTTCTCTTCAAATCAGAATTGATTATTTTTTCTTTCCACCAAGGATAAGCATATCTGGCAATGCATAGTAAATTGAAATTTAAGAAAGATTCCCATGAAAATATCCTTTTAAAAACCACATTGAGAGAATACCTTGAAAATTAAGAACAACTGAACTAGGAAGAACACTCACCTCATCCTTGTCAACTCTTCCACCTCATCACTGTTGCAACCTTGTGTACAGCCTGAAAATGCCAACATGTCCATTTCATACCTGAGATGAAGCACCANAAATGGGCCTTTTTNCNTCAGAAGCTTGATCACCCTTTTGCCTAAGTCCTCAATCTGAGAAGTAAATCTAAGAGCACTAAAATTGACTCTGCATCGCAGCCTCTGAATCTCCAAAGGTTGTTCATTATTTGCCAGCCGAGCATCAGTTCGATTTAAATGGACGACTTTGTACTTTTGTATCAAAGGTAGACTCTGAAAGAATAATCATGCCATATGTTTTTTAATCAGAAAAACAGAAACTGGAAATAACATAATTGACATGCATAGTACTATGAAATTTAGAAAGAATAAAGCATGTTAAAACTTGAAAACTTGTCAGCCCAAGGATTATTCAAACTAACCTGGTTCTTATAGTATGATATATCAGACCAACTAATTAGTGGCATGGTGAAAAGTAATCCCTTTTCCACTCTTGTCTTCAGTCTAGGAGGCAACTATTTCAATATCCGAACCTCATCCCTCAAGGATGTAATGAAATGATCCACATTAAAGATGTCTTGGAACTCACTGATACACAAGTAAGAATACATGAATTGAAAACAGATCCTGCTTAAAAAGCACAAAAATGAGTGTAGAATTGAGGAGAGAAAACATGCCCCAACTGTTTTCAATTTTCCATTTTCGAGGCACTTATTTCAGTAACAATTTTCATAAAACATTGGATGAGAAATCGATTGCTGAGTAAGGTGAAATTGTTTAAGAAAAAAGACCTTAAAACCAAAAAGTTACGAGAGAATCAAACACTAATTAAACTTACTAACATTATATCCTTGCAACATTGATAGTTCGCTCAAACAATATACACCAAAATGGAACCCAACGTCGTTAACTGAACGACGCAGGTCCATAGCACCACCGATGTGGTCACACATATCATCCACAGCTTCATCCTCGACGACGACGATGACACCACCATCGAATTCCTCAGCTTTTTGTCACTCTCCCCTTTGAGACCCATCATCATCAACCCTTCCCAAACCACCCTCGCTTTCTTCCTCTCAATCTTATCTCCCCCACCCAACAACACCTCCTTCATAAATGCACCCCTTGCCAAACCCTAACCCTGTCAATTCAATTTCCCCTTCCCAAACCAATTCCAGATCCAAACCCGCCGCAGAGTTTCGAATTCGGAGCTCACCGAGCAGTATCGCCAGAACCTCGAATCCCGAGGCACATTACCCCGCAGAACCTCAACTGTGGATCTTCGGGTTCAGGAGACGATTGCACGCGCCAACAAGAGTTTGAATTGAGCAGCGAGGCGAAGTCGACGACGATTGATTTGAGACAATCGCTGGCGAGAAACAGAGCGCGAGTGGAGAATGATTAGGATATGGCACATAAAACCCACTGTGCACGCCAGGTCATCATATTTGTCCACCTCACCCTCACAGGTAAGCAAAAATTTAACCCTGATAACTTGATTTAACGACAAGGGTCAATTTCTTTCAATTTTTCAATCTTAGGGACTTAATTGGCAAAAAAAATAAATCGAGGACGAATATGAGACAAAAACACGAAAATAGGGACCTCCGAATGGGTTTAACCATTTTTTTTTATTTTCCTGATTTTTTTTTCTAATTCTTCTTTCTTTTCTTGTCTTGTCTATTTTATTTTCTCTCTTTCTTAATTTTTCTATAACACAACTGTAAGACACAAGATACACAACATATTTACAAACCAATTAAGAAAAGGAACCAACTAGCCAATTCATAAGAGTCACAAGAAGAACACACTTATTCTCAAAATAATTCCTAAGCTCCAAAATTCCCTAAGGTTCAAATAATCATGGTTTTTCACTTAAGGCTAATGTATGAGCTTCAAAACAAAGAAAATGGGAAAGCATAGGCTCAAAGGGGTTATCAAAGGATTAAAACAGGGTATGCTTATTTGGCTAGAGAGGCTCAAGAACAAAATTGCCTTTATCACTTCCAAAAAAGCATATCAATCAATAATCATCAAAAAAAGTCAAGTCAAAGCATATGTGCAAGCAATCAAGAGATATATCACACACAAGAAAGAACATAAAGTAGCTCAAATTATCACACAGGGTATTTCTGTTACAATCAAATCAACCTTTCAAACATCATAATCATCTTTCCAATTAGAGAAAAGCAAGGATTTCAGCCATAAGTATCAATCGAGTAAAGGAAAAACCTACAATCTAAACAAAATCTAGAAATGAAGAGAATCATGTAAAACTATACACAGACATAATGTTAAAACGACAAAAACAACCTAGAAAAGAAAAAACTAAACAACAAAAAATCTCCCCCAATAGACCACACTTAAAGTACACATTGTCCTCAATGTGTCTCAAACAAGATCAGAGCAATCAGTACAATCAAAAGATCATGGACAAGTGTAATAAAAGCGGGGAAGGAAGGAAAAGGGAAAAGAAAACTCCCTAGTGGAAGATGCCAAATTTGATTAAGAAGAGACACGTCTTCCACAACTGAATCTAGGAAGGAACTACCGAGGATCTACTTCATCCGCCAAATTTGATCGAGTAGAGAAATGTCTTCCACAACTAGATCAAGGAAAGAAGGATTGTTGATGAGCGGGTTCAGTCGGTGCCTATTGATCTTCAAGCTTTTGTGTATGTGACCACCTTTGTCTTTCCCTGTGAGTGTTTGTTGGTCAGATTTATGTGTACCTCCTGTAATAGGGTTAGTGCATTCTAATTCCAAAGAATTTATATGTAGAGGTAAAACACCCAATGTATCAGATCGAACCTTAGAAATACTTCAAAACATGAATTAAGTTCAAATTTAGAATCAATATCAACAACAGTCTCATATTCATGTTGAGTTCATGGAAAAGAAGCATTCAAATGTGATAGCAAAACGTGGTTCTTATCATGTAAGAGTGAAAATTAGAAACATGCTCATCAACATTATAATCAAATTGAGGTTTGTTCACCTCCACTTCCTTGAAGGTTGGAAGAGTCCCCTTATTTGGTTCTTCCATCTCCTTGCTTTTAATAGGAGATTGCAGCAAATCAGAACTAGTGGTGGAAGATGAAAATGGTCCACATGCCTCAAAATTCCTACTTATACCTTATCTGGTCCTCTTGCTTAAGAAGTTTTGTCTCAGAAGTATTAACATCAAAATCAAGATCAGAATCTTTATCAGTCTCCTCAGGTATAAGAGTAGGGACATATGAAGGCGAGAAAGTAGGTGGTACAATGGGTGCATGAATATGCTTCCCATATCCTAGGTTGATGGCATTGACATCTTCCAGAATCTGAACAATTTGAGATGATAATTTCTATGAATCTTGAAATTGTAGGATTAGGGATTGCTCAAGCTTTGGATGGACACTCTTGTCTCTTGTTGGAACTGAATGTTTTGTATGGTCATCTGCCTCAATATTTTCTCTAATGTAGGCTCAGAAGTAGAAGGTTGAGGAGGTATTTGGGAAGGTATATCATGTTGCGTATGATATTGTTAGACTGGTGGAGGCACATATGTATACTAAAATGGTGGTGGTGGTTGTTGCGATTGTGGAGCTTTATACCATCTCATATCTATTGGAAAATAGGTAGGCTTCTTTTTACACCAAGAGGGGGGAGGGTGAATTGGTGGTTTATCAAAAACAAAGTCTTTTCGCAATCTTGAAAACAAAGTATTAAACTTTTCAAACTTTCTTGAAATGCAAGTAATGAAAATTTGTATGCAGCGAAAAAACAATGGTTTTTATACTGGTTTGGCCAACAATGCCTACATCCGGTGTCCTTCCAACCCAAGAAGCAAATGCACTACAATGGTTGCAGTTTTTACAACAAGGAATTTATAGAAGACCTCCACGTCAAAAATATAAATCTCCTCTCTAACCCTTAACCAAACTATAGGCAACAAAAACAGAAAGACTTGCAGCAAGATGTCCCCTCTCCTGCAATCTGTCAATCACCACTTTGAAACGTCCTCAAAGGGAACCAGACTCCACGAGTCTATCCCCTGTAATCACAATAGGTCCAATACAGCAGTCTTCAAGGATGTCAAGCCAAAATATGCAGCAGTCTTCAAGGTTTCCAAGCCTCAGTCTGATCAAACCAGAAACACCTTCACTGTGCAGAATATGGTCAAGCAATGTGAGCATAGTCAGTCTCCCTTTGAATCTCTTTCAAGAAAGATCAACACCGTCTTCTTGGAGAATTCTTGGAGCTCTAAAAAACTAGAGATATCAATATGAAACAGAAATGAAATTGTCAGATCATCAAAAGTCTTTCAATAAATTTGTGTTCAGTCTATTTATAGTTTTCTGTTTAACAAAGAATCTCTTAGTAGAATATGCTACTAAATCAGTCGATTGAGTTATGACAGTTATAATAGTTCAGTCAAACTGGTAGCATACAGTCAACCAAAATAAAAACTCATTTAATACAGTTGACCGACCAATCAATGCTCAACTAAATTTTGAAAATATAGTCGTTATAGTACAAGAGCATAACATAATTCCAAAAAAGATAACTAATACAATCGAATATGTGGCGCACATAGTCGACTTTGACATGTAAAAACATTTCGAAATTCTTTCCTTCTCAAAATATCATAAAGCACTGATTTCAAAATCTGTACAAATATTTTAGCATAGTCGAATCTATTCATAATGGAGTCGACTGTACTGCTTTGTCACACAGTTATAAGTTCATAAAAGTGTTTGTGGTTTTCATGCTTTAAAACATGTGCAATGCATCCAAACATGATATAAAATGTACAAGCTTAATGTATATGCATTCACACATCAATACAACATATAAACATGTTCAACAGATATATCAATCAGTCAGCATAAGAACATGTAACACAACAATAACATATGCGTGTTATTAAGCAATGTGTTGTCATTATAAAAAACTAGAGTGATATAGATATTGTGTTGTCAACAATCTCAACAATATCAGGATCATTCGTCCATCCTGGATTGTTGTTGTAACCATACAAATCAAAATGATGTTGAGCAAGGAAGAATTCATTCAAAAACAGTTGCTTAAGATCTTCCCAATCGGTGATGGACCCTGGAGGAAGACAATACAATCAATCCTTTAATACTCCTTGTAATGAGTGTGGAAATGCCCTTAAGAAAATGTGATCATCCGGGACATGTGGAGATTTCATTGTAGAGCAAATGATATGGAACTCCTCCAAATATTTATGTGGGAAATCACCTACAAAACCATGAAACTTAGGCAACAATTGTATTAGTCTAATGTTGAGAACGCAATGGACATCATCCTCATTAGGTGGAACCAACTGCCAAAGAACATTCTCACGAGCTGGAGGATGAGCCATATTGTTCTCAGCATAGAAATCAGCAACATATAAATGAGAATCATAATCAGAGGCATAGGCAGAAGAAGTAGTATGCATATAACCGAAATAAGTAGACATGTAGAATGTGAATGCTTAAAATTATGCAACTAATGTTATCTAAATGCAAGGACTACAAATTCTTAGAATCCCTATCTAATCTATGAAAAATCCAATGAATTTCATGATCAAAGGGTAGTAGTGGCCTAGGATTGCCCTTAGTCATACACTCAGTCAACTCCTATCAACAAAAGTCAACATAGTGAAATAAAGCAGGGTAAACTGCAAGTATATGCAAACCTTATCAGAATGCGCTAAAAACTTGTGAAAAACACCCAAAAATAATGAAAAGATATCACAAAAAATTTCAAAGTATAGCTATGTTAACCAACACAGGAAAGTGCGAAAAACGATAAAAATAAAACTTCAAAAATAAAAGAGAAATTGAAAATGACTTCTTTTTGGAACTAGAGGCATGGGCCACTGGCATAGCGAGTGGGGTTGGATTACTCGTGTTTTTCTACCTAAAAAGCACATATGATACGTCTAATTCGGACATCGTGAGCAAAAGTTGCATCGACTCAAAGTTTCGACCCACCCATTTTTCACAAAATTGAATCTGAACTACTACAAGTGCTTATGGGATTTTTCTATGAAAATATGGACCAAAAGAAGTGACCACACAAAATTTCAGCAAAAAATAAGACATCTAGCTATAAAATCCAAAAATTCCAATTAATTAGACAAAACTAGTCATTATTCACGCACTAGCCCAGTGCTGCTCGTCGCCCTTACATAGTTGTCCCTCAGTGCCACTCTGCAGCACAACATAAAAGAAAAAACATACACAACTTGCACAGAACACAACACACATAGAACACACACACTACAATTTGGTTAATATTCATGCGTACAGAACACTATTCACAACACACAAATGACTTCAATTCTGCAGCAGACTTCTAACAATACAAAAACACTCAATACAACTGCAGAATCAATAACAATAAAACTACAAAACACAATGCAACAATGTGACCAAAATTTAACATAGACACAACTCACAATCACAAAACACAAAACACAAACAACATATTAAACACTAACAAAAAAAAAATGCACACACAAAACCTAAGACAAAACTGTTGGTCCCCGATAACGATGCCAAAATTTGATTAAGGTCGTACCCAAATAAAATTAACATGTAATTAAAGTGCAGTGTAAATTAGGAAATGAATCCTAGGTCGTCTCTCAAGGACCAACAATTGGTTTAATCATTAAATCGAACACGTGGTACGGGGTGGTTTTTGGACAATTTGTGAATGGAAAATTAAACAACTAAAACACGAATTCAAATACTAATTAAAAATGATTGGTCACTAGCTAAATTGCATGCTTCCAATAATATATTAACAACAATTACCCACTCCTATAACCCCTAATCCAACACAAGTTAACCAACTAAGCAAAAACTAACAATGTTCTCATAAAAGCAAATTAAGCAAATACAATGCTCATATTCAATCAATTCTGCACCACACAATTCATCAACTAAGCAAAGATTAAACATCAATTAGGCAAATAAGCGTATACCCAATTGCAAGTGCACAAATAGATTCAATATTGAGCGAGGCAAGAGCAACAAAATGACAAACACAGTGCAGAAATCTTATGGAAACGATGCAATGTTGCTAATGACCAACCAAGAACACTTAAGCTATTATTAAAATAGAATTAAAATAGTGAAACGAAGTGGAATTTGAAAGCATTACAGTAAGGAAAAATGTAATTTTGGAAGCGCGAGGAAGATGATGCGTGAAGAGGTGGTCTAGCGAGCTGAGACCCTAATTAGAAATACACTTTCAAAAAATTCAATAAATCCACCTCATTGTGCTTTAAAGTGTCCACGTGGGTAGTTAAATGTCATCTCATTTGGATATTGCACAACTGGATAGTTGGTCGTTAACGATTTAAACAGCGTTTGCAAAAAGGACTAAATTGAACACAAATTACCATCTTTAGGACTACATTGAACATTTTTAAAAAATTAGGACCATTTCGAACAAAACTGACAAAAATTGGGACCATCAATGATATTAAGCCTATATTTTATTATTTATAACTAATTTCATGCAAACCATCTTGGTATTAAACATATATGGGTGAAAGTGTGTACCATTTAAGGATGGCAAAGTATATTAATTGTTTAAACTGTAGAGTATTGAATGTGTGGTTTTTATCCCAATAATTATTTTTACATGAAATTTTAATAATTACACGAAATTTTAATAATTTCAAGAAATACATATATTTAAATTACTTTAAGAAATTAACTTTAAATTTAACTTAATCTATAAAAATTTAGTTTGTAAATTAGTATTTGTATCTACTTATACATTATGAACTTGTTTCATCTTTAAAAATTTTATCACATTGAAGTATATATACATTTCAAGTATGATACTAGACATTAAAGATGGCTCAATAGTATACGGTAGGTCAAACAAATAACACTTATCACGATAGACATAACAAATAATAAATCTTATTAGAATAAACTTTGAATGACTCTAATATTACATGAGAAAAATAGTTTTAAACCTAATTCAATCATACAAAATCAACTTGTAAAGTAAGACTTAGACCTGCTTATATAAAATAAATATACATTATCTCTAGTCAATATATGATATCTCCAACACTTATAATTAATTATCTTTATTTTTTATATATTTTATTTGAATAAAATTATTAAACTATTTTATATTCAATTTTTTTAATAAAGTAATTTATTTTTTTAAGGATATATTTTATTTTAAAAATGTGTATCTTAAAATTAAAACTTATGAAAAATATTACTTAAGTTATTTATTTTTAACATATACTTGTATTGTAACATCCCAAAATATAGTGATTAACCATATCATAGTCGTCACATAGTTAATAAGATAGAATAGTTATAGACTAGAGTATAAAGTATAAACTTTATAGTTATCCAAAAACAACTATAGAATTTAAACTTTATATACAACCGATTAAACAAAACTAATTACAAGTCTAGTCTAAAGTAGTCTACACCACAGGGTCTCCTCCCTCAAGCGCTTGTTCCAGAGGAACCTCATCTCCCTCTGGTCATACCCACAGGATGACCATCAGAAAGAAAAGAGGACAATCACATACAAATCACATTCACAAACAAAAGAAGAAGGGTAAGCTAGATTACAAAAATTTATGATATACATATATTTACACAATAATAATATTCACGCAACAACACATAGCAAACTAATTACCACTTGTTATGCATGACGAATCTTTTTACTAGACCATTCAAATTAGTATGAATATGTAGCTATGGAAGTTCGTGCACTTGTTGTGGTGAAACAACTAACCCACCCCAAGCTACCACACAAGGTTAATATGTTACAACTCGCCTTAGGCCAAGGTAAAACCCCTAGACTAGGACCTCCTGCTATTCTCATGATAAGCCTCACCCTTTTCTACTTGAGAATAGGTGACCATTAGAATGTTAGGATGAACTCCAAGGCTGAGCTTCCCATATTCATACTTACAACCTTTGAAATTATCACTGAGAAATTCCTGCTTGGAATTCTCTTTCACACCAAATGAAACCATGATTCAAAATCATATACTTTCTTTTTGAAACCACAAAACATAACATTGATAACCACATCATCTCATAAACACTTTCATATCATTCACAATGAATCAAAATGTAACTTCATACCATAAGGAAACAAGAATGAAAAGAATAAAACACCCCCCTAGGCTAGTCACTCAGCGACCAAACTCGCTAAGCAACCTCAAAGCCATCTTGCTCAACGACCTAGTTCGTTAATTACATAGACAATGTGACATACCAACTCGTGCGAATAAAATGACAATTAATTTCAAACCTCAACCACTCGCTCAACGACCCTACTCGTTGTGCGAATAAAACGCCCTTTAATCACAGACTCCATCCTCTCGCTTAGCGACATAATTGACTAAGCGAGAGAAGAGATAATGGCCTAGACCCCTAATTTACTCGCTCAACGATCTAAGTCGTTGTTCGAGACCAGAGACAATGGCCCAAACCCACTACCATCTCACCCAGCGACCCAGCTCGTTAGGCAAAAGTTTAGACAATGATCCAAACCCTCAGCCATCTCGCCCAGCGACCCAACTCGCTCGGTGAAAGTCCAAACAGTGTGTCAGACCATTCAACCACTCGTTGAGCGACTTCACTCGCTCAGCGAGTTTGCATAATTTTGCAGCACAATTTTGCATAATTATGTAGCCTACTACAAAGTTACCAATTACCAATATTTTCTCCAACTTCTAATCCTCCTAGATCGTGTTATATATATAATTATAACTAGCCAAGTGTGTCTAATCCATCTTAACCTCATTCTAAAGTGTTTACTAATCAATTTACACTTCAAAATCTACAAAACATCAACCTATGGACCCAAATCATATTCTATCACTTTTGGCACAATTTTAAGCAACTTATTCTACCCAAATGACCAATTGATCACCAAACTCCCAAATCAGATTTTCACTACTCTACTTCCTCAAAACTAGCTCAAAACAAGGATAAATTATAACTACTCATCATCAACCCTTCTTACCATTGAATTATAACATATTACACATTCAATAACAGTCCAAAAATCATTTAACACAATTCATAATCAAAATTCATCAATCCACACTCAAAATGATCAAATTGCATATGATATGTCTACCCTAAAACCTAATTTCAGTTAATTACCAATCAAATAACAATCTAGCTTTCCTTACCTCTAATTCAACATCTCAAAACTTCTAAAATGCTCTACCGCTTAGTTGCAACACAAGGAACTTCTAGAAAACCTACAAATCACCGATTGGTGATGGGAAACCAACCTTAGAAACCACAATTGAACTAAGAATCAAGGTAGAAGAATTCTTGATTCATGCAAAATAACACGAGCTTACATGCTCAAGAACCCTAAATACCGAGGAAAAAAGGGTTTAACACTTACTTGCTTAAATAAACCAATTGATCAGTTAGATAGGTAGCCCTCGACGCAAGGATCGCCTAAACACCTCTTGATCGTCGAACAGATGATCCAAGAGTGAGAAAAGTTAGAGAGATGGTATAGAGTTGAAGAGAATAGTGTTTTAGAGAGATAAACGGTATTTTAGATAATGAGACGAATTTAGAAAACTTTATTTATATTATAAGATTATTTTATAATAAAATATTTGGTCGCATTATTTTGCTACACTTATCAATTCTAACATTCTATTTTCTAGGTTATATGTATACTGTATATAAAAAGGAATAATTATTTGTGAAATCTAATTTATTTTTTATTGAATTTGAAATTATGTTATTATAATTGTTTAAAATATTTTCTTAATTTTTGTAATTTCTTCGTCTAAATAACTCATTTTATTTCAAATAACTTCATTTTCTTTGTGTTGTTTGTAACGATGAATTTGATGAAACTGAATGAATTAATTTATAGGAGATAAAGATGAAAAGTGATGAGATTGTTTGTTTTAAATAAAGCTGTCAAAAAGGGTAACCCGGCTCGACCCGGTCCGGTCCACCACGGGTTGGTCACTTAGTAAGCCAACCCAACCCGACTCATTTATTAGCGAGCCAGAAAAACTTGAACCCGACCCGACCCACCATGGGTTGGTGGGTAAACGGGTTGGCTCACTAGCCCATTTAATTACATAATTTTAAAATAAAAAAAAATACAAACTTTCTGCAATTTAAATTTAAACAATTTTTACTCCCAAAAAATTATGTTAAAGACAATTCAAAATAATAATAATAAAAAGTACAATATAATCCAAATGTCATTCAAAAACAAACACAAAAAGCACACAAATAAGTTTTTTATATTCATCATTTTTTGTTCTTGTTGTAAACCCCTTGTTCTTGTTGTCTCCAAATTCACTAATAAAGATTTTTCTAATATTAGAACAATTCTGACAATCAATAAAAAAATATTAGTAAAAAAAGAGAGAATCAGTACTCAACAACATCAACAAAAAATTAATAGTTTAATCTGTAACATCATTTTCCAAAATCAAAGATATCAAAAAGAGCTTGTTAAAATAATGTATACTCAAATTGTTTAAATAAAATGAACAAAATCTGATACAAGCATGTCAGAACATGAAAAAATCATTCCATGTCTTCAAATCCCCCAGAACAAGAAACAAATTCGCAAACCCCTATTTTTGTCATTATAGGGTTTTTGAAAAAAAGAGAGAAAGAGAAGTGAGAAAACAAAAATGTGGAGAAAAGAGAAGAAAAAAATGAAGGGTGTTTTACCTGCTCCTTGAAGAATTTCAGTGAAATAAGGGTGAGAACACCGTCAAATGAGAGAGCATGTACCGTGAGAGTGATTTGTGAGAACAAATGTTACTTTTTTGGTATACACAATGAGTGAAGAAAGTATTTTAGTTTTTAGGGTTTCATAAATAAAATAATAAATTAAAAAAATAAAATTAGGTATGTGGGTTGGTGGGCCAACCCGGCTCACCACGGGTTCAATCCGCATGAGCCGGGTCTAAATGAACCGGGTTGAAATCTGACCCGCATATAAGTGGGTTGTATTTTTCAAACACAACCTGGCCCGAACCCGTGACGGGCCGGGTTGGCTCGCGGGTTGTGACTCATTTTGACGGCTATAGTTTTTAAAGATAAGGGTGTTGCTCCCTACACCTCTCCAAGTGGGACCTGTACCTCTCCATTAATTTAATTTATTTCAAAAATATTCTACACCTCCCTACTATTTTCTTTTATTCCAAAAATACCCTACACCTCCCCACTATCCTTAACAATCTTTCTCTTTCTCTCTCTACATTAATGGAGCATTTACATGACTTAAATTTGAAGTTAGATATATTTTCTTAAATAAGTTTGATTCAATCTTATTTTCGTTGTTGAATATATATTTTTTTCTTTTTACATATAATATCTATAACTTTTAACATTATATTATGTTTTAACTCAAATAACTTAAATAAAATATTTAATTTATTAGATAAATAATATAACGATATTATTAAATGCTTAAAATATAAAAAAAAAAGTTATTTGTTAAAGATTTAGAATTTATTTAGTTCTTTCGTCATTATAAAGTTAGTATATAATAATAATAATAATATATCATTATTTATTATTAATATTATTATGTTTATTATTTTGTATTTGCATCTAACTTTTAATTTTATAAAATGGAAATGATAGAAGTACTACTATTGAAGTTTCCTCCAATTTTATATTTTGTAGTATGTTACAAATTTAAATCTGAAGGTCCATTAATGTAGAGAGAGAAAGAGAAAGATGGTTAAGGATAGTGGGGATGTGTAGGGTATTTTTGGAATAAAGAAAATAGTGAAGAGGTGTAGAATATTTTTGAAATAAATTAAATTAATGGGGAGGTACAGATCCCACTTGCGGAGGTGTAGGAAGCAACACCCAAAAGATAAAGACTAAATGAAAGGATTTAAAGGGTGAAATTTGTAAGAAATATGATGAATGTAATAGATCAATTTTATTGAATAGTAAAATTATCATATTACAATTTTACTTTTATGGTTAAAATTATTATAGAATAGATTGTAATTATTATTATTTTTGTTATAATAATAATTAGTATTAATATCAATTATTATTATCATCAATGCTATTATTATTAATAATATAATAATTATTATTATTAATTATCCAAAAGTTTTAAGAATACTTTTTATCATTATTATTAATTTTTATTTAATAGTTTTAATTTCACAATTAATATTGTTACTATTTAAATTTAAAAACAGTTATGAAGGTTACTTAAAAGTGTAAGTGCTGAAGTGTTTCTCCTCCCCTTATTTTTTTCATTCATGGAAAAATGAGATAAACACGAACCCCTATAAACAATAGTGTTTTGCCTATTATAGCCATTTATACAATCCTTTAAAACTAACAAGAACAAAACGCAATAAAAGATTTGAAATTCATCAAATAATTAAATTATTCTTTTAATTGCAAAACCTAAGAAAAGATGATAGAAATGAAGCCAGTGAGCTGTGAAGACAATGACTTTTATACATTCCTTTTTGCCATTCAATTACTATATATGGTCCCACTTTCTTGTCTGGACTTCGGTTTCAACCCTGCACCTCCTTCTGACACTTCCAAAAACCCTTTCTTCTTCCAAAGATGCTCATCAGTAATTATTTACTTATATAAATTATATGTCTTAGATTTATAAACCATTAACCATTCAGATAATAGACATTATTGTGCTTGCATTGAAGCAAGAGAAGGAAGACAGAAATTGCCGTTGTCTTTCTTGCATGTTATTCACTCACTTTCTACCAACCTTGATTGCATGTTAGCCACGTGTATTGCTAAGACTGTGATAATGGTATCACGTGACGAGTAATCAGGTTTAGAATTATTCTTAGCAGTATGAATTATCGAAAGATGCAAAAATATAAAACTACTTTGTATATGCAACCAATGATGTTTTGTTCTTTTCTCTGCCATTCCATTGCGATAGAGTTGATGAATAATACCATTTCAGTCTGGTGAATTTGAAAGTGAATTGAACTTTTCTTTTGAATTCATTTACGAGAGGAAATATTCGCCAAGAATTATTGTTGAGCTTACCTTTTAATTCAAATACTCATATTATTTGCATGTTTTACATCTTAGTCATAAATACTATGTTTTTAGTTAACCATTCATTTTAATATACAATAACACCTTACATAAGTGTCATGTAACAATGCTTTTTTCTCTGAAAATTTGATGAGAAAACTTTGTTAGTTTGGTATGCAAGGAGAGAGTGACAAGTGGGAGGGAGATATAATAAGTGTGTAAGAATAGGAAATTGAAAAGTTAGGATGAAAGTTTGAAGTTAGATTGAAGAGTAGGCAGTGTGATTAAAACAGGGGTAAAAGGGATCACGAGAAGCTTGGCTTTCTTTTGAAAATTTTATTCCAAAGACTTGGCTTTGAATATTGCTTCATTCAAATGGCAAGTTGGGTTCACTTTCTTAAGTTATAAGTTATAAAACGTATTCTCTTAATCTTAATATTAAAACAAATAACTTGTCTTGAGAATTAAATTAATATAGAAAAGGTGGAAATTAAGAAGTCTTAAAAGCTACACTTACATTCCCAAAGTTTTGTAAAAAAAAATATGTAGAGAAGAGAATAAGAAATTTATGGTTTTGGCGCCTGCATGGTGGAAAGTTGATAATATATTTTGAAAATAATAATAAATATAAAAGAAAATCCACTTGGTGTGTTGAAAATAGGATGTTTCGCTTTCTGGTCCCAGTGAGTAAATCTTGTTTATATCTTACACAGCTTCTTGGATGAATTAATAATTGAATATGTGCATGTATGTCAGATATCATTCAAAATGCAAACTAATCAAAAGAAACTAGATAGACATGTTACAACCTTGTGATTTCATTAAATTCTGGCTGCTGCTTTCTTAGGTTACCTAATGGAAAATACACTTCTTCAACATCCTAATAACACCACTATAGTTTATGAGTAATAATACAGAACTCATAAATCTGAATTTTATTTATTATTAAGAATAGTTGAGAAATAGTTAAAAAAAAGATTGAAACATTCATCATAAGATGATGCACATTTTCAGGAACTATTTCCTTGTGTTATTATGACTTGAATTTTATAGTAAGTTATTAGAATTAAAAAGAACCAAATTAATTGATGATTTACCAATTATAGTAGTAAACCCAAACAGCCAGCACCTCTATTGCACATGTTGTTGAATCACGTTTCAACCTAAGTTGGGACATGTGGGTTTGTCAAAGTTAACCATATACTACGTAAATTTAGCCATCATTAAATTTTTACCAAACAAGATCTTTGTCACATTTTTTCCTCACTATATATCTTTTATTTATTACGACCATACATAATTTTTATTATATTTATTATATTTGTGCAATAATTCTTTAAATCAGAAATATAAATGTTGTAAATATTAGCAAAAGATATAACTCACCATGAATTATAGTGTAATGATTAGGAAAAAACAAACTCTTCTTATATTTATTATGTGTGTAGTAATTCTTTAAATTATAAGTAAAATATATTTGAACACAGGTTTTTTTTTAATATTTTGATATAATGTACATATATTTTTTTATTAGTTTACTATTTATTTATTATTATACTAATATACTTTAAACTTAATAAAAAATCATATATATATATATATATATATATATATATATATAATTATTATTAAAAATTGTATTAACATATATTTTTCTAAATTATAAATACAATAATGGTAATGATTATAAAGTAATATGACTAAATACGAGTTTTAGTATAATAATTATAGAGAAACAAACTTTTATGTTTCTATGTAATAGTTAAGATACATAACGAATTAATTTCTCAAAAAGTAGTTATATAAGGATAACTTGTAACTGAAATATGAGTAAAGAACACGCATAAACATTTATGAATAACCGTAACAAAATAAAAAGAAATTAAATAATGATACCTTAATTAATGAGAGTTACTTTCTAAACTTTTGACTAGAAAAAAATTAAACAGATCTTTTTAATTAAAAGCTTCTACTCATCACATATTATTTTTCTCTAAATTTCAATTGTTTAACCCATTCTTATTTTTAATTGTGGGATTTGTCTCCTTTACTAATTTTTTAATATATAAATATTTAATTGACTCATAAATATTATTAGATATATTTTTTACTTTTATTTTTTTAAAATTTTTATTATTTTTTATTTATATTTTGAATTTAACTCATATTTTTTCTATTAAATAATATATATATATATATATTTTCAAAGAGTAATTAACCATACATAATTAACTTCATACATAATTTTTTACAATAACTAAGCAACATAATACTTAATTCATTAATTGGACTGTTTATTTAGGATCACTGAAAATTTAGAAGCAATGCAAGTGTTTAATGATTAATTATAGATTGTTTAAGTATTCAGCTAACCTACGAATTTGACCATATTTAATTTTACCAGAAAAATATTGATTTAGATTTAAGATAGTGTGGATCTGAATTCCACCTGACTTGCTGCTTATATTAAAGATGTTTAATTTGAGTAATAAGTTTTTGATTAGAATAAATTTAATCTATATTAAATTTGATTTCAAAGAGAAATGTTTTAACCATAGATGAATAGAAAAATAGTGAGAAAAGAACAAAAGTGAACAAGAGTGGTACATTGAGAAGGGTAACTTCTAGAAAACGTAAGCCCTTTGTTTTTATTTGTAATATACAAATGGCAATGTTTATGTAGATTTTGATATTATAAATTTTTACTTGAAATATAAATATTGTTATAAAAAGTTGAAAGAAATGAGATTTTATAAAGTTTAGAGAGAATGGAAATGTTGTTACAGGAAACAAGATTCTTTGGTGTAGCAATTATCATGAAACTTTAACAGAACACAGTTACCAGTTCCTTCCTTAGGAACTTTACCATAAGAGAAGGCACACATCACACTGTGATGAGTTAAAGCAGAGAGTTTAAGTTTTCTCCAAATAAAAAAATCACGACACACATGGATAAACCACACCCTTTCAACCGTTTCCCACTCCATTCATTTTCTCACCACAACAGACAAATATAAATTTCATTAGCACACACACTCACACACACACAACATAACCATTCTCACTCACTTTCCCACCTTCTTCTCTGTTCTCTCATCATCATCATGATGGAGGGCTACTCTCTTCCACCACCACCCGGTGAAGAGGACGCGCCACCACCGTCATGGGGTAGGCCCAATTCACAGGAAGAGGACATTGCCATTGCCTTGGGTGCCCCTCTTTCCTTTAAATCCATGCTTCAACAACAGCCTCAACAACCACAACTACAACCACAGCCACCACAACTTGACTCTTATTTCAACTTCAACATCAACTCTGCTATTCCCATTCCCTTTGTTCCTCCTATGGAATCTTTTCCCCCTCTGGACCCCTTCTCACCTTCACTTTCATCGTCTCCTTTCTTCAACAACACCAACAACACCAGCATGCCCTTTGACCCGGGCTTTGACTTGGGCCTCGACAACGGCCTTCACTCTTCATGCCCCCCTCTTTTCTCCCAGGTTCAGCCGGGCTTCGAGTTTGGAGAACTGGAAGCTCTTACTGCTGCACCTGGGCATGTGCCCTTTATGGAGGGACCCAAGGGGGAGAACCCTCTTCAGAGGGTGCAGCCGACCCTTTACAGGAAGAGGAGGGGAACCGCGGAGATTCCGGGGCTGGAGACGGTGAGGAGGAAGGGGAGGAAGTGGGAGGAGGGGGAGGCTGAGGAAGGGAGCAGTGCTGACGTGGATGGTTCTGGGTTGAATTATGAGTCTGATGAGAATGATAATGGAAATAATGGTTTGAAGAGAAGTGAGAATGCTGAAGATCACAAGGGGAAGAGAAAGGGGTTGCCTGCCAAAAATCTCATGGCGGAGAGGCGCCGCCGGAAGAAGCTCAATGATCGGTTGTACATGCTCAGGTCTGTTGTGCCCAAGATTAGCAAGGTATGAAAAACCAAAACAAAAAAGAACTAAATTTTTCATAAATTCTTCTTCATTGTTCTTGATTATTAGTTTGTTTCAATGTTCATTTTGTTTTGTTTTGTTTTGTTTTGGGGTGCTGATTTTATCTTACAAAAGTAGAAATGGAACAAAACTTATATGTAATTTTTAAGTATTTTTGGTGCTATATTTTGTTAATCCGAGTAATTAAAGTTTATATTAGATGTTAATGTACATTATTGAGGTGGAGTTTTGATTTGGTAGAAGAATTATACCAAAAGAATCTAATTTTGGGGTTGTGCTTGAGGAGAAATATGAAAGTTGTTTATGAGAGAATTGTTTCTGGAGAAAATTTTCTAAACATGATATTATTCTGAGGTTCTCTATTTCCTGTTGTTGTCTCCTTTGCTGAGAAATGTCATTTTGTGACTTATGTTTGGTGGAGAATCTGGTGTATGGTTGTGCATATTGATGACAGTTTTGAAGAATTTGTAGTTCATTCGTGTTAGGAGCCTGGGAATGGTGCATGCTGATGTTCTTTCATTTGTTTGCAGATGGATAGGGCTTCAATACTTGGGGATGCAATTGACTACCTGAAGGAGTTGCTGCAGCGGATCAATGATCTCCACAACGAGCTGGAGACAACTCCAGTGGGCTCGTCGCTGCCACCTTCTACTTCTACAAGCTTTCAGCCTCTAACACCCACCCTGCCAACTCTTCCCTGCAGGGTCAAGGAGGAACTGTATCCTGGCACCTTGCCAAGCCCTAAAAATCAAGCTGCAAAGGTAATTTTTTTTGTTGATTTAATTGCATAATGGTGATTGTACAAGGTTGAAAATGCAGCTTGTTGTACGCAGACCATGTGAACTATGCTGCAATTGAAACTTTTAGAAAGATAACTTTGAAAATTTTTAAAATTTTTGAAACTGAGTGATACACAGAAATTTCTCAGTCACATATTTATATGCTTCAAACAGAAGTTTCTCTGGACTTTGAAACACACTTATATGCTTCAAACAGCAAGAGTGAACTCAAATTTGAAACTAGGAGACGCTAAGGTGTAGCGATAGATCCTGGTATAAAAAGTGGTATAGTAGGAACTAAGAAAAAGTGTTGGTGAATGCTCCAATTTGAGGTGTGAAAGCAGAGAAAAATTTACTCCTACTACTCCTGTGCCTTCCATTGCAGTTGTATAACATTCAGAGTCTAAGAAGAAACCAATGATGGCCAACTAGATTGATATACATTTTTATTCTGACAGAACTTAATTGCATGGTGATTGAGAAACTGTTTTAAAGTGACTTTGGTGCTTCTGATATTATATGTAGGTTGAAGTTAGAGCAAGAGAAGGGAGAGCTGTGAATATTCACATGTTTTGCACCCGCCGACCAGGCCTTTTGCTGTCTACCATGAAGGCTTTGGACAACCTGGGATTGGATGTACAGCAGGCTGTTATAAGCTGTTTCAACGGCTTTGCTTTAGATGTGTTTAAAGCTGAGGTATAATTCTCTCTCCTTTTCCAATAACCATTATTTAACTTACTTTTGATGCTTGTCATTGCTCTGTATTTGGCCATTTCCACATTATGTTTATGCAGTGGTGGGGTGAAGGCTTAGTGGTTTTTGTTGATGCCACACATTGCATATTCAGTATTGATTTCTGGTCCCTACATCTGTTATGTTAGATAAATTTGATTAGTTATGCTCAGAATCTTGCAGCACTAAAATCATTAAAAATTTATGTTTGAGTTTGTGAGTTGCATTTGGTATTGAGTATATGAATTAGAAGTTTTAGGTTTGATGTAGTGTTTGTTGTTTGTTAGCAGCAATGCAGAGAAGGGCAGGATGTGTTACCTGAGCAAATCAAAGCAGTGCTCTTGGATTCAGCAGGGTTTCATGGTATGATGTGATGAAAATGCTTGATGAGTTTCCCTTATAGAGCAACCAACCATAGTTGCTGTGGCTTGCAGTTTGTAAATGCAGTGCTTCTTCTTCCTATTCTCCTCTGTAGAGGCCTTCCTGTTTTGGCCATGATCAAATAGGTTAGTTGAATCTGTAGGTTGAGTTATCTTTGGTATTTTTTTTCTTAATCGTTCTTTTGTCAAAAGCCAACTTCTGTTGTTTACTTAATTTTCAACTGATGTAATAAATCGTTTTATTTCTTTTCTATTCTTTCCCAGTCTTTGATTTTCGTCTTTTTATCTTGAATTTGACGCAACTCAATGAGTCTTAAAAGGAGGAGCTATTTTTCAAGAAATAGCGATGAAAATCATTCACTTTCTTCAAATATTTCAGTTTACACTCTAGAATTAAACCAAATCAGTTATTTTGGCTACATACCCAATTTTAGATAAAATTAGTTAATAGCTTTATATATAACTTGTGCTGCATATTTTAATGGAATGTTAGGAAACTAACTCGATTTTATACATGTTCATATAGTTCACGTTTTGAGATTGTTAAATATAAGAAGAATAATGATTAGACTTTTATGGTAGAAAAAGAAAAGAGCAATTTTTGAGATGCTTTATTTTATTTTAGAGCAATATGCCTTTTTCCTTTGTTTAGGTCATAACTGGGCTTCAGTTACGTGATCGAGATGATCTTGTTATTTATGAACGGCTTAAACAATACTCTACACTTTTTATGAAGATATTGTTATTGATAGTGGATATTAGAGGAAATTAAACTTAAAAAGTTAGAACATAACATACTTTTATATTCATTTATATTCGTTTGACACATAAAATAAAATGATTATAAAAGTATAAATTTTTATATTTTTTTAAAAAATAAAAAAATAAATAATAAATAAAAATAATATTAAATTAATATAAAAAATTTAAGTGTATCAAACAATTTCAATTAAGTTGGTAGACTAGCTAGTAACAATTAGTTGCAGTATATCCAAATATTATTAAAATAAAACATAACGAGAAAAAAAAAACACAAAGTATGGGCAACACTAAACCAGGGCTTTGTACGACGCAATTTCTTACTGCACTCCATTAATTGCTTCCTGCACCCCCATATACTTTTAATTCTAATTCTAGGTTTATTTAGAGAGGGCGACCATTTTAAACGGTATTTTCGTAATAAAGCTGTTTTTTTTTTTTTAAATATCATGAGATTGAATGAAGTCGTGCTAGACAATATAATTTTGTATTTGTGAAGTCAATACTTCTAATACGACTTGACTTTACATTTGATAAGTCAAATTTCTCTTATTTGAAATTGTTGGAGGTAGTACGACTTTAATTTATTTTTCTTTTACTGTTTAGTATGATTTATTTTTCTTTTAGTGTTTGGTATAATAATGTTAAGGTGTTTGGTAAGAAAATTTAATAGAATAAATACTTTATTATAATATGATATAATATTGTAATTTTTAATGTAAATATTTTAGTTAATTTAATTGGACATAATTATTTATATTAATAGAATGAATACTTGGAAAATTTAATAAAGTAAGACTAAAATTCTATAATTTTGATGGGAAACTAAATTCTATTTTACTTTTTCTACTTCTTTATATTTACTTACTTGTTTTTTCTTCTTTATTTTTAAATTCTAATTATTAGTCTTTGTTTTTTTTTTCAAAACATGTGAATTTAGTTTTTCATCAACGTAAAAAAAATATTGATAAATGTTAAACTTAATATAAAAACCATTGATATCATGTATTAGGTAACATCACATACCAAAAAATAATCAACGACCTTCACTTTGTAAAACCAATTTCTCTCTTTCACATCACAGGATAATTCGGACGAGTAAGAGTACAATATCTAAATGAAAAAACTTTTCTACATATTATTGTAAATAAAAGAACATAAATAATAAAATGGTTCTCTTTAAACTTTTTTGTAAATTTATGCTAACGTTAAAGTCTTGTTTACTTGAATGGATTTGAGAAAGAGTAATTGAGTTGATTTGAATATAATTTTTTTTGCTGTTTATTTGAATAAATTTGAAGGTAAATGAATTTGGAAGTAAAGTTTGTGATAATTAATGTAGGATTTAATTTATGTGACAAATTAAAAAAAAATTCTTCCAAATCCACTCTCACTTATTTCCAAATCTATTTAAATAAACAACAAAAAATCTTATCTTTAAATCTTCTCAAATCTTTTCAAATCCTCTCAAATACTCTCCCCAAATCCACTCAAATAGGCCTAAGATAAAAATCATCACAATCTTTCCTCCCGTGTTACTTAATGCATGTCAATTAGTTCTTATTACATTATTTAATACAAGTGTTACTTATCTCTTCTACTCTTGTCTCCTTTATAGTAATAATTACTTTTCATTTATGCGTTTTTATTTCAAGTTTAAATTTTAATAGAAGTGCCTTAGCATAAACAACTGTTAACAAACATATACTATGACCAAAAAACATTAAATGCATTAATATTATTATTATTGCTTGTAGGCCCAAAATTATCCATTAAACATAAAATTGAAGTGTAAGATTTGTGAAAAATATTAAGATCTCTAACATAAAATAATGTGATACTTATGATAATTAAACAGAATTCAGATTATAATAAACTGAATTCAATTATTATATCTATTAATATATTTTTATATTTTGAGCTTATCTTATTTGTTATTATATTAATTATATTAACATGTCCACAAAAGTCTATAAATACATTATAACACATAGTATATTAATTAAACACTCATTCTTTATTCTCATACTTACAAAATATTTTTTTATCGAAGTCAAAGTACTTTATGACATATTAGAGATTGTGGAGATCAATTAGTTTAACTAGCATGAAATCAATCCATTTTTGGTGAGAATACTTTCCAAGTAAGCATATAACTGATTGTTTGAGATCTATATCATGGGTTCTTTCTGCCAACTTTTAGAAAGAAAAAAATTGATTTAAAAAATGGCTCATGCTAAATTTTGTATGTTTCTTTCAATTTTTTTTTTTTAGAATTATAAGAGACTTAAAATAAGTTGAAAGCCTAATTATTTGACAAAAAAAAATGATTTGTTACATGCTAAAATGATTTATAATTATAAGAGACTTAAATAAGTTGAAAATCTAATTAAAAGAGTTACTTGACAACTCACCTTTTTATAGTAAAGTAGTTATTAAAAAAGTGAATTTCTGTATTTATAAAAAAAAATTTGATGAGTCAAATGACAAAAATAAAATGTGGTTATGAAGGATGATGAAAAAATTAGTTCAATAATTATTATCTTTAGAAGATATTTCATAATAGCAACATAAATCGAGATAGATGTACATGCAAGATGAGTTGCTATGGAGATAGGTGATAAAAAGATACAGTTTAATGTATTTAAAGCCATGAAAACACTTGATTGAAGACCATTCTCTGTTTTGAATTGATTAAATGTTGTAACCAATTTTTCTTCTAGTTTCTTTTTTAAAGTATCATTTTTCATACTTATAATAAAATTTTCTAAATACATTTTTTATTTACTTCTATAATAATAATAATAATAATAATAATTAACAAATCATTAAGCTCTAATTAATAATGTTTGGAATCACTATTGTAAAGGGAAAAACACATAATTTTTGAAATATTGTAGATATTTGTTTTAGATTTTTATTATGAGAAGGTAAAATAATTTTTTTTCCTCTTTTGAAGATTATTTTATTTAAGCTTTTCCATCAATTTTCATTAAAAATAACTAGTGGAATATATTTATGTCTCTATCTTTATTTTATGATAATAACTAGTGAAATATATTTATGTTTGTCTATCTTTAGTTTATAATAATAAAAGAATAAAAAATACTTTTTAAATAATTACTAAAATAAAAATGTTATTAAATTTTTAAAATATATTTTCACAAAAAATTGTGACATCCCAAAAATTATATGTTAATATAATTTTGAATGATTAAACATTATAATATGATAGAACAGTTTAAGAATGAAGATAAAGTTATAAGTTTACAGTCATCCAAAATTGACTATAATTTTAAAACTTTACTTACAAAGGATGTATTTCAAAATAGCTAAGTCAGTTAAGAAGAATCCTAAGAACTAGAAGCTGGTCTCCTTCAGTCTCCAGTGCTTGCTCTAGGGCACATTATCAGCTACTGCTCACATCCAAAGGATTGGATGATCATCGCAAGGAAGAAGGCAAACACATACAACACACAAATGTAAGGGTAAGCAAGGTTTCTATAAACAAACACATTAATTCAAAACCATTCTAACATGTCCAAGATCATTCACATATACGAGTTTGCAAGTCATCATTAACATAGAAATCATTTTCATACAGTTAACCAAAGCAAACATTCTATCATATTATGATCTCTAGACTCGTCCGGATTTAGAATGGATGTAGAGCTGGGGCGAGTTGTGCACTTATGGTGGCCTCTACTGCTTTGCAAAGTCATTGCTGAGGGGTTTCACCCGACTACACACAAGGTTAATCCGTTACCACGGAATAGACCTCCAGTGATAGCGCCTACCCTAGGACCTCCCACTACTCTCACCACACGCGTCAATCCTCTCTAAGTGAGAATGAAAGACCGTTAGAGTGTTAGGGATAACCCCCCATATGGAAGCCTCTACATTCATTCTAAACACTAAGAATCTCACCGAGAGATTCTATAATTACCATCATCAACACACTAAAAAATCATGTTTTATTCCTTTCCCAATTCACATACATTTGAACCAAAATTCACAATCGTATTCTTTCCTAACCACACAAGCTATATACATGTTCACATATAAGACACTCCTTACTCATGTCATAAAAACAACTCATACATACTCAAAGATTACATACTTTCACTGAAACATCACTTGTTAACACAAGTTTCTTTATAACCTTCAATTACCAATACTTAAGTAATTCAAACAACTTGGAGACCCTCACCAATGGCTCCGGAAGGGTCAAAAACCCCCAAAACGACCTAAAGAATGTCCAAAACGGACATTTGGAACCCCACAAACTATCAAAAACAAAAACAACAGCAGAAAAGGGCGCCCAGGCATCATATTTAAAGTGTGAACAGCAGAAAAGGACGCCCAACCCCCTTTTGGGGCGCCCAGGCGTGGCATCTATAGTGAACTTCACGAATTTTCTGTAGATTTTGCATAACTCACCCACTCTCATTTTGTTTTAGGCACTTCTAGGAATTTCTAAGACTCTTAACTTCATCTATATGATGATTTAAACTGGTATCATCAATTCTAATACATCCTAAACTGGAATCTACACTTAAATTCTTCAATTCCATCAATTTATATACCCAAATCTAATTCTACCAGTTAGACACTGTTTTTACCACTTTTAAAGCTTCTAACAAGTCACAATTGACTTATCTAAATGGTCTTGAATGACCAAAACCACCTGGGATACCAATTTCTAAATATGCCTACCTCAGTTCCTTAAATTTCTTTTTAAAAATTAACCCCAACCAGCAAAATTTCAACTTCTACTACATATAACAGATTTCCTAGACCTAAAAACCATGTGCAAAACCTCAATCAATATTCAATTACCCACATCCTCCAAGATCATACTTCTTTTCAACAAAACAGATACACCTTTTTCCATTAAAACCCCAATTCAAACTCTAATTATAGCAACATGCATAACAAAGTTCTCACAAACATCATTCAATGGTTTTAAACAGAAAACAATTTCATGCACAATCAAAATCCACTGAAATAAGAATGAAATTCCAGCTTCCCTTACCTTTGATTCCAACAGTCAAGTTCACAGGACAACTAACAAGACCTCACACCTTAAGAAATTCTACAAGTACTTAGAAATCACCATTTGGTGATGGAAAATGACTATTAGCACGAGATTGAAGCTAAAAATTATAGGGGAAACACGCAACTAGTTGCATGCAACAAATTTAGTTGTACATTTCCAACCCTAAGTGACCTAGAAAAGGTGTTTCACTTACTAGTCGCGGAAAAGAGAAAACGACCGGTTGGAAGTGTTGATCTTGAAGTCTTGAAGGTCTAGATAGCTTTAAATCAAGAAACCAATGGTTAGACTTTGAGTTGGGATGGAGGGGTGATAAAGCAGAGAAGAAGAAAACGTAGAAAGAGGTGGCTGCTGTTAAGAAAATGAATGAACTTAGAATGCTAAGTTTATTTTACTTTACTAATTTTGTTCAGCCTATCCCATACGGCCACGTGTGCACCATTTTATATTACATTTTCTCATACTTCACAAAAATAATTGTAGAATAAATTATTTTTGATAATTTTATCATACATAAAATTTGTAGTAAAGAATAACTAATCAATTAAAAAGTAATAATAACAAAATCAAAATAATTAAATAATTGTTAGTATAATATACACTAATTAAAGTAAAATTAACATAAAAAAGTAGTTATCAAAATGTTCTTTTTTTTTTTTATCAATAGTCACGGATAATTTATATTAAAAGATAAATTAAGCAATATCAGTTAATTTACATCTCCATCAAATTGTTCAGTGAAAAATGATATTTTAACATCAATTTTTTGATACCATTTTGACACTGCACATGTGTCAAAATGTAATTAGACGATTTTAAATTAAAAAAAAAACTTTGGTCTTTCTCTTCCAAACATGTTCTTATCTCAATTTTTTTTTTTTAATTTAAAATCGTCGGATCACATTTTAACATGTATGCAATGTCAAAATGGTGTAAAAAATTGGTGTTAACATGTTCATTTATTATTTGAATTAACTTTTTTTTTTTTTTTACTTTATCTTAACCTTTTAACTATTAATGAACTATAGTATAAATCGTAAGGAGAAAGCCAAGGACAATATAAACCCTAAAATCCAGGGTTTCGTAAACCCCGCTCATGGCGTGCACAATCGATTTTCGTTGCCTTGATGAGGGTTTCGGCGGCAAAACCTACAAGCGCAAGAGGGAGCAGCAGTACCAAACACAAACCGAAGACATCATCACCGGAAAATATGGTGTTTCTCTCATGGACACCGACGAGGCCGTCCCGCCTCCGGCGAAGCGATCAGCGCTAACGTCGTCGGAGAATCCAGACAAGCCTGTATATGGTCAGCCGAGCTACGACGGCGTGATTGCCGGGAAGGTATCCGGTCGGAAGTGGAAACAGGTGCGGCAGAAGAGGGCTTCGGCGACGCAGGTGAGCCGGAAAGGGACTACTTTCGAGCAGAGAGAAAGAGAGAAGATGATTAAGAAGGCGTACAAAGAGAGGATGATGGAGCTGAAGGAGGAGATTCGGTTGAACAAGGTGGAGAAGCGGAAGAAGAGAGAGGAAAGGGAGAAGAAGAAGCAGGAGAATATTCTCAAATCTGGAACCAAGTTCCAGAAGATTACCAATCCTAACACCTTGAAGAAGATTGCCAAATCGAAAAACCGGAAGCAGCTTAAAGTTGTTCCTGATGAATTGTTCAAAAAATAAATATCTGTATTTGTTTTATTGTTTTCAACTCAGTTTTAATATATTGCTTTTTGGTGGAAAATAGTTAGGATTGAAATTTGAATTAATCCGTAGTCTAAAGTATTATAGTATTTTTCATTGTCATCTGTTTTTATGCTCTTAAGGATTCATTCGGAATGGTCTAAGAAGCTCACAAAAATTGAGGTGTGATGAATTATGAATGCAAAGTTTTTGTTTTTATTCTATTGGAATCCCAAAGTTTTTCTTTGTAAGTAAAATTGATGAATTTGTTGATGAAACAAAGGCAAATTACCAGTAGTCCTTACAGGAGCAAGATCCATTTCTGAAATGATGGAATCTACTTGAATCCCTGACTGTGATTTCCCGGTTTACAATCTTGGAGATTACATTCTCCCATTCACCAGCTGCTGCATAAATATTGGACAGGCTAACATATGGAGCAGCATCTCTAAGGATCTTCATATTGAATACTTGATCTGCTGCTCTCTTTCCCATCTCTTGATTCTTATGGATCCTGCATGAGTTGAGAATCGATGTCCACATTACCTCATCTGGTTCAAACAGCATCCGAGCCATCAATATCTCAGCCTCATCAAATCGCCCACTGCGACATACCATATCAACCATTGATTCGTAATGCTCTTTTTTGGGTCATGGAGTTGAAGTATTGTAATCCTTCTTCAACTAGACCATAATGGCTGCAGGCACACAAAATGCTAAGGAAGCTGACAGAATTTGGTTGCAGACCTGAATGAACCGTTTGTTCAAATGATCTAATAGCATGGCCACCGTCTCCATTTTGTGCATAAGCTAAAATCAGTGCATTCCAGGAAACACAGTTCCTCGTAGGCATCTCTTGAAACATGTGAAGTGCTTCTTTTATGGATCCACATTTTGCATACATGTAACCAGTGCACTTCCAGAAAATACATTTGAAATGCATCCAGACCTGATTATATGTGAAGCTAGATTTGCGCAAGCTCTTAAGATACTGGCGTAAGTGGCTGAGTCAGCACGTATTTTGGGTCTTTGCATCTCAACAAATAGCTTTAGGCCATCTTCATGGAGCCCTTTCTGAACATAACCTGAGATCAGGGCTATCCATGGAAGTGAACTTTGATGAGCCAGATCAACAAAAATCCTTTTTGCTTCCCCAAATTTGTCACATTTAGCATACATGTCAACCAAAGAATTCCCAACCAGAATTTCGGAAATGGCATCTGTTACAATAGTCTGGGAATGAATTTGCCTACCCATTTCCAGGTTTAAAGCATTTGCGACAATGCTAAAAAAGGTTGCAAATGGGAATTGCCGCCGGTCAAATCTTGTAAACTGTAATTCCCTGAAAAGTTCAAGCGATTCCTCCACTCTTTCATTCCATGCACAACAAGTGATGATCACATTGTAAGAGATACCATCCACCTCTGGCATTTCATAAAAAAGCTTCCTCACTTCAGCAACACGGTCATGCTTGGAGTGGAAATCAAGCACAAAATTAGCCACAAACACATTCCACACAAAATTACACTCAACCACAAAACTGTGAACTTGTAGCCCAAATTCTATATCATGTGAACTTGTTGCCCAAATTCTATATCATCCAAGTGTATGTTTGCAATTTGCTTTTGAGAGGCGGTAGAAGAAATACGTCCTTTGTGAAAGTAGTCGAGTTTTTTATGGTAGGTTGGACCAAAACTTGAAAGAAAGCCGTGGAGGTAGGTGAATGGTGAGTGTTTGTGGAAGTTGGTGGAAATGAGAGCTAAACTCATGCTTTTGTGATGTTTTTATGGTGATGGAGGTGATGTTTGATGATTCTTTAAGAGAGATTGAGCCAACTCTTAGAAGAAGGTGGTTAGAGGAAACTACTTTGGTTGCTCTAGCCTAAGGTGACCTTACAAGAGTATTATGACACAAAAATGGTAGCATAACTTTACTTTATTACACTTCACCACAAAACTGTGAACTTGTTGCCCAAATTCTATATCATCCAATTGTATGCCTGCAGTTTGCTTTTGAGAGGTGGTAGAAGAGATAGGTCATTTGTTGTAGTGGGGTTTTTTTTATGGCAATCTCCTAACTAGGTTGGACCAAAACTAGAAAGAAAGTTGTGGATGTAAAAATCATGAAAATATCCATTTTAATGAATAGTAATAAATTTTATTAGTATTATTATTAGTAATAATAATTTTAATGTATAGAAAATATAATTGAATAGAAAATTATGATTAGAAAAAAAATTAAATTTATGGTAGAGAATTATAGAAATTTCAGAAGGAGGTGTTCAAAACTTTGAGAACCTATTTTAAAAGGTTTTGTTAAAAAAAATTGAATAGTAAAAAAAATAAAATAAATAAATAAATAAAAGAAAAAAAATAATGAGAGGATAAGAATCTCTGAGTTGCATGATTAAGGAAGGATAAGATTTACAAGTGATTTTGCAAGTTGTGATTAAAATATTAATAAAATAATATTAAAATAATAAATAATATTAAAAAAATAATTTAAATAGTAAAATTTTTGGACTATAAGTAGCCATGAAGGGGAGCTTATTATGCATAGAGAGAGGAAGAATCAAGTGAGAAATATTAAAAAAAATATAGAAAAGAAAGAATTAGGAAGAAAATTTTAGAAGAGTAGAGGTTTTGGAGGGTTTTCGGAGGAACAAATTCTGAGCAAGAGATTGAATCTGAAATATAGGTAAGGGAAGCTAACCTTTCTAAGTTTTTATATTATGATAAAATATTTTTGTGTAACTATTCATGTCTTGAAATTATGTGCAATTATTGTTAATGAAAAACCTATGTGCTTCTTGTATAACTATTTGAATTCATGTGATAATATTATATGTCGTTGTTTTGAATCTGTGAATAAGAAATTTGTTAATAACATGTTGAGTAACACTTTGACTAGGAAAGACCTAGTACTTAAGTTGTCCATTGTGACACACCTCTCTATCCTGGCTAGGAAAGACCTGGTACTAAATTGTTATTAAACATATTATATTCTGCTGATTCTCCAAAATTGTGTCACCGCTGACGCAGCTAACTCGGAAAGATCAGCCGTTTACTTGGACAAACCAATGTGAAGCTAGTTTCAGGAGCTAAAGCAGAGGTTGACAAGTGCTCCAGTGTTAGTAATCCCTGACACAAGTAGACCTTTCGAAGTGTACTGTGATGCTTCTTATCAAGGACTGGGTTGTGTACTGATGCAAGAAAAGAGAGCGGTAGCTTATGCTTTGAGACAACTTAAGAATCATGAGAAGAACTACCCCACTCATGATTTGGAGTTAGCAATAGTCATATTTTCTTTAAAAGATTTGGAGACACTACCTATATGACGCGCAATTCCAAGTATTCAGTGATCATAAGAGTTCGAAATATCTTTTTGATCAAAAGGAATTAAACATGAGGCAGAGAAGGTGGATGGAGTTTTTGAAGGATTATGAGTTTGAACTTTTATACCATCCAGGTAAGGTTAACGTAGTGGCAGATGCTCTAGTAGAAAGACGATCCATATATCTGCTATGATGGTAAGTGAGTTAGAGTTGATTGAGAAATTCAGAGATATGAAGTTGTATGTTGAGTTGAAGTCATATTCCATCAGGTGCAGTAACTTAGTAATATCAAGTGATTTGTTGGGTTTGGTTAGAGAAAAATAATTATTAGATGTTGAGCTACAGAAGATGATGGGTTTGTTGGGTACGGATCAGGGTAGAGAATTTATGTTAGGAGCTGATGGTATTTTGAGGTTTAGAGGCAGAGTCTGTAATCCAGATGACGTTGAGCTGAAAAAGTTGATTCTTGAGGAAGGACATCAGAGTCACCTTAGCATGCATCCTGGTATGACCAAAATGTATCGAGATCTCAAGGAGTCTTTCTGGTGGTCCGAAATGAAGAGAGATGTGGCGCAATTTGTATCAGCATGCTTGATCTATCAAAAGGATAAAGTGGAACATCAACGACCAGGAGGTATGTTGCAACCATTAGAAATACCGGAGTGGAAATGGGACAATATCGCCATGGATTTCGTAACCCATTTACCACGGACGGGAAATGGTCATGATGCTATCTGGGTTGTGATAGATAGGTTGATAGAGAGTGCTCACTTCTTAGCGATAAATTTGAGGATGCCTATGGTGAAGCTTGCTCAGCTGTATATAAAAGAAATAGTGAGACTACATGGAATACCGTCGACCATAGTATCAAATAGGGATCACGATTTACATCAAAATTCTAGCAGTCTCTACAACGTGAGTTGGGCAGCAAGTTACAAATGAGTTCTACGTATCATCCACAAACTGATGGATAGTCTGAGAGGATGATCCAATCCTTAGAAGATCTATTGAGAACATGTGTCTTAGACCACTTGGGTGTTTGTGATGAGGTTTTATCGCTAATTGAATTCACTTACAATAATAACTATCATGCAAGCATTGGCATGGCACCATTCGAAGCATTGGTAGGAGATGTAAGACACCCCTATGTTGGTACCAAGAGGGAGAAGCAATGATTTTAGGACCAGAATTAATTTAGCAAACCACAGAAAAGGTAAAATAAATACAGGAAAGGATGAAAACATCATAGTGTAGACAGAAGTCTTATGCTGATCATAGGAGAAGACCTCTTGAGTTCGAGGTGGGAAGTCACGTGTTTCTGCGAGTTTCTCAAATGACTGGAGTAGGAAGAGCTATCAAATCCAAGAAGTTTTCTCCAAAGTTTCTTGGTCCATTTCAAGTTATCAGGAGAATTGGACCAGTAACATATGAGATTGTGTTACCTCCTCAACTGGCAAACTTTCACAATGTATTTCATGTCTCTCAATACGTGTCGAGTCTCGATCATGTGCTCGAAGTGGATGACGTACAAGTCAAAGAAGATCTATCGCTAGATGCAAGACATTTGCAGATTCTAGATGTTCAGTCCAAACAACCAAGAGGAAAGGATATTCACACTGTTAAGGTATTGTGGAATGAGAAGACCCAAGAGATGACTTGGGAATTAGAGGAAGAAATGAAGAACTCTTACCCTCATCTGTTTGGTTAGGGCAATTTTCGAGGACGAAAATTTTAAAGGTGGAGAGAACGTAAAAATCATGAAAAATATCCATTTTAATGAATAGTAGTAAATTTTATTAGTATTATTATTATTATTATTATTAATTTTAATGTATAGAAAATATAATTGAATAGAAAATTATGATTAGAAAAAAAAAATTTAATTTATGGTAAAGAATTATAGTAATTTCAGAAGGAGGTGTTCAAAATTTTGAAAACCTATTTTAGAAGGTTTTGTTAAAAAAAAGTGAATAGTAAAAATAAATAAATAAATAAATAAAGAAAATAATGAGAGGATAAGAATCTCTCAGTTGCATGATTAAGGAAGGATAAGATTTACAAGTGGTTTTGCAAGTTAGGATTAAAATATTAATAAAATAATATTAAAATAATAAATAATATTAAAAAAAATAATTTAAATAGTAAAATTTTTGGACTATAAATAGTCATGGGAGGGGAGAGGAAGAATCAAGTGAGAAATCTTGAAAAAAAACTATAGAGAAGAAAGAGTCAGGAAGAAAATTTTAAAAGAGTAGAGGTTTTGGAGGGTTTTCGGAGGAACAAATTCTGAGCAAGAGATTGAGTCTGAAATAGAGGTAAGGGGAGCTAACCTTTCTAAGCTTTTATATTATGATAAAATATTTTTGTGTAATTATTCATGTCTTGAAATTCTGTGCAATTACTGTTAATGAAAAACCTATGTGCTTGTTGTACAACTATTTGAATTTCTGTGATAATATTATATGTTGTTATTTTGAATCTGTGAATAAGAAATTTGTTAATAACACGTTGAGGAACACTTTGGCTAGGAAAGACCTGGTACTTAAGTTATCCATTATGACGCACCTCTCTTTCCTGGAAGTCTACTCGATATGTTTTAACTAAATTCTTATTAAACAGATTATATTTTGTAAAATGGATATGAAATTTGTGTTGAATGTATTATATTATGTTGGATGTGAAATTTATGTATTTGAACATAGTAAGAGTTTGGTGGAGAGTGGGAAATCCTTACCGAAGATCGATCTTGAGAAGTTGGACAATGGAGGAAGGATGTAGCTTCAGTGGTTGAATTTATATCTGAAGATCCAGTTTAGGGGACAAAGTAGGATAAGATAATTGAGCTAGCAAGTAGGTGCATCCATATCCGAAGATCGATCCACTTTGGGGGACAGAGTAGGATATGATGTATCTGAGTAAAGTACCATTGCAAGTGTAAAACCTACTAAGAGTTTGATATTCATACAATTATTTGGATGGGTTGAGTTTATGATGACCATCGTGTGTTTATTGTATTATTAAGAGATTTGACTTATAAGTTAGAAATTATGTTATTAATTTAAATATATCATGTTATTTTGTTGCAATAGCTCACCCTTGCTTTATCTGTTGTTTGGTGGTTACTGTTGTGTTGTGTGTTTTCTCTCGGCGATGATCATTCGGTTGGTGTGAGCAAAAAGTGGTGAGATGCCGGTGGAACAGGCATTAGATGGAGGATCGACTAGTGTTTAGCTCTTACGAACGAGATCCTTGTTTTAATCGTTTTAAGTTTGTATTGTATTAAGTTTAAAATTTGAGTGATGGTTTGTATATTGAGGAAAAATTTTATTCCTCATTTCTATGACTATTCTATCATATCAAGAATGTAATAACTATATTATAGTTTAATATTATAATTATTGGGATGTTACAGGAGGTGGGTGAATGGTGAGTGTTTGCGAAAGTTGGTGGAAATGAGAGCTAAGCTCATGGTTTTGTGATGTTTGATGATTCTTTAGTAGAGGTTGAGCCAACTCTTAGAGGAAGGTGGCTAGAGGAGGCTACTTTGGTTGCTCTAGCCTAAGATGACCTTACAAGAGTATTATGGCACAAAAATTGTAGCATAACTTTACTTTATTACACTTCACCACAAAATTGTGAACTTGTTGCCCAAATTCTATATCATCCAATTGTATGCCTGCAGTTTGCTTTTGAGAGGTGGTAGAAGAGATAGGTCCTTTGTGAAAGTAGTGGTGCTTTTTTATGGAATCTCCTAACTAGGTTGAACCAAAACTAGAAAGAAAGCCGTGGAGGTGGGTGAATGGTGAGTGTTTGCGGAAGTTGGTGGAAATGAGAGCTAAGCTCATGGTTTTGTGATGTTTTATGGTGATGGAGGTGATGTTTGATGATTCTCTAAGAGAGGTTGAGCCAACTCTTAGAGGAAGGTGATTAGAAGAGGCTACTTTGGTTGTTCTAGCCTAAGGTGATCTTACAAGAGTATTATGGCACAAAAATGGTAGCATAACTTTACTTTATTTCAAAGGTAGTTGTATGACGAAGAGACACCTCTATTATAGGCTAAGGTGTCTGAAAATGCACATAAACTTTAATCTAAAAGAGTCACCTTGGCTAGCTAGCTTGAAGAGCAAAGAGAAATCCTCTCCAATAGGAAGGAGACAAGTGACGAAAATCCTCTCAAATGAGAGGATGATGTGTGGTCACTACCTATGAAAAGTACTCTTCATTCCTAAAGTGACATGTGGTCATTAACTATGAAGAAAAACTCTCAAAAAATGAGGGTGACACTTGTCAAGGTCACCCACTCTCATTCTTCCACCAAGCTATCTAAAAATGTCAACCCTTGGTCAACTCATGTGTGGAAGTCCACCTTGGTCAACATTGAGCCTTGGCCCTTTGTTGACTAGGGTAGTCAAAATCCTATTCTACTTGACCCAAAATACAAGGCCTAAATTAAATCCTACACTACCAGGTCCATAACACAAAGCCCAAACAAATCTTAGACTACTTGGTCCAAAATTATTCTTACTCTAAATGCTTCATGATGGCCTAAGATGGTCCAAGAGATTGAGTCTAGATTCATCTTCCACATATGACTTCAACTCTTCTTGAAAGCGTTTGACCATGACTAGGAGGTATGTCATCTTCTTTACTCATAAGTCTTGGAGGAGTAGAAAAGATAGGTTTGAAGTTGCGGTGGAGAGTAACTCAAATGAACCTTCCTGTTTTTGTGAACAGGTTATGTACAGTAAGGTACGATAGGATGACACATGGGCTCTAACTAGTTAGTATTGATACTTTTTGGGTGTGACATGTGGTTGAGCTAATCCGATTGTTGTGATCTGTTGATTGTATTGGTTTGATATATGTTGGATATTGTTATACTTTCTAGATAGATGTTTTTATTTGGTAACTCACCCTTATTTTTTGTTGAGTGTTATGACAATTGTATGACTTACCTTATACGAGAACAAATACTATTATAGATATTCCAGTTGAATAATAAAACTGTGAGGTGTCAAGGAGAACTTGGGATTTCTTAATGTTTTACTTTTAAACATTTTCCTTTTAGTTGTAGTAGTTAATTTCATAATTTTATTTGAAAGTTAAAAGAATTAGAATAAGTTTTCTTTTATTATATTTTGATGAAGTTAAATTTGGATGTTAAAAGTGATAATATTAATAAAATTAAAATTAATATTTTAATTTAATATTTGACTAAAATAAATTTGTAATAATGAGAATAGTTTTATCATTTTATAAATATAAAATTTTACAAATTTTATAAATTTATTATATCAATCAATCGCTCACAATTTTTTTTGTTAAATACATTTTTCCATTTTCAATTTATTATAAAAAATTATATTTTGTTCCTAAATTATATTATAAAATATTTATTCAGTGTATAATATGAAAGTTATATAAATCAACTTTTCCAATAAATAAGACGTGAAGTATTATATAACATGTAGAGTTTTACAGCAAATTATAATATAATTTCATGCATTATTTTTAAAAATAAAATATAAATATTTTATAATTTAGTTTAGAAAGTAAACATAATTTTTTATATTATTTAGATGATAAAAAATGTATTTAATATTTTTTTATACCATTTCACTTTTCAATTTATTTTTCTTTATCCAAACGAAGTCTTTTCACTTTTTTTTTTCATCATTTTCCACGCTTTTCAAGTCTATTTCTTCAACGAAACATACATAATAAAGTTCAAAATATTTTATTTTAAGATATACAAATCTAAACTTATAAAAAATAAATTTCTCCTTAAACTAAAAAAAAAAGTAATAAAACACTCTTATGTAACTATTTTAAAATTTTTATTTATCTTCTGTATTAGTTATTTTTAGCTTAAAGAAAAAACTATTTAATTTGTTTGAAAAATACTTGTTATCTAATAAATCATTGTAGATGTGTCACAATGGAATATCTGAAATTTGTGGTTGCCATTCATCTTATTGTGAATGGATAAGCCTTAGAAAGTTGGATTGCATTAGCTTGTGTGAAAGTCTCATGCCTATCCACCTCATGCTAGATATTTCCAACTACAAAATTTAGTTTCTGTTGCTTTTAATAAATAAACAAACTTATGGTGATTTATAATTATATCACAATATAAATCCTTTTACACTGTATAGCTCACATATACAATTCAGAATGTCATGACTAATCACTTAAAATATTTTGGAATTTAAAATTGTGGAACAATATTTTAATTAAATATTATGTTGCCATATAGATATATATTGCACTAAGTTTTAGAGTATGGGGTACTATTCGCTTCAAGACAACAAAAGCCTTCAATAAGCATTTACCTTCATTTGACCCATGGATTATTCTCAATTTTAGAACTTTAGGGAAAAGAAAAATAATAATTTAGCATTTCCTATATTTTGAATTCAAATTTTACTATTGCATTGCTTTAGTAAATCCTCTAGTATCGCTTTTCCGAATACAACATTTTATTTAAATTTATTTTTTCAAAAATAAGATACAAACTTAAATTCAATTTTAATCTCTAGGCTTGATACTTAGTTTCTCTTTAATCCTTTTTCTCACATACATTTAAAACGTTAATGGCATAATGTTTACTTAGTCAATATTCAATGAGTTGTTCATATTTGAAATATGTGACAAAGATCAGCTTAATTAATGTGATAATATTAAAAATTAAATGGTTTTTATAAAAGGAAATTACAATTGTTTTCGAAAGAGATTTGTGATTAAGGTTAAATTGGAGTTAAAGAATCTAGTGATTTGGAGGGTATTTCAGGTTTTTGTCTTCCTCTTTCTTTTATTCGACTTTGTAGAGGACCATTTCTTCTTTCCCTCTTATGGTGCGAAACTTGGGATTTCTATTTCTTGCGTTTTGATCTCGTGAATTTAGAGTTTTTGGTTTGCGAATTGACTTCTTGTTTGTTTTCCGTAAACTGATATTAATGATATTGCATTTTGAGATTTTTCTATTCTCTCTTATGACTTGCGATTTGGGGCTTAGGATTCTAATTTAGAATTTTTTTGGGTTTCTATTCTTCAGGTTCTGGAATCTTGTTGATTCCTGGTGATGGTTATGAGAGTCAAGACCATGAGGTGTTGATGGGTTGCAGCCATGAGGACTTGCAATGGTTACGGGGACGTTGGACTTTGGCAGGTCTGGAATGTGTTGGGAAAGAATCCAAAAGTGGGAGAAGACAAAAATGATTATGATTATTTGGAAAAAAAAAATTAAGATTTAATTGTAATACATCCGATTAAGATTTATAAATAATTAGCAAAAAAAATCAAATTGAACCATTTTTACAATGGACCCCACTTTGAACAATTTAAAAATAAGAAAACTATTTTGAACAAAACTAATTAACAAGATGACCAAAATAGATATTAAACTAATATATATAAGTTAATCAATGGACAATTTTATTCCCCTCAAATTTTAATTACAAATTTAATCTTTAATTAGCCAATAATTTAATTGTCAATATATATATATATATATATATATATATATATATATATATATATATATATATATATTTCGGATTAACATATTGTAAAGCTAATTACAATAAATATATTAAGTAGATGAGCAATTAATATTATCATCAATTAGAAATATGTAATATTTTTATATAACCAACTAAATGAAAAATTAACCTTCCATTAAAATTGTTTAATTTTACAAAATGTAAAGATTTACCAGATCGCATAAGAAAAAGTTGATGTTTACTTTTAGAAAATGAAATTCATATTAAAGAAATGTTAACAAATTATGTGGAGAAGTAAAAGAATGCCCAGTAACTGGGAAAGCTCCTTCCATTTTATTTAATTTTAAACCAATGAAGAAGAGAGAGGCAAAGCTATCAAATTTAGTGTAAAATTTATATTAAACTCAAAAGAGTCTATAACTATGTACAACCAAACACATGGATTCACTAGAAGTTGTTGATATGAAAAGTTAAGTAGGCATGAAAACATGAAGATTTTGTGTTTGGTCTAATACACATTCTTCTGAAACTCGGGCTCACAGAAAGTTCCTCCAAGATCATCACAAGCCTCTCCCCGAAATACCCTGCAAAACACATCCACAAAATCATAATGCTTTTCCACTGTTCTGAATTGCATAGATCCATCCTGCGTGTATAAATCTTTATAACAAAAGTGTGTGAAAATTGATCTCAATTGATTTGGTATTTGTAAAAGGGTGTCTTTTGTTTTATGAGAGATCTTACGTTTGAGGATCATTGTATTCAAGATACTCTCTCTCAAAGTTCTCTGTAGCTGTTTGTGGTGTGTGGTTCTTAGCTTGTGGCTGCAGCTTGGCTTCAGGGTACATCTCTGCCATGCAGGCTTCCCCTCCTACAGTTTCACATGCTTCTGCTGGAAACACTCTGAAAACAGAGCAGCCATCAAAACACACAAACAGACATGTTCATGCAAGGAAGTTAGAAGGAATTGCTTACGAGAAGGCCGAGTTGTAGTCCACTGTTGAAGTGTCGGCATCCATAGTTGCAACCCTTATTGGAGAGTAACGAGGGGTTTTCAATTTGGTAGGGAAGTTGGTGAGATGGGTGACAGTCTTTGTGGGTGCCAAAGGCACAACGTTGGGGACAGAAAATGTTAAAGCTGTTTGCATCTTGAAGGTGTTGGTTTGCTGAACTTTAAGCTTGGATTAAGATTATGAGGAGCAGTGGTTCCTATTTATAGAAGAGAATGGAGTGAGATAAGGTTTAGGATATGACAGTGCAAGAGTGTAATGAAGTGAGATATTTAAGGTGTGGGATAAGGTTGTCCTTTTGTGTTGGGTATCCTCCTCCTATAGTGGGTTCCATCAACTCAAGATATTTATTATAAAGCTCTTGGAATTTTTTGATCATTGTAATAATAAGAACCACCCTGATTTTTCTTCTTCACCTAAGGTTTTAAATTTTAGTTTTGTAAATGAATAAAGTAATTGTTAGAGCAGCTCTATCCGTAAAATGTAACTTATTTGTTAATATAAGTTTTTTTAAGTAAACAAAGTAATTTAAATTTTAAATTGTTGTAAATTTTACAGTAAAATTGACAAGCAGATAAGGGCAAAACTTTTTACCTGCATAATTTTACAATTGAGAATTGCCTAATAGAACTAGTTAAATGTTAGAGGAATAGAATCAACTTTGAGTAATACATCCAACAATAGAGAACATGCTGCATGAGTCACAAATATTTGAAGAGCTATTGATCTTGAGGCTGACCAATAAATGAAAAGGTAAATTCAGCAAAATAAGTCACGCAGCAATTTGTGGTAACAAAATCAAGATAAGTAGTGGCAAGAGGAGCAAAAGAGAAAAAACATGAATAAAGGGGAAAAAAAAGAAGCTTAGCAACGAAATAAATACATAGAAATTCTCGTAAAACAAAACAGCTCACTATCATTTTCTTTATCCATCATTATAAAAAAAAATGTTTTTTTTTTTTTTTTTTTTTGCAGATACTTCTTTAGACAATTAATACATTTTAGAAGTTAGATACCTATCATGCCACGGACTAAGGACTGTCCATTCCAGAACTGAAAAAAAAAAATGGTACAACAAACTTCTGGGGGTCAGAATTCCTGTAGTGTGATTTCTAGGCCCTAACATGAATCACCTGGATTGGTGGAATTATGCATATTGACTCCATTTTTTCACTTGTAGTTGAGATTGGTGCTACGCTCCGGCTGCAATAAGTAAAGAAACAGAACGCTGTTGAGAAGCTATGTCAGCAGCCCTCAGAAAGTAACTTCATCCCAGATTCTATAGAAGGTTGGGCACGATCAAATAATAACAAGAGAAAGCAAAAGCACTATTTACGCCTCAGATTTTAAGGAATGTCTCACACAGACTAGATCATCCAACCTATTGCCGTCCATTTTATATAGAGAGACCCCTTGCATCTGGTTATAGTGATCCTGTGCTTCCCTCCTCAAACTCTCAAAAGGCATCACTTCCCATTTACTATAATTTGAATATTTCCTGACATCACTCATGTCTGGTGATCCTGAGACAGGTCCACTGTTCTCTGGATCCACATTGCCCCACACCTTACAATTGCCAAACTGCCCTAAATCACCTCCATGACCGTCTTCATTCCTTTTCAAGTGCAAAGCTGCTGCATGTGCTTGCCTTATCATTTCTCTATGAGGTATATCTGACCAGTCTTCCCTCCTCTTAGATCTCATGGGCGAGTGAATCCTGATTACCTGACAGTAAAACCCAAATCAAAATCATTATAAAATATACACACTAAATATATTGTGTATAGAAATTTATAATTAATGTATACCCCAAGACATTCTAGAAGTTGGTAATACGCTCTTCCTTGAAGTGGATTGTGTCCCTTCCTAGGCTTAGAGAAGTATCTTGTCCTATAAGATAAAAATGATAAAGAGGGAAGATGAAATGTTCGAAAGTCTTGGTATCACAACCTTACATTTACAAAAATAAATAAACAAATAATTTAAAAATAAAGATTTGGTGTATCGATGGAGGAAACACCAAGAATTTGAGAAATAATCAATATCATAATAGAGAAACTAACCATTCAGTGTATCCTGGATCAACAGTGAATCCATATATATCAATGATATCACACATGGAGAGTGCTAACTCAATAGATTTCATTCCAGTTCCTTTGGCACCTCGACGTAGTACAATTCCTTGGAAGAGATAGACTGGATTGGGTATGGTCTGCCATAAAAGGTAGTTTGAAAAAATGTAGATAAACCTATTCTAGTAAGTAGCTAGGTATCCAGTTGCTCCCATCCGTACTGATATATACCTATAAGCATTTAATAAAACGGTTATAAAGAACAGATTCTCACCTTAATAACTGCATTGATTTCTCTGTGTGTCAGACTTTTGATTATGAGAACCTCAGTGTCTGCAAAAGAACAAGTTTTAGTCCTTTCATTATATAGATACCATGTACTAACAGACAAACGAAAACAAGGAAAAAATTAGGATTAAAATTTCATAATATCTAGTGAACTTCTAGATTTCTACTGATGAGCTGTACCATAGCAAATCCAAGGGAGATTGATAAGATGTCTTCAACTTTGTTCTTCTATGCATTTTTTTTTTCTATATCATAAGATGTCTTCAACTTTGCTCTTCTATGCATTTTTTTCCATATCATACTTACAGAGGGTAGTATAGTCTTGATAAACTTGCCAACTATGGTTTTGAACAAAAAAATTGAGTTTTATTTGTTTGATATTATGCCATAATTTATTAGGGAAAGTTTCCTAGGAACAAGTATGGGTTACTTGCGTTTAGATTTTTTTGATTTTGTTATTGAGGTTTGACCTAGCCCCTTCATGTTTTTGTTGGTAATTCTTATTTTTCTAGTTTTATATACTTTTTGACACATTACAAATAATAGATGGAGATTCAATTGACAATCTAGTCAGGATGTCTTTGTTCCATAGTGATGTTTTCCATGCCAAATCTTTAATCGAAAATTAAAGCTATCTTTCACACTGGATAGATTCCTATTACAACTAACATGGCCCAAAATTTCAACAGAAGTTTTGCATCTCTGTTTAAATATTTTAAAAAATAATAACTTACCAGATCCTTTTAGAATAGGGACCATGTTACGCGCAGCACCTCTAACAACTAGACGAAAATCCCTCTTAAGACCAACATATTTGGCATATTCCTACACAATCCATAGAGGGACAAAATAAGTATCCGTGACTCTTTTAATAGCATATCAGATAAATGCACCACAAACTTTAATACTATATCACTTTTTGAGATCTTGATCAGAAGTAATAATATAATGGTTAGATATTGCAGAAGCAAGTGGTCGTTTCATCTATGCTTTGGATAAACTAACAGGATTTCAAGAAAATGGAAATGAAAGAAGAAATTGTTAAAACTTTGTCCCCATTATGATGGGTTGACATGTTTACCTCATTAACAGGGGCCTCATTGTCCCGAATAACAGCATCATGGCTATCAATTTCTTTCCCGAATGTAGTCTTCAGAAGGTCCCCAGAATTCCCAACAACAGCACAAGTTCGGAACTGACGTGGGTGAAATGGGGGCTTTGCAGGTAATAACACATTGAGGTTCTCTTCACAAAGAGTCTTGTTGGTGCACTTCTTTGTCCCCCTAAAAGAAGAAAAGGCATTAGCACACATACACTAACTGATAACACATGCAACCCAATAAACAAAATTGAAATAAAGTTTCAAGATCCATACAACTGTGCTATCCTTTGTGGTGCGTAATCCATCCAACCACCAGGTCGAGAATCAAGATACTCTCTGGTCAACACAGTTGTCATGTTCCGATACTGCAACATCTCAACACATCAGCCCAAGTAAATACTCATTCTGAAACTTCAAATGAAACAGGAACAAAAGGAGTGTCATGACAATGCACCTGTTCCCACAACAGGATTGCCTCACACACATCATATTTGTACTCCAACGGCTCAAAGTGCTTAAACTGTGCGTTGTACTGCAATAATTTAAACATTGAAAAAAAAAGAAACTCAACAGTTTAAACCATTACCGAAACATTAAAAAAAATAAGAGTTCTCAGAACTCAGAATTGAGGAGACAGAAAGACATACCCAAGAGCTGTTGGTACCTTCAGGGTATTTAAGGATCAAATTACAATGGTCAATTATATGAGCAGTGAGTCCTAGCCCCCTCTTATCCTGTTTCAATTTCCAACGTCAGGACATATCTTAACACAACTATATTCTATCCTTTTAAAAAAATAAAAGCACAAGACTTAGATTCAGATGCTTATATGTTTTTTATGTGCTTCTTCTATCAGAATTGGAAGTGAGTGTAGCCGGAGTTACACATCAAGAATATTAAGAAATGATAAGATGAATAAATAACCACATCAGTATTATTCATCAGAGAGAAATGTTTCAGATCGAACAGTTACCACACATTGCTGAACACTGGACTGAAAGTTAGACAAGATGCCGATAATTTCAGATTTGCGAGCCAAAGAAAGGGACCCTGAACATGTGAATTTAAACAGAAAATAAGAAAACAGAATTAGAATGATTGATATTACAAGTGTGGTGTGGTTACGGTGAAAATACCTGCGAAGAGAGAGGATTGGATGTAGAAGAGGAGGAGGGAGAACAATGCAGCTGCGCACACCAGATAAAGGACGCTGGGTTGCCGGTTAAGGGCTGAAACCTGCTTGTGCTGCCTCATTGGTGTTTGCGTTACTCTCAGAGTGAAAGAGACAAAACAATGTCATCTACAAAGGGAACGTCCCGACTCTGTGAGTTACTTAAGCGCGTATCACAGTCAAGATTTTTGTAAAAGACAGTGTCAAATTTTCAAGGTAACTTAATTTATTTCGAAATTAAAATAAATATCCATAACTTAAAGAAGATAAACTGTTAATTACAACTTTAATCTTTTATTTCTCAAACTAAAAGTTATATAAGTCTTTATTGCTGCCAAAACGCTGGCCCCTCTCCTCCATTATTCCATTATGTCGGCATCAGCATTCCTATCTGCTCTCATATAACACACGACATACGATCATCACAACACATACAAAAATATGGGTGAGCTGTAAATAACCACAATTATAATATATTGAATCACAATTAAAACATCACAATAATTGAATTCACCAATAACTTTACTCTTACTGATCTAACGTCACACAAACTAGAATTATTTAAAACTAATACCCTTAACTTCCAGTCCCACAAGCATACATGTCACACAGACTTAACATCGTGACACAGACTTAATGTCATAACACAGACTATATCATTGTCACGCAGACTATATCGTTGTCACACAAACTAAGGGCTCATCTTCTATTCACACAGATCAAATCTCACGTCAAAATGTCATCAACCAATAACATCACATTCATAAACCAAAAGTACAATTGGGATGCACACAGCCACAACTATTCGCTCAGTTTGCCTCATTACTACTATAATTACAAGCCAACAGGATTCCCTAGCTTAAAACCACTTGAAAGTAATCTTGACACTTGCTCGTTGCACACATCATCTATCAAAGAAGACTTAACCAAATAATACACCCAAACAACACCTTCAAGTACTTATAATATAAGATATAAAAATCATTCTAAGCATAAAGTTTTAATCATATATAAAACACATTTTAATATATTAACAGTTCACATATAATAGCTCTTTCCAAGAATTCTGAAACCCTCCATACAACAACTCCAATAACCAGAAAAAACCAGACACGTTATACTCACCACCCTGCATAATTTTTCAGCCCATATTTTCAAATCCTAAAATATCTAACTAATTCATATTCAATTTAAAAACTCACAACAGTCCATATAGAATATTGTAATTAATTTTCTAATTAGAACCAACTACCACAAGACACACTACCATGCGTCAATTTTAAGGAAAAGAAAACCGTATTCAAACATTCAAATTAAAACACTGCACCTACCGTCTTAGAGCACCACTTTTATTCAATCATATTTCACGCATACCCACAATTGTATTCCTTTCATGCTTATCTAAAAGCTTTTTCAAATAAACTATCATACCATCAATGAGACCCACCTACACATGCTTAACCAAATCAATCTAGAATCTACACACTAAAGTTTTAAAAAATATAACTTCTTTCCAATGTTGAAACCCCACTGCATTCGAAAATATGAAAATCTATTTCCTTTAATTCTATTATAATAATTATATTAAACCACAATTCTATTATAATGTTTATATTAAACCATATTTCTATTATAACTTTTATATTAAACCAAGAAGTGTACAAAACATTCCTAATATTTATATTAAAATATTATACATTATCATGATTCTGAACATTTCCAACTATCATCCTTCTCTTTTATACATATCATCCAATTTCACAATTCACTACAGGTCATTCAATCCTGCCAATCATATTCATCTTATTTCACATCAGCCAAATTAACATTAAAATAACATTGAATATCTTAGCTTCAAAATGTACTTCACGTCAGAATTCTTTTCTGATTGGATTTTCATGAAATTAAAAATTCATATGCTTATTTAAAATGCACCAAAAAGCATATAAAATAATCACCAAAGCATCCCTATACATTATACAATTTTTAAAACCCAACAAAACTTTCTTATCAAGAATTAACAACAGACATGAAATAGTTTTCCAATCCGTTAATCCAAAGAAAACAGTTTTTATAAACTCTAGCAACTTAACTTCATAATAACCAATCTATATATTCCTGAACAGCATCCAGACCCAAATATATCAGCTTCCAATATGCATCTAATTTTAAGTACCCACAGGATATCAAACCTTTTTCTACTCAGGAAGTTTCTAGAGTTTAAACACTATAATGGTTATTATAACTACACCAAAACACATATATCATATCAACTCATCAGCCTAGAATTTCAACATGTTTAAAAACCCAAAGGAAATTCACTTTTCACAACCCGAAACCATAACACATCAAAAACTTTAACTTAACTAAAACAACCAGTCAAACAACAATTTCTTATTAACCGAAAATTTCCATAACTCTCCATCACAACTCATGAAATATATCATGTGTAGAAACGTAGAAGTGACTGAAAAGTCTAATTAATTGCTTCCAAATACAGATATTTACTGATTCTAAATTATCTCAGCAGCTATAGCAATTCATACACATCCAATATGAACAAAAACAGAATATTGAACAAACCATTCGCACAGCAGAACATCATTCACCACGCATTCAGACCAAAACCACAATTAAAAGCAAGCCAAGTTAACTCCCCATACCTGGAAACATGCTTTTCTTCACGTTGCAACCACTTCTACCTAGCTATGCCCTTCCGTGTCTCTCACTCCACTCAAACCCTCACTCTTAGGTTTTTAAAATGCTTTCTCGGTGTGTCCCTAACCCTCTCTTGCCCGTCCTATTCATAGGCTTCACCATTACCCCGAATTGAATTCTCGAACCCTAGAAATTAAACCACCCACTTTGGATTCTTCTTCTCCTTTACTCTTTGTAACCGATCCTCGCTCTCTTAATTCCGTTCTTGTCCTTTAATCCTCATTGGATTCTTCCTCACGCCACTCTCTCCCATGCATTAAAAATCCCCCTTTGCCCTAGGGTTTTTGGAAAAATAAGAAAAAAAGAAGGGAGAAAAGAAAAGAGAAGCTTTTACGAAAAAGCAAGAAGAGTAGAATGAGCTTCTGATCCTGACTACCCCTCTTTGATTAATGGGCTTCGTAACCCAGCCCAAAACCCACCTCAGATGCAAAAACACAGCAGAAATTAAAATAACTCAATTTTGTTCCCAGCCAGGTTCGAGCCTAAGTACATCAGCCACACAAACAAAGAGCACACAGCACATCACCACTAGGCCAAACTAATTTTGCACATTCCCATTTTAACTTCACCAATTCTTATTTTATTTTATTTTCCACTAGACATAAGCATGTCCACAAGACCTTTTATCCCACCATGCAAGGTTCTGACTAATTAAATAACATGACACTTTTATTAAAATACTATAAAACATATAAGCTTCTCAGAAGTCAAACAGTCAATAACGTCTACAACTAGGGTCTTACATTCTCTCCCTTTTCAAAGATTTCCATCCTCGAAAATTGGGTTACCTAGACTTATTCTACCATCCCAAAAGACTATTCAACCTATTTTCAGTCAAAAACATGTTCAGTCATTACATTCTCTTTTTCATCCACTTGATCAAGTATCTACATCTATTGACAACCACTCATAAGTAATCAAGGGAGTATTTCAAAGCACCCTACCATAGCAACCATCATCAGCCTCTCGGCCAGCAAAAACCAATCAAACAGCAACAAGAATATCAACAACTAGAGCATTACAATGAAAAATAACTCACTGCATGTATGGTATAAACAACCACTAAACAACGGCTATCAACTCTTTTCCAGTCTAAACAAAGTTTACTTCAAGACTAGATACATCACCCTAGCATGTATAATAACACCATCAATCAATAGTCCAAGAAAATCTTACCACATGTGAACCAAGCCCAAAACATCATTGAATATGACAACAACTTAGTTCACAACCATTACAAATTCCATTCAGCCAATTCCAGGTAATAATGTTCATATTACACATTACTTCACAATTCAACTATCAATCAGAATTCACGATAGTATTTAATCAATAATATCATCAATGCATTAGCATCTAGCAGCAATTGATAGTTCTAACGCACCTTTATCACTCAAACCAAATTGTATCCACTCCAGTTATATTTCCTAGGCAACCATGATTACGTAAGAGCAATTCAAGATTTAGAAAAACATGTACCGGCTTAATCGAGAGCAAAAATAATATCAGCAAGTGAGTTCAAGTTTCAAAAAGTCATTTGGAGATATGGGATGATCACTTCTTTAAATCACTCAAACAATTTTCCAACTATCATGCATAAATCATGTTAAATCACATGCTAATCACGTCACACATTCCATAAATAGGTAAACAGGTACTCTCTATTGCACCCTGCGGCTTCATAGTTAAACTGGGATACAAGGCTATTTTATGTAAAATAGGGTGGTTCACGCTGCAACGAATCATCCTTATGTTTATCTACCTAATTCAATCAACTAACATCACATACATGCAGATTCAAGATTTAAAACAGTGTAAGTTTATACTCTGAGTAGGCATATCGTCAGACTTTCACTCAGCTGTACAAACCAGGTTTACTGCACATCATTCATCAAGAATAGCATAGATCAGACCACAACCCATTACCTATTCTATACATGCTGAACTAAAACAAATTCTAAGTTATATTCATCAATAGCATTACCCATAAAATCCAGCAGCCGAAAACACCCATAATCCATATAAAACAGATTATACCAAAGTACTAGGTCATACAATAAACAATATCAAACTTTTCTGGCTATAAAGTTCCAATATGCAAGAGTATATGATTCACATTAGATTCAGTCAATTGTCACCTCATGTAACTAATTCAGAGTAGTTAAACAATTTAATACTAGATTATGATCCTGTTATCTATCCTTACCCTAGACAAACATCCAAAGCATGCACGCACCTACAACATCACCATTCAAACCTTATGCATAAAGTTTTAGAAGAATTTGATACCAATTGTTACAATAAATTAATTCATTAATCTAATCAAAACCATTAAACTAAACAGAATCACTATTTACTCATTCCAGAATGTCAGTAATATTACAGCAGCCATAAACAATTACTTTCCTAGCTTATTCCTACCTTCCAACCCACTATGGTTTGAAAACTAAGCATGCACTTTAAACAAAGCACTTTGATTTCATAAGGTACCTAGACATACATATCCTATCCCAGACACAGAACTTAACCATTAATATTTCATCCTAATCCACACAGAAAACCATTTTCTCTCTTCTCCAAACATAGCACACATGTTCAATTAATATGGCTTGTATCTAGAGAACCAGAGTAAGAAAAAATGTGGACAAGTATATGGGTTCATATTGTTTATTCAGCATTGGAATCTAATAAATTCTTGTTAAGCCTTTATCCTTATTCAACTGAACCTAGTACATCTTTAACAATTTTCAAAAACCTATTTTAATCCAAACAGAGTCAAGCCCCATCGACCAATTCCATACAGTATATTCATTGAAATCGGAAATTAGTATCATCCAAAGTAAACAGGAAAAAGAATGTTTACAAAACTGCATCCTACTTAACATATTCACCTAAACACCAATCATACATAATCTGGAATTGATTCAGCAAAATTATAATATCTATTATTTTAACTAAGTTCATGCACTTTTACTTCCATTATCCTATCATTTATGCCACATACCCCTAAAGGCTGAACACTAACATACAAGCAATCAGATTTAATATCATAATATGTGGTTTAATGTCAGATACACATTCAGGCATCCAACAACAAGTAGATAATTTCTGAAATCATTCAGACTACTCATCCAACAAATTTCACTTACTTATAATTATCAAACCAAGTCAAAATGTCATTTATAATATACAGATCTACCATCCCTTACACTTATCTCAGGCAACTTAACCCCCACTTATCCTATGCAGCCCAAAACAGAGGAATGGATGACATACAAGTAATTCCAGTCATACGCAGATTAAGAACCTCTAATCTATTTATTTATTTATTATTTTAAAACATATACCAACAAAATTATAGTCAATTTATCCATTAACAAAGTTCTATCAGACCTGTAGACACATACTAAGCCTTAATATACATAATGTCATAGTATTCTAGTCTAGCACGTAGGATTCTGTCATCCCAATGTAAATAATCATCATTGATTCCATTCAATCATCCAAACAAATTTCAGAATTTAACAACATAATACTAATTTTCATGCGTGCCTCTACAATCTGACATTTTAACATACTCAATCCAACATGTAGAGCAAAAACACAGCAGTGTTGTAACCGCTTCACTAAGAACTAGAAACTAACATTAGACACGAAAAGAATTACTTGAAATCCAACTAGGGTCTTACAGAACGAAAATGTGGCAGAGAAGGAACACCTTCAGCTGTCCGAAAAACAAAGACGTTTTAGGCTCTGGCGAACGTCACCGACTTTCTTCGCTTCTGATGAAAGGAATTGGAAAGCAAACGGAAGCGCGTTTGGATTCGCGTTCTGAGGGGAGAATCGCGTTTTGATAGGGTGCCAAATCAGACCGGGGGACTACTGATTTATATATATATATTTTAGATTATATATATATATATATATATATATATATATATATATATATATATATATATATATATATATATATATATACACTAATACTATTGGCAAATAAACCATTTTATTTTTGAATGTAAGCATTAGGACGGTGAAAAGTCTATTGGAAATTATAATCTATAATTCAGTGGAAATCTCATCTTACAAGCCGATTTTGTGGAGTTTAGTGAGACTTTAAAATCTACTTTCTAATAAAGTCACACAATATTTTTTTGGTTATTTTTGAGATTTGTTTCGTACGATTTATTACTAGAAGAATTTACAGGTTAAGTAAGAGTTATTTTACTATTAAATTATCACATTTAGAAATTAAATAATATTAATAATTTTTTACATGTGAGAGATTAAATCATAAAATTATTATTATTGTAAGAAGTTTTGTGAGAATATTGTATGATCAAAATATCATTTTAAAGGTTAGTTTGACATTAAATTAAGAATATTTTTATTAAAAATTATAATAGATTAAATCAAATTTATTATTACTTTAAGGATTAAATTAAAATCCTTGTATCACCTTTTAATATAATAGGTTACTTATTTATTTTATATATATTTTTAATATAATATCTTACATGTATATATCTATGTATATATCTGTGTCTGCATATGTGTTTGTGTATATTTTTGTGTATACATGTTTGTGTTTATATGTTTATGTTTGTGTTTGTGTGTGTGTGTTTTTGTGTATGTGTATGTTTTTATGTATTTGTGCATATATGTCTGTATTTGTGTATTTGTGTATGTTTATATGTATGTTGTTTGTATTTGTGTCTATGTTTGTGTGTGTATGTGTATGTGTACCTTCATGTGTGCATGTGTTTTTGTATGTGTATATGTGTGTGTAGTTGTGTGTTTATATGTGTCTATGTAAAAATATTGATTTTATATAAGATGGTGCATAAAAATGGAATTTCCAACAACAATATTTTTGGAAGAAACATATTGCCAAAACATATAAGGTTTCACCCACTCCTACTTTTCACTAGAGACACATGTCTAGCTATCTTTTTAACTTCACCAAGTTAAATGTCATAGTTTTACCCACTCCTGGTTTTCACTAGACACACTTGTCTAGCTACTGTTTAACTCCTCAAAGTTAAACATAAAATATTTTAATTCTCTTTAGAATTTATAATCAAAGGATTGATTACAAGTCCTTAAACGATAACTCTCACAAAGAGAATATGTGCTTAATACAAATCAATCTAATAGACTCACTGAATTTTTCGCTCCTCCCTTTTCTTACAAAAGTAAGCTTATATATCAATGAAGCTTGAGAGTGTTCTCTTCTTGAGCTTCTCTCTCTCTTTCTCTTTCTTTCTTTAGAGGATTTGACTTTGAATAGTTCTGAGAGAATTCTTGATCTTCCTAAGGATGATTTTTCTTCTTATTCCTTAGGTGTCCATCCTCTCTCTCATTTTTCTTCGAAGATCTTCTATTTATACGCCTTTTGACAGTGTAGCCATTAGATTATGCTTGTCCTCGAGATTTGGTGATAATATAGCAGTTAGACGATGCTTTTTCTCGATATTAGGCTCTTTATAGCTTTAGTCATATGTGGTTATCATAGGTTGATGTCTCTTTTTCCAGAGCAACTCACTTTTTCAGTACTTTATCAAAAGTGGATCGTCCCACAAATGTCCTCTTGTCTCTAACGTCCATTTCTTACTTGTATTTGATAAAGCAGGCAGATGCATGTAATAGGCAATCTGCACAAGGTAATGTAAATATGCATGCAACAAATCTACGTAGAAACATACTTAAAGAAAACCTTATCCAATTACATTATTTCGAGTAATAAAATAACGAAGGAAATACTTCAATTATATTGTCTTAACTTGTAAAACAAAATAGCTTTAAATGAATTCAAAGGTTATTCCCTATCCTCTCTCTAGTCAATCACGCCTCTGAAACACTTGTAACATTATGTGCTCACGTATAACACATTATATGATCATCATCGATAATTTCATTAACAAACGCACAAATACAAACATGTATGGAGTAAGCTACCGATAAAACAATCATAACAGCAAGATACATACATATTGATTATATCAACCATAATCAAACACACAACAAGATACATATCTTTTGATTATACCAACCATAATGAAACACACAATAGGATACATACTTTCTGATTATACCAACCATAATCAACACACAACAAGATATGTATCTTCTTATTATATCAACCATAATCAAACACCCCATACATGGTAGTAATAACAATAGGATTCCTAATCTTCTGACATAAACAATTCAATTATAATGAATTACTCGATCCTCGATCCCCGGTCCTTGAACTTCGATCATCGACCCTTGATCTCTAGTCTTTGATGTCATCACTAACATCTCACACATAGACCCTTGGTCTATCCACTCATTAGTACCCATGCTAACTACTTACTATAACAATTATAGTAACATCATTATCAACATAACATAACCTAGAGCATCTCAAGTACCATGATCATCATCATAGATACACCTCCATCATGACTATCCCAGTCATGAACAACACCCTGAGCCTCATTGTACCCTAATACCATCGTGGAAAGAGTCCATCTCACTCTTGTACCCTACCTCACCGACTGTAGCCATTCCTACGGCCTCCTCTACATATCATCTCCTTCTAATGCACACAAGGCAAAAGGAAGAACTTATCCGCAAATAGAACCAAGATTTACGAGGTACAACAATTAGACTTATCCTCCACAATCATGCTCGTCAATCACAAACTCAAGTACATCCCAACACTCACTCATGCTCCACTCTCAACCATAAGTCAAACTGACCCTAAACATAACCATTAACCTCAATCTCTGATTATCATTATGTTCCACAGCACCTCAGGCTTGGTTCACGTCTATTCCTCATCAAATTCACCATTTTTCACCAAAATGCACTGTGCTAATCGATTATCGCTTAAGATAATCGATTTTTTCAGTGAAATTTACCCAGAAACATCCCGCAGGATGGGATAATTGATTATCGTCCCAGATAATCGATTATTCCAGAAACCACACTCAAAACTAACGCACAAATAATCGATTATAATTAATGATAATCGACTATTGTAAAATCAAAACACATCTTGGACATGATTCAAGCATTCAAGCATTCATACACCCTAGATCACGTGGAAACATAGTTAACACATCATACATGCATTCAAGCATCCCATACCCATGTAAACATACTCAAACACATATAATACATCACTTGAGTCATCTAGATCCAACCATTGACATTTTATACCCCTAATAATAGGGTGCAAAATAGTCTCCAGTAAAAATACCAAATAGGGTTTTCTATCAGCCAAACTAATTAAACATAATGCTTACAAATGAGAACCAAGAAGATGAAAATTCTCCAAAACAAAGTTGTTGATGTGAGGCTATTTTCTACCAAGCTAGACCTCCGATTGACAATCTGAATGATCAGAATAAAGAACCATACGATTGAAATTCGCTGTCCAAAAATTTGTCCGATCCAAAGGTGAATGACTTCATAACGACAAAAACACTAGTGAGTGAAACTCAACTAGGCAGCGTATTAGGTTGATACTAGGATAGCCTAGGGATGCAAGGAGTGGTGAGAATAGTCAGTTGTAATCTTGTTGAAGATTATAGTGGAACCCTCTAAGGTTAGAGGAAACTAGATGTAGCTTAGTTGGAGTGAACCAGTATAAAAATATCTATGCATTTACTATTTATTTCTTTCTCAACACTTCTCTTATAAAAACCTGCAGTAGCATTTTCGTTTTTAAAAATAAGAGCTTCCTACCCTAAACGATTATTCACCAACGAGGAAGTTTCTAACAAACACTACAAAAAAAAAAAATTCTAAATAACACTTGAAAAGAATTTAGCGTTTGAAACTAATTGCAAGGTCAAGCACTTAAACATTTTATGCAAAATCTATATACTCGTCAAAAGTGTTATATCAGATTGGTTGCGAAAAAGTTTTTCATTAACATTATTCAACCCTCCTTCTAGTGTTTTTCAAGTACTTCAGTTGGTATCAGAGTTAACCTCGTGGGATCAGTTCTTAGCAAGACTCGAGGAGATGATCCTGAGGAATGGAAAATGAAAGGTACACCGTCAACCATCCTCTCCTATTCAAGGGTGAGAAGTTCAATTATTGAAAGCAAAGAATGATTGCATTCTTTGAATCATGTTACATTGACATATGGGACGTCACATAGAATGACAACTACATACCCATTGAAAAAGAAGGAGAATCATTCTCAAGAACCAAATGGATTGACGAACAGAAGCAACACTACCTGTTAAATTCTAAAGCTCGCATCTCTTTAATGTGTGCCTTCTCCGAAGAAGAATATAGAAAGGTTCACGCTTACCAAGGAGCAAAAGAAACGTGGGGTGCATTGGTTATCACCTACAAAGGATCAAATGAAGTTAAAGGAACAAGCTAAGCCCCTTGACCAAACAGTATAAGTTGTTTACAATGTTGTAAAACGAAAATATCCAGACCATGTTCAACAAATTCCAAATGATCCTTAATGAGATCAGATCCTTAGGGAAATCTTATGATAATTTTAATCACATTGATAAAATTCTAGAAGTCTTCCCAAACAATGACACAACAGGTCACAACTCTCAGAACATTAAAGAATCTTGACGAAATGAGTCTAGAAGAGCTGGTAGGGATTCTAAAAGTACATGAGCTCAAACTCTTACGAGATGGTTCTATAAAAAAAGGAGAAGAGTATCGAGCTCAAATTCATCAAGAGGATACCCACCAAAGCTCTTAGAAGTGATGAATCATCTGAGTAGTTCGACAATGAAGAAGACTCTATGAATGAAAACGAAGAAGAGGACCTATCATTTATGTTAAGAAGCTTCATTCTATGTGAAGGAGAAAAAGAGGCACGATGTTCAAGGGCAAACACTTCAGATGTTAAAAGACAGATAATTGGAGGACTCAACTGTCTGCTATGAGTGCAAAAAAACTTGACATTTCAGATCAGAATGTCCCATGATCGAAAAAAATAGAGAAGTCAACCGGGCCCAGAAATGAAAAGAAGAAGATGTTGATGAGCACTTAGGAGGACCTGGACACATTTGGCGAGGATGAAGACACAAAATTTTATCTTGCGATAGGAAACACCAAGAGCATTTCAGACAACTCGAATGACGAGGTAGATTTCACGGACTCACACTCAATTATTCATGTTTACTATGAACTACTAAACTGTTTAGAACACATAGGTTTTTATGTAAACAAAGTAGAGAACTCCTTGTAAAAAATAATGCTTTAAAAGAGGAGGTAACTTCATCCAAAGATAATGTGAAGTTGCTACGAGAAAACATTAGTAATCTTAAGAGAAAGCTAACGCCTCTGAATAGGAAAAAGAGAAAACTATTTTGCAAAATAAAAAACTTATAGATGATATATCTATAACCAAAAGTGTCAAACATGTAGAATCCCTTAGGTATGAAAATAATACTCTTACCAAAGTGTTGATTAGAACACTTGAAGGGAATGTAAGGTTAAATCTCCTATTAAAAGACAATAGGCATCCCTCTTACAAACAAGGTCTAGGGTATAAAAGATTAAACAAAAATCCCATCAACAAAACCAAACATATTAGGTTCATTAGGTCAAATATAGATACATTATCTTCTAAAAAGAAGAAAATGTATGAGTTTAACAAACTAGGAGCCAATTCGATATGGGTACCTAAGAGTCAAATAATTCCTCTTGCAAATATGCTTAATACACAAATAAACAAGCATGCAGTTTAATTTTTTATCAATGATATCAAATGAATTTAAATCTAACATGTTTTCCTGTTTCAGCAACCTTTTTTTTTTGTTTCGCAATCATGTCAACAAATATCACCACTAAAAATGTATTTTCATTGTTCACATCAACAAACCTGATGTGTGGAACATGTGGCTTAAACTCTATTTCAGAATCATCAGGTGCATTAGGATGGTAAATAGGATCATTAATAATCCTCATAATCTCATCTTGTGAGAAAAAGTCTACACCTGAAGTAGTTGACTCTACTGCTTCATCATTAACAAGTTCAACAACATCTTTAGTAAAATTTATATGTCCATCAATAGACATATCAACGTGATGTGATTCTATAGTTGATTGTTGATTTGATCTTTGAATCTTCATGCTATTCACATTAGCTATTCGATTTTGCAACCTCAAATCCATGTCCTCTCATTTTCTTGAATTAAATATTATGCTCAACCATTATCTTTAGAAAAATTATAACTCGCCCTCCCTAGATTTGCCATTCATTAGTTGACTTAAATCATCAAACATTTGTATTGCTTTAATAGCCGACTTTAGAAGTACATTATTTATGTCGTGATGAAGTGCTTTAGAATCTATAGTATCAGGAAATCTCGGATAAGAGTGGATGGTGGAATTAAAACTTAGAAGTAATTATAAAAGTTGTTGTTACTTTCATCCTCCATCATGTTGCATAACCTTTTGTCATATCATACCACTCAAACACAATATTATTCTATCATTGATAAACTCGCAACCTTTCATCTATAACTGCTAGTTTGTTTTTCACTCCGTCCATTAAGATCCCAACTTCCCTATAGGATGGTCCATATGATTTTTGCTCATATTTCAAAAAAGATAATGTACGATATAGATAATTTATTTGACGTATAATCAACTTACTTATATCAGGTGCAGTAGTAGGTGTGACAAGTTGTTGCTGATAACCATATGAATCATATGACTGTTGAGGACAACAATCATATTTCATTTGAAAATCACATTGTTGATTATTTTCACATGAAAAATTATTTTGCAATTTACAAAGAGGTTTTCTAGAAAGAAATAAGTAGAAAGCTTGTTGAGTAGACTTCCAAGAAAGAGAGGTGTGTCTGTATGGGAAACTAAAGTACCTTATCTTTCCTTAGCCAAAGTGTTTTCCAATTAGTTTTACAATTTTCTCAACAAAATTCCTCAAACAAAAATTATGAAAAAAAAAACAAATTTACTAAATTAAAATAACTAAATAAAATAAAATAAAATAAACAATAGAAAGAAAATAGAGAAAAAGAAAATGTTAGTGATAAATACAAATAAAATTAAAATAACAAAAATAAAATAAGAACCAAAATGATATAAATTCTAATCATGTTCCCCAACAATGATGGAAATTTTTTTTATAACGTTCTTGTTGACATAATCTAATTAAGTTGTTTCTCAATGAACATGGAATTGATTTCTAACAAATTAGATCTTATTTAAACTATACAAAAGGGTTAGTAAAAAAAACACAGTAAAGAAGATAAAGATCAATACAAGATTGAATAAATAAATAACAAAAGATAGAAATGAATAAAATTATAAAAAGATTTAAAAGGATAAAAAAATGATAAAGAAAATAGATTGATTTTACTGCTTTATCAAAATAAGATTCATCATTAGTTATCTAAAGATTATTATTCAATTAATTATTGTCTTAGATTTTCAAATTAATCAATGTAAATTCTTAATTAATTTGTTGACATTCTCACTCTTAACCATACATGCTCAATTAAATATTACTATGTCTAATCATGTCTATTTTTTTACCTCTTATATCAAGTAAAAAGTTAATTAACCAAATTACATTCTTTATTAATTCTTGTTAAAGTTTTTACCATTAATCAAAATACATTCTCAACTATTGGTAAAAAACCTATTCAATCAAATGAAAGTTTCTAACTTTAATCAAAGTAAATTTTCAATCAAAAATAAAAACCCTTGGACTCATATGATTGATGTGTTATCTAAATTTAACACCATGCTAACTTTCTATAATGTAAAAATCATTACTTTTAATTGATTAAAAAGTAAAAGGCACAGATAAAAACAAATCACAACAAGAATCAAAAGAACAAACAAATTTATTCATCTAACCTTAGAATCCAGTTAAGAAATTACAACAGAATCAACCTCAACGGCTAGAATCAACCTCAACGGCTAGAATCAACCCCAAAGGCTTAACGCTCCATGAAATGTAGAAATAACATGAAAAATAAAGAAAAGAGGGTAAAGAACGTGAAAAGAGAGAGAGGACGAAATTTGAACCCCCAAAAGATTTCTAAGCTCCCCTAATGTTTTTCCCTAAGTGGTGTTGCATGGTGGTGGCAGAGCCTGGAGCTTGAAAAGGGAAGAACAAAAGCGGCTAAACCATGAAATGGGAAGAAAAGAGACATTGGACGGTTCTGGGAGAGGTTGTAGAGAAGAAGAAGATTGAAAGGAAGACCTCAATGACGTCAATGAGGACGAAGATGACGGCCTGGCTGAATGGAGATGGAGGTGCATCTAAGCTATAATGACTTGAGCAGAGATGAAGATGTAAAGGAAAGCACATGAAGAGAGAGAGGGCAAAAAAAATGAACATTGTAAGAGAGAAGGCAAAATAAATAATGCCTTTGGTGGACAGAGGGAAAAAATGGGCAGAAAAATTCCCGCTCTTTTTACAGATGGATTAACCAACGAATTTTTTCGTCAATAATGCGTATTTCCCTTACTGACAAATTCTTCCGTTAGAAAATGCTGTCGATAAGTGAAAAATGGGCAGGAAAATTCCCGCTCGTTTTATCATTCCATCACTGACAATTTATCGACGAATTTTTTCATCGGTAAGTGAAAAATAGGTGGGAAAATTCTCGCTCATTTTATTGTTCCATTATCGACAGATTTTTTCATTGGTAAGTGACATACGAACTATTGAAGGATTTATCAAACAAATTTTTTTCGTTTGTAAGCGACATATGGATTACCGACGAATTTTTCATCAGTAAAAAAATTCAAAATCCGCCAGTAATATTTACCGACGGATATATATCTGTCGGTAAAATTCTGTCGTTAACTTTAAGTATTTTTGTAGTGGGAGTGTTTAAGGATACCAAGAGTGGTGAAGAATACTACACAACAAGGAGTGAGTGAAACTCAACTAGGCAACGTATCAAGCAATACCAGGATTGTCTAGGAATACTAGGAGTAGTGAGAATACTCAATTTTAATCTTGTTAAAGATTATAGTGAAACCCTCTAAGAATATAAAAGACTAGGTGTAGGTCAGTTAGAGTGAACTAGTATAAAAATATATGTACAATTATTGTTTTATTCTCTCTCAACGTTTCTCTTACAGAACTTGCAGTTACACCTTCCTTTCTGATATATAAGGTTCCTACACTAAACGAATTTTATTAAAAAGGAAATTTTATTCAAACATTATAGCGAATATCTCTTAACCATTGAATAAAACTTGAAAAGAACTCATTTCTTAAATCTTTCAGTCTCGACGAAGGTGCTATATCATACCGATTGCGAAATTTTTTTCCAATAATATTATTCAACCCCTCCCCCCTCCTTCTAGTGTGTTTTAGGTACTTCAATTAAACGGTACCTGCTAAACTGTAAAGCTGACAACTCACTAATGTGTGATCTTTCTAAAAAGCAATATCGAAAAGTCCATACTTACCAAAGAGCAAAGGAAATGTACCCGGATGGACCTAGAGTACCATAAAGAGCACTCCCAAGACTTGATCACCTAAAGTTGCAGACGTAAAGAAATATCTTATGCAAGAGAGGAGCAATCTAGCCAACACAATGTTTAAATACTATAATCACTTCTTTGATACCTTAAATCAATTTTTAGATTAAAGTGAAAATACTTTCAACCTCCATACTCACCCTTTTTACACAAAATAGTCTCATATCATATCAAATTGATTAAAAGACAATTATTTCCGCCAAATCCCTGTGGATAAACACTTTGTTACTACAATCCACCTAGTATACTTGTTAGTATATTGTTGTGTTACCGGACACGTGAACACAAGGTTAAGTCCATTCAAGAGTGGCCAAGTCCCCAAAATGTAAAAGTTATGAGCTTTCATGGTTTAGCTTCTTTCTATAGAATATTTGTGTTTAACATCTCAAGTATAACTTCACCTTTCAATGAGGTGGTGAAAAGGATGTCAAGTTTTAGTTGGAAGAAAGGTAAGAGTTGGGTTTCAAGGAACTTAAAGAAAAACTCACAAATTCTCTCACTCTGGCTCTACCAAACTTTTCAACAACCTTTGAGATATAATGTGATGAAAGTGGTGTAAACTTCAATTCACCCAACAACTAGCCTAGGGCTGGATGAAAGCTCAACAAAAGTGGACAACACTCTTTATCATCAAATGATAGGTTCACTTTTGTATCTCACCACGTCTAGACCTGACATTATGTTTAATGTGTGTCTTTATGCGAGATTTCAGTTCGATCATAGAGAAACTCATCTCAGTGTTGTTAAACGCATATTTCGTTATCTTAAGGGAACAACGTCTCTCGGTCTGTGCTACAAATGAAGTGAGAGTTTTGATCTTGAAGGATATTGTGATGTCGATTTTGCTAGTGATGAGGTTGAACGAAAAAGTACAAGTGAAGGCTACCACTTCATCGGAAGAAACCTAGTATCGCGGTTGAGCAAAAAGCATAATACAATTGTGTTATAAACGGCTAAAGCTGAATATATATCTGCTGCACAATGTTGTTCTCAACTCTTGTGGATCAGGAATCAATTGGAAGATTACAACCATATTCAAGGTACGATTCCTATCTATTAACACTCAATTTAGTCCAGTTGAATAAATAATAGAACTTGTTTTTATTTTTGTCTTATTTTATTTTTATTTTGCTATTTTTAATTTTTATTTTACTATTTGGTATTTGATTTAATTTTTTATTTTTTGATTTTATTTGATTCTTTTTTGGAAAAAAGAAAAGAAAAAAAACAAAAGAACAAAAAAAACAAAAAGGAAAAAGAAAGAAAAAAAAGAAAAAGAATAAAAGAGAAAAAAGGGAAAAGAAAACAAGGAAAAAAAGAAAAAAGGGGGGTGTGCGTGAATAAAATGGGAAAGGTGCTACACGTGATGAATTGGATTTAATTTCCTTGGAAAAATGCCCATAAGCAATTAATATTAATGCATCACTTTAGAATATTTTTGAAATTTTGTTTTATTTGGTAATAATTCGGATCAACATTATGACAATCATTACAAGGAATAATTAAAAATAATACATTGATTGTTGTATTCAATTTCTTACTAAAGAGAAAAATATGAGTTTTAATTTGATTCAATCAAGACCATTTATTTCCCTATTTTGCTAATTGACAATTAATTCGCCATTAAGGCAAGATCACAATAATGTTACAAATGTGTGTATATAAATATGCACCTTGTAAACAAGCAAAGGAAAAGAGAATTGAACCTCGCGAAGAGAGCATAAGGGAACAGAAAAAAAAGAGAAAGAGAAAATTCAATTTCAAGAAGAGAACGTAAGGGAACGGAAAGAAAAGGGCTTCGGTTGCATGCACCCTGGTTTCTCTACACCTATACTTTTGTCTTATTTCATGATTTTTTTTATTTTTTTATTATTTGATTATCAGGTTTTTATTGCATACAATCCCCTGTAGTTTTATATCGTCACATTCCTTGTTTTTTGTAATTCTATTTATAAGTTTGTTTCATTACTTTTAGAGATTCTTAGGACATCTTTCTTTTTAACAATTAAATATGGTTTTTAGTTTGTTCTTGTTTTATTATTCTTTAAATATTTCTTAAACGAAAAAAGATAAATCTTAAAAATATAAAAAATAGTTTCTAATATTTTTTGTTCTTTAATTCTTAATATATTTTTTTTAGCTGTAATTTATTTTCTATCTTCATATCTTTCCTATAAAAAATATTTACGTAAATAGTATCATTATTTTTATTCTATATGCATTTATTATTTTAAGTTTTGTTTTAAACATTCACGTAAGTACTATTTTCATACTATAAAAATTACAAAAAATGAAAACGTAAAAAAAAAATATAAAGTATAAAAAAAATAAATAATAATAAAAATATATTTTAAAGGTTAAAGTTCATGTGTGATCGCACGCATCGTCCTTGCGGTAAAACCTTTTCTTCTTTTCTCTAAAAAAAATATATAATAATAAAAAATATAATTTAAAGGTTAAAGCACATGTGTGATCGCACACATCGTCCTTGTGCTAAAACCTTTTCTTCTTTTCTCTAAAAAAAATAATAAAAAAAATAATTTAAAGGTTAAAGCACATGTGCGACCATTCTGTCGGCCTTGTGCTTAAAACCTTTTTCCTCTTCTTTCAAGAACTATCAAAATTTATTTTAAAAGGTTTTATTACATGTGCGACCATTATGTTGGCCTTGTGCTGAAAACCTTTCTCTTCTTCTTTCAAAAACTATCAAAAATTTATTTTAAAAGGTTTTAGTACATGTGCGACCATTCTGTCAGCCTTGTACTGAAAACCTTTTTCTTCTTTTCTTTCAAAAAAAATCTACAAAAACTTATTTTAAAAGGTTTAAGCACACGTGCGACCATTCTGTCTGCCTTGTGCTGAAAACCTTTTTCTTCTTCTTTCAAAAATTCTTTTAACACAAAAATTTATTTTAAAAGATTTAAGCACACGTGCGACCATTCTGTCGGCCTTGTGCTGAAAACCTTTTTCTTCTTCTTAAAAAAATCAACAACAAAAAATTATTTTAAAAGGTTTAAGCACAAGTGCGACCATTCTGTCGGCCTCGTGCTGAAAACATTTTTCTTCTTTCAAAAAAAATCAACAAGCAACTTATTTTAAAAGGTTTAAGCACACGTGCGATCATTATGTCTGCCTTGTGCTGAAAACCTTTTTCTTCTTCTTTCAGAAATTCTTTTAACACAAAATTTATCTTAAAAGGTTTAAGCACACGTGTGACCATTCCGTCGGCCTTGTGCTGAAACCTTTTCCCTTTTTACAAAGACATCAAAACACAAAAACATCCTTTTCTAAACAACGAACAATCTTTAATCTAGAACTACGTAACCTTGATTTCTCATTTTAGTGAGAATACGTAGGAGCAAGGTCAATCCTTGTCGGGCTCAAAAAACTAAAAATATATTTTTGTTTCTTTAGATTGTCGTTTTTTGGGATAGTTAAACATTTTGTAAACCACATCACATTCGCGTATTTAATTAAAGGTACTGCCTTCGGGCAGACGTTGTAGGGTGCTGATACCTTCCCTACACGTAACTGACTCCCGAACCCCATCTTTGGTTTTCGTGGACCGTGCTTTATCATTTTATGGTTTTTCTGTAGTTTTCCAGAATAAACTATGGTGGCGACTCTGAACTCTTTTTCAAACTGTTTCTTTTTTTTGGATAGTCGTCCCGTCGCGATTCCGGTTGCGACACTATCTACTGTGATAATAATGCTACAATTAGTTTATCTAAAAATCCTACATTACATTCACGCGATAAGCATATTGAGATCAAACATCACTTCATACGTGATCATCTTAACAAGGATATTGTGGCTTTACAATACGTTCATATAGTGTTTAAAGAGTCAATCATCTAGGACAAATAGTCCAAAAGACGTCATATTGTTGCATCGTCTAAGACAAATTGTCTATCTGACAATTGCATCCATGCATTAGGTGTGCCTAAGTACTAAGCCCATCTTTAGAAGTTGTCTAGGATTTCCAAAGCCCAAACCCCTCTCCTATCTGCCAAAATCTTCTACGTATCAATCAAGCCATTACCCTTTCTATCTTCTCTATCTTCTATCTCTCGTTGTTCCTCGAAACTCTAAACCTTTGAGGTCATCGCTCATCCCACTCTTATTCGCTGCTGACTAACATTTTCTTCTCAACATCTTCTCTATATTCAAGAGACACAAAATCTCTTTTCTGAATATTTTCGTGTTAACCACATTAAATGGACGAGACTAATCAATCACCCATGACTAACTTTTTCCTATATTTAACACACTTCTCTACTCACTTTCTTAACACATTCTCTCAAAATCCTAATTCCTCTCTTGTTGTCATGCCCTCTCAACTCCCTGATTCTCTAGTCCTTCAACATTCCAAACCAATGAAGCCCTCTTCCAAACCTACTAACCAACATTGTCATCTCATCTGATCATCAGAACAAGATGCACATGATAATCAAACATCTTTGCCTACTCATATACTCAATGTTAAAGACAAAATCGTCTATGTGAACAAACGATCTCATGTTTTGAAGTTTAACAAAATAACATTAAAACGGGATTAAATATCATAAAGCAACCTAGGATAAAAACATAAAGTTAAAACCCCAAACAAACAAAACTAGAACCTAAACCCTAAACATAAAAATTATAGGAATACACTTAGGTGCTAGGAAATAGAAAAACATTTAGACTAGAACAACCAAACACTTGATTAGACAACGCCTTGTCTAAAAGTTTCGAAGAGAGAATTGAGCTAAACGTTTAACGCTCAAAATACCTGAATTAGGTATTTGACTTCTTTCAAAAACGATGCAGGTCGAGAAAATATCTTCAGCTAAAACCATTAAAAGACTTAACTATTAAAACACACAAGAAAGCCTGAGTAAGCTAAAAGATATATGTCTACAAAGAGACAAAAACAAAAGAAATGTTTACTTGAGTTAAGTTGATACCATAAGCAAATTAGACACGTCATCTTATGATGAAACATCTATATGTTTGGTGCCTTCAAATCAAAAGAGCTTATTTGTAATATGCTACCTAACGGTAGGAAATAAAAAAACATTGCTATTCTAAGCAAGCATTAAATGACATTAAATTCCCAACGTTCAAAATCAACAAAAGTAATAAGAAAAGTCATATCTGCTGCATGAACAATTTACTCTAATTTTGCAGATGAGCTATTCTATAGGCATCCACAGTGTTACAGATCAAATATCAAATGTATACGTTAGAGACAAAAGAGATAATCATGGAATGTTCCTCTCTTGAAGCAAAGTCAAAAAAGATCGTACAACCTACTCAAGCAAAGGATTGAATAAGCATGCCTACTTTGACAAGTTGACTTACAGAACGGCTGCTATGAAAAGAAGAAAGGAAAACAAAAGCATCAAGAATACGAACTTGATGGAGGTTGCTTTTATGATTCTTCTTCAACAAGAGATGCTCTCCAAGATGTGTTGATGAAGCTCTTCAAATGATGGAAAACATGTGAGATGATGAACGTTGTGGAAGCTTTTCAAGATGAAGAGATGTGGTTGACGGTGTTGGATTGTCTGGGTAGAAGTCCTTCTAGGAATTGAGGTCAACCATGAAGGAGAAGGTAAGAAGAAGTCTAGAGAAAGACATTTCTTAGAGTGAGAACTAAGGAGAAGGAGACTTGCAAATTTGGCAAAAAAACTTTAGCATTCAAAATAGTTCTAAGAAATTATACAAGGTTGCCTCTACTTTTATAGGTAAAGGAGTAGGCTAGCATTTAATGAACTAGAAAGGAACTAGAAGCTTCCTATGGCAAGGGGGAGGAATGTAGCCTTCCCTCCTAACTATCGTCCAAGTTCAATGTCTAGGAGCCTCCCTTGACGTTCACATGTTCCAAAGGCTTCCCATGACCCATTTTAGGCGCATATTCACCTACCTCGAGGTTTATGTTGCGTTACTTTACTCTACTAAGCTTATAAAACAACGTTAAACAAATTGTTTTAGCCAAATACAAGGCCTTTAGAAACCATTTTACATATCTACAAAAAGTGTTTTAAGATAAATAAGAAGACCAAAATGTGATCCTTCACAAGAGTAGAATCCTTGAAGCTCCATCTTCTTTTTCCATCTTCTTTGACCATGGCTCTTTGAGAGGTCCAATGTGTTCTAAGGCTTAAGGGAAAGCAATAAAAAGCTTGAAAGTCCTTCTTCTTCTTCTTCTTCTCATCTCCTAGTCTTAGCATAAGTTGATGCTCCCTTCATGGATCTCCATTTAATTCCCAAATCGGATTCCACCAGAGCTACAAACATAGTCCAACAGACAAATATTCACAAAGTCTATAAATAACGTTTTTTAGCCTTGTATTTTGAGTCAAGTAGAATAACCTTTTTCACCACTTAATTCAAAAAAGGACCAAGGCCTAATGTTGACCCAAGTAAACATCCAAGCTTGTTTGACCAAGGGGATCAACGTTTTCAAACTATCTTGCTGAGCAACGGGGTGGGCATCCTACCTATGTGTTAGTGGTTATGTGTCACTTTCATATTGGAAAGGATTTCCCATATGTAGACATGTCCTCCTCCTAATGGAAAGGATATTTTTCACATGTTGTCCTCTTAATGAAGAGTATTTTTACCTTGTTTTCCAATAAGTTTGAGATTTTAGGTTCCGCTTCTACAAATTAGAGACACCTTCGACCTATAAATAAAGGTGTTTCTCACTCTTGTAATTATATTTGAATTTAAGTAATGTTATACTATTACTTTTGAGTCATATACTCATCTTAGATCACCCACGGTTAGAACGTTCCAAGTGGTCTCCTATAGCCACATTCCTCATAAAATTGATCTAACATCTCCTTAAGCATTACCAAACACCATTCCCTTCCACTTTATATCACCTTTGGCCAAGAACCTTACACCTTTCCCCCACCAAATTTTCGTATCCCATCAGCATTCCAACTATGTCCATGACATATGTTCTAATTTTAGTCTAACCCAACTAAGAGGAGTGTTATCAACAACACATCAAATTCCAATAGTGTCTCCTAGAAGAAGAAGCAACTTCAAATAAAACAGATAAGAAGATATTTCCAAAAAATTATAAGGTAGAAGAAGAAATTGATGGACTACAAAAAAGCAATTGCCTCAAACTCTTAGGCAACCTATTTTTTTCACCTTAGCAAACATTCATAAATTTGTGTTTTAGATTATATAAATCTAAAATATAAATTTCAATTTTAAATGATATCATTCAAAATATATGATTTATACTTTTGCACCTAAACAAACATTAACAATTTTTTAAATTTTAAATTACATAATCTAAAACATAATTTTACAATTTAAATTATGTCATCCAAAATTTGTTTATTTTATATTATAAAATATACCATTCAAAATTTAGTTTTGGTTTAATACCTATTTTGATCCCTCGATTTGTAGGGTGTATTCAAAGTTATCCTCCTTTTTTTTTTTTCAAAAGTTCACTAATGTCCTATATTTTGCAAAAAAATGGTTCCCATTAGCCTTTTTGCTTACGACAGACTTGCCCCCTTAGCAAAAACTGAATGACTTGTACACTTATTCATTATGTGGCACGCTGAGTTGAAATGACTTGGCAAGGTGTATGGAAATGTTGAAATGTTAAAAGCAAAGGGTTAGGGTTGTTGTTGATTCGTTCTGAAATGAGCAAATTTGTTGTTCCTAAATTTAAAAGCAAAGGGTTAGGGTTAGGAATGACTTCTTCACAAAGATTTTCTTCTTGTTCGAAGACATGGGGCAAAGGATTTTTGCATTCCTCACATGGTGTTGTTTCTAGAGGAGGTGGGATAACCCTTATTAGCCACTATGGTGATATTGCTATAACGAAAGTTGCCAAAACTACAAGGAATGTTGGGAGATAATTTTAGGGATGTTGTCATTACAAGGTTTTTTTAATACCCTAGTCACTCTATGTGTGGTGAATTTTACGTTCTAATACATTCCCTAACTTTGAACCAATTATGCTGCCTAATTTGGTGAATAATAGGATGGATCTTCAATTGGGATGTCACATAATTTTTTCAAGTGATGCTATGAAGACAACGCTGATGATAGAGATGGTACAATTGTGAGGCAATGTAGAAGGATATGTGATCTCGAAAATAATGTCAAAGACTTGCAAAGAAGGATAAAGTTGTTAGTTGGAGTTGTGTTTGTTCTGATTGCTTTGAACATTATCATATTGTGGTTGTGTTTAGGGTGATGTTAGGTGGACAATGTGTAATGTATGTTTTGTTGATGTAATGGTTTAGGTGTTTTGCTTCATGTTTTGTTCATGTAAAGGATGATTATCAGTTTCTGTTGTAATTGAAATGAACAATCTAGTTTTGTGTAAGAAAGTTCGTTTTAATCCACCCTATGGTTTAAATATGTGAAATATGGTCCCCCTTTTCTTTAGAAATTGTGCAATTTGCTCCCTAACGTATATATGGCTATCATACATATGAAGGATACCTGGCATAATGTACTAACAGATATAATAACATAATATCAGAACATTTAATATGACTACATATACACTAAGAAAGTAATTAAAGTGCTTAATATCAGTACAAAATACATCATTAAAGTGCTTAATTTCACTACAAAATACATAATTAAAGTGTTTAATATGAGTATAAAATACATCCAAATTTTGTGAATGAAAGTCAATAAATTGACATCTATGGAGTTTTTCTTCTAACATCTAACTTTTTCCTTGTTATTGGTGGAGTTAAATCTATGTGGATTCTTGACTTGGTTGTGTTGGGTGAGGTGATTGGGGACTTGGTGGTTGTGATGGTACAAGGGATTGTGTACTTTGTGGCTGTGATGGTTGTGTTGGTTCTATGATTGGTTAGGTATTTTGTTGTTGAGATGGTTTTGTTGGTTGTCTTGGTTCTATGATGTATGGACATAAATGACGATGTTTTTTGTTGTGCCCCACTTCATAGAAAATGAATGCTACATTTCTTTTTGTGCCCACCAACACTCATTTTGGTCCTATCCTTAGTTAGCTCCCATGGCTCCAACCTTATGTTTTCCTTTGGCCTCCCAAGCAACTTCCTCTTAAGTGGTGACAATAGACCAGTGAAGCTTGTTCTTTCCCATAGGAAGTGTCATTGACAGGATAAATGATGGACGCATATGCCTCTTCATATGTGCATTTTTCGAACCAAGTTGGTATAAAATTTTATGGGTCTACATTTGAATAGTTCATTGCTCCAGTTGCATGACAACATGGGATGCCAGTGATCATCCACTTCCTGCAGCTACATTGTTCACTGTTCAGGTCCATTGTGAACTTGTTCCCAATGACTGAAACATGCCTAACCTCAAACATCCTTCTTGTAGACCAACTAAAAGACATAAAGCAGCTAAACATAAATAAAGCACATCAACATAAATGAGAATTGGATATGAACATAAATGACAATATTACCTTGGGATCCAATATCTTGATAAATTATATTCCTTCATAAGTCTCTTTTTGATCTTTGGACAGACAATGAAATCCATAGATGCCACCATCGTTCTGTTCGTGGCACATCGTTTCATCAAATACAGTCTGATATCTTCCAAAATGGTGATAAAGGGTTTTGCTCTGGCATGAACAATAAAATTGTTGAAACCTTCACTGATGTTGTTATCTAGGGATTCACAAATTGCTTGACTTATGAACCAAGATCTTGACCAATACATGTTGCACAAAAATGAAGAAAATAGGTTACCATACATGAGTGATTCAAATGTGCATGTAAGGTAAACAACGTACCTCGGGGAATGGCTATGAGGTATTTGTATGCTTCTTCATTGTTTGCTCTCATATTCAACATTCTCTCTCCCAAGCCTACAAGTACGTGCTTATGGCAGTCCTCCACATCAGATTCTTCAATATCTGACCAAAAAATCTTTTCCTAAAGTTTGCATAAAGGTGCCTAATGCAAAATCTTTCTTCTGCCCTAAGCAAAAGCTCTTGGATAGTTGGCACCAACTCCTGTCCACATCAATTTAGTAATCAAACATACATCATTTACAAAGCATGAAGTATAAAATAATGTAAGTAGTACATGTATCTTTTGTTTGTCAGACATCCACGTGCACGCCCCCACACACTTCATTATCCCCCAAGGTCTTTAACCAATAACTACAAAAACCACGTTCAATTGTCTTTATTCTTGACTTCAACTATTGCATATGCAAGGGGTAGCATTTGCTCATTTGAGTCCCTGCCAATAGCAGTAAGCAACTCTCCCTTATAAAGACCTTTCAAGAAAACAGTCATCTAAACAGATGATGGGCCTACAACTGACAAAATTATCCTTACATGCTTTCAGACAAACATAAAATCTTTGGAAGATTGAATGACCATTATTAATGTCAACTTTAACCTTAACCATTGACCTTGGGTTACATCTCAATAGCTCATATGCGTAGTAAAAAATCCTTGTAAATTGTTCTTTAAAATCTCTTTCACGTTGACTTGATGCCATTAACTTTGCCCTTCATGATTTCAAAATTGAAACATTTGTGTTCAATTTCCTTAATGTTTTATTACGTATGTCTTTAACCCTTATATTAGAATTGTCATGTAAAGACTTATCTATTTCCTGACTTAACCACTTAGTATTCCTCATTTTAATGTTCAGTTGTCTACTACAAGTATGGGTATCAATTATTTTCCTTAACTGTCAAATCTTGCATAATGGCAAATACCCAAGTAAGCTACCCATGGGCACTTACATTGCCCACCCATGTATCTCACCCTCACCCTACGGTTATCATTGTTTACAAACTTAAGAGCCCTTCCAGCATGAACAATATAGCTTCTAATGGCCTCCTTAAACTCATCATTATCGATAAATATAGTACCAAGTTCCCATTTGTAATTTGCAACTGACTTTTTTTCCCATATGTAGGAAAGGGACCACGACTTAGTCCATCGTTACTGTCATCCTCCTCACTTCCATTGTTTTCTAGAGTTAAGAGCACATCAAACACCCATTCATCATCTGACACCCCCTACCATGTCCTTCTGCTTCGCTATCATTGTTTTCATACCTATATTGTTCATTATTGTTGTCCAAACCATTACCCTAATTTCTTGCCTCCTCTAAGCACTCATCACCACTAATATGTGCTTCATCCTCACTGTCTATTTAGACTTCTTCCTCACTATGCAGTTTCAGTTCTTCCTCGCTCTTCATCTCAACTCCACCCTTTTGCTCCACCTCCACTCCACCCTCTTATTCCACCTCCCCTCCACCTCCATTCCACCCTCTCTCTCAACCATTATTCCACCCTTTGTCTCCACCTCCAGTCCACCCTCTGTCTCAACCTTCACTCCACCATCTCTCTCTGAGTCACCACCATAGTCAACAACTCCTTCCTCAACCTCTTTTTGCACTTCAACTTCTTCCTCCACATTTCCTTCTACACTAGCCTCAATATGTCCCAAACCTCCAACCTTACTACCCTCACCACTCTCTACAGGTCCTTGACAAAGGTAAATGTCCCAATAAGTTATCTCTCCACCTATATACTTAAAGGGCATTTCTTTTATTAAGGTCCCACGTGGTGGACCACTACATCAAACTTTTCCTCAGACATCCCAATCCCTACCCTACAAATGGAAACAGAGACTACTAAATTAACTTAAAGTAACACCTATGGAACCAATATCAACCCCCAAAACGTGACTACTAAAATCCCTCAAAACGCGACTACTTAAACCTCTCCAAAACGCGACAAATATAATCATATTTGAACCCAAACTGACAACACATTATAAAACAATTATAGATTCCATACTTTCAACACAACAAACATCCTAAATGAAAACAAATAATAAATTGTACAAAAGTAACCATTTTAACATGAAATTAAATCCTAACACAAAACCAAGAACAACAACACCATGTTAAAAATACTTACTTGACCAACCAAGAATAATGAACTAGAAACTCAATTTGAACACCAATTTGAACATATTTTTAAACCCCAAATCGTCAATTGATTTTACCCCAAAATGTAATTTCACGTCTTTAACCCCTCAATTGATTTTAAACCTCTATTATAACAATTCCATGTCATTTATTTTTATTCTCAAAATTAACACATCAAATAACCTCACCATGCCACATCACCAATAGGATTGATGTGAACCAATTTTGCAAAATATAAGACTTTAGAGAACTTTTGCGAAAAATGACAACTTTAAACACGTCCTACCAAATAGGTATTAAACATTTAGTTTTCTATATTTTGAAATATACAATTCAAAATACATATATCATATTTCAAAATATATAATCAAAAATATTTTTTATTTTATATTTTAAAATATATAATCTTAAATACAAAAATATTATATTACAAATTACACATTCTGGAATACAAAGTTAATGGAAATTCAGGTTGAAATTATAGAGATGCAGGAAGAAGCTGCCAATCCCTCAAAATGTTTTATGGTTGGTTGAGAACAATTGAGGCCACAGATGGTGTACTCCTACACGTTCCAAATACGTTGTATAAAATCCATTCTTATTACAATCTTCCAATTTTAATGGTAAGCCATACATGCTTTTATAACATTGCTATTTTTTTTAGGAGTGCTCATTATTGAGACTGAATTCAATTAACATATCTGCAAAGACGGCGTAGTTCTGCAGAGCCATAGAAACAATATACTAAACTTGCAACTGTCATGGCTTGTTTATGGTTGAAAACATTTATTCTCTTCACACATGTCTACCTATCTACAACTAAAAGCTGAATTAGAGGAGCCTCAAGTACAAGTGACTGCATAGAAGGTTAACAATTCTACAATGAAATCATCTGGAAAATAGTATGGCTTAGGTGGGAGGTTGGGAATCATCTGACCGAGTAATCAATAACGTCTACCTCCAGCTGTTGATAGAAGAACTCGATTTTGCTTTTTACCTTTCTTCCCCAACTCATTAGTCTTTGGTGCATTCGAGCTTATATTTGATTCTGCTCTTGATATAACATTGGAGTATGACTGTGTCTCCCCGTTTCTCGAACCTACAGAATTACAAATTTTTGGGCACTTCAACTACTTGATTGTTGTTCCGTTATATAGCACTCGAAATTTTTTCCATGCAGAATATATAAATTTGCATAAACATATAATACCTGTTGGGGCAGAAGAATCAATTGTCGTATTGTTATTGTGTAGACCACTAGTTTCTTGAATTTGCAAGGATGGAGAATCATGAGCAGCAGCAAACCCAAGTCTCGTGACATTCGAGAACGATTTTCTCTCCCCAGCTACGGGAGGACTTGAGGAAACAGTTGAATTTCCTAGAGCTGAAAAAAACATACAATTACATAGATCCATGTCACAACATTGTCCAAGTATGATACACCACATAGCACAAAACCATAAATTGCATATATTATATCAGAACACTGCTGTAAATGAAAAGTAAAACAGAAGAGGGCAAGGCCCCAGTGCGATGATGGAAATTAAAAGTTAACACAAGTACAGCACAGATAAATGAAAAGTAAAACAGAAGAGGGCAAGGCCCCGGTGTATTCTTTCCTTATCTTTTATTTTTACGTTCAAGTCCTGTTATTGTTCGTTCCCATTATGGAACTACCTCGATAAAAATTACTGTATGGATGGATTGTTAATCAATAGCAGCGGAACTTTTATTCTAACAACCAAAATGCAGATTACCTTCAAAGTCATCCATGGAGAATGCTGGAGGATCATCATGAGATGTAAGCTGACTACTGAATGATATGGGAAGCGTATAAGTACCTGTAGCTTCAGCCCTTATTTTTTCCTGCCGTTCCTAAAACAAAAATATAGCATGGGAAAGCACATTCCAACATTTCAAAAACAAAACAAAATACATGAAATATGAATAAAAGGCATATGATGATAAAATAAAAAATAAAAATACCAACAGTGGGCAAAACGGCCAGCATTAACTTGCAACTAGAAGGCTTTGTGGCACTGTTTTAGTCCATAAAAAAAGTTACAGAAGCTACATTCAACTGTAACCTAAAAAGGGTATCTAGATTAAAAAACCTATATGTTTGCACAATCGTAAAGCTTAGTCTCACCCTACCCTGAGAAGATTTGATTAACACGCTACCTCCACTACTTGCACATCAGACAAGACTTACAAATGAAATAAATAATGAATGGAAAAGGTTGAAAAAGTATTAGTTTTCTGAGAGAATTTCCTTTCCATAACTACCATGTTAAGAGACCCTAATGTGAATCGGGTTATTTGAGGTCTTCTAAAACTTAAGGAAATCGGAATAAATAAAATACGATGGGCTACATTGATACCTTTTTTGCAAGTTGTTTTCTCTGATTTGCACGTTTCTTTATTTCATCCATAAATGGAGCCAGTGCTTCAGGAGGTAACAACTCACTCAAATCAACTTCACAAAGCTGTAAAATTAGTAAACACCGATTATAAATCATCAAAAAATTATCTTGGAACCATATAACTCTTTGAATAGGTACCTGAAATGTTGTGGTTAACGGAAAATGACTTAGGAATCGATATCGCCTCCTCATGGCCTCAGACTGAGTAACTGTCTCCAATTGTAGAATCCTTCCATTTATTCTACAATGAACAAACTTTGGTTATAATGAATTTAAAGCTTGGTTGCTCAGTGATCCCTCACCAAATAGATAGACGTTCATTGAAGACCAATACATCAAACCATAAAAATACACACAAAGATCCGAAACATCAACTAGTATACTCAAATCCATAGATTTTGAAAAGACAACTTCTATCAATACTACTATTGTAGGCATCGACATTTATGATGAAATGGATAAGATGAAAGCTGTTAGATATATTATATTTTAGATAAATATCTTATATTTATCTTTTATCTTTAGTTAGTTTGTTATTATACTTTATTTGTATTTTGAACTTAGCCCATATTTCTTCTATTATTCAACATGGTATCTAGAATCTGATTATTTTAAGCAAAAAAAAAAATCATTGCCTCTCTCACTACACTTGTTGTCGGCGATGACGCCATCTACAGTTGTCGCCGACATCATCGTCTAATGTTGCCACTACTGGAATTTGTCTACCCCCATTGTCTAATGTTGCCACTACTGGAGGTCCAACTTCAACTGACGATCACACGGTTTTGATCGTGTTATAGCCAGGCAACCACCGTGCCATCAACAATGCCTTCATCAAAGCTTTTACGTGCTCTCACCACCTTTTAAAGTGTGGATCTACTCTTTTTTCCGTCGTGTGTGGGGACACGTCACGTCTTGTCTCCTCTTAGGCAACGATTAAGGGAATCGAGGTTGCTCTTTTTCCTCTTTCAGGTTCGTCGTGTGTGGTCACACATCCCATCTCCTCTCAAGCAGCTAATCAGAGCATCGAGGTCACTCTTTTCCTCTTTCAGGTACCTTGAATGGAGAATCTTGGATTTTTAAGGTTGTTTTCTCCGTTCATCAATGGTTTCTTTCGTTGTTGTCTCTTCTGACCTCCATTTTGTTGTCACCATTATGTTTGACCTATCCATATATGTCTTTTCTCTCGTGGCAAAGATGGTTTTTGTTAATTTATTTATAATCGTGGTGGCTCATCAACAATAACCACACCACAATCATTTTGTAAAGTAAGGTTTACATCCTCATTTATATATTATAATTTAATTACATTTCTAGTTGACTCACATAAACATAAACCAAAATTGGGACTTCATGACTCAATTTAATGTTGTTATAAATGATAAAAGTTCCACATTTATGCCAATATCATATTATCTTAAGCTCACAAACCAACCGCACATTTTTCCACTTATTTTCTAAGCACATAGGAGATTTAAAATTTGATTTTGTCCAAACCTGTGTGGAAGCATATCATAGCTCCCAAAATGGTGGAGCAAACACTTCATGTTCATCGGATGAAGAATTAGATGCTGACCGTCAGCAGCCTGAAATAGACAAGAGCGTGTAACATCCGGATGCCATCATTAAAGTTGGTTTGAGGCATAAAGCATTCGGGAATTGCTCAATGAAACTAAAAACAGCAATTCCTCATAGCAACTCTGAGAGTCCAAAAAATAAAGGGGTATAGGATAGCTAGGTAGACAATTTGAAATCATGGAAAATTAAAGACCCTGGTCAACATGTTGCAAGTAAATTAACCAAGCCTGCACAATAACTATAACCGTCAACCATGGAAAAAAATACATCTTTAGGACACAACGAAGAACATCAAAAGCAGTGATTTCCAAACCAAGTATAGAATCAAAAGCACTCATTTATAATTGGATTTTATGAATAACTAAGCCTTTATGTAGGAAACACTGGCCAGATTCTAGGGATCCTATCAGAAGTTGCTTTCTTTAAAAGATACTCATTTTGATTTCCTTGAGAACTTTATAGTTGAAAGATTAATAGGCGAAAACTCTAAGTGTTCCCCACCAACTCATTGGATAACACAAGGGGTTCATTTTAATCTCACCCATAAATTGATTTTGACCCATTTCCCTCTAAGAAAGAACATATTTATAGGGAATATCTTATGACAATCCCGTGTGTAAGTGTTTGGCAAAGCTTATGAAAATAGCTTATCATATGTCCACAAGTTGCTTTCAGCTTATTTCAATAAACTCTCTAATATTACTTATAAAAAGCGATTAGAAATTTTATAAAAATTAATTAAGCTTATTTCCTTGTTAATTATTAACAACTCATGCATACATGTTTAGATGATAAGCATTTATTGAATAAGTTCTTAATTAAATTGGTGGTCTGTCTCTTGATACCAACTTAAAGAGTTGAGAATAGCTAAAATGTTTTCATTTCACTTTAACTTTTGATACAACTTACTACTGCATTTATAGGAGACAAAAAAGCAAAAAGGGCGGGAAGCTCTTAACAAAACCCTAAAAGAAAAATCCCTTACATAAATATTAATAATAATAAAGACATTAGAGGGCACCTAGTTATTTTCACTCGATTTCCAGCCTATTTCCCATTAAAATGTTTACCGATTTTTTCTCTTAAACCAAACACCTGTATTTTTCCACTTAAATTCTCATCAATTTCCATTCACCTTCCCCATTTCCATCCACACTATTAGTCAACTATTTCTCTCCTTCCTACCAAATGAACCCTATATAATATCAAATCGTTCCACATGATTTCAATATGAAAAATCAGTTCATAATTTATAGACACGTTTGTTGTATCCAAATAGAAAATTGTGAAGCAAGAAACATATGATACAGAACACAACTAAAACCAACTGTCCTTAGTTACCTGGTAAAAACTATATGAATCATTTCCCTTCATTTCTTCAACAACACCATCATCTGCTGGCCTTTGAATACTATTCTTCTCCTCATATGAAGAACATAAATTCATTTGTTGCTCTATTAATTCTTTCTCCTCATTCAAAGTTTGGTTAGAACAGGCTCCAGCAGTTGACTTTTCCAGAATCGAAACCTTAATTTGGTCACTGTAATCAGTAGAGGAAGTTTTTGACCCATTAGAACAGTTTTCATCATCAGTATCCATAGAATTTGCGACCATGGATTGTATCTGATGTGCATGATCAATGGGCTTAGAACTTTCACTGTCATGAGACTTTTGCTCATTCCAATGCCGCTTCCTCTGTTCCAGTTGCTGCATTGCAGCACAAACATAAGGAAGCTTCTCCAGGTCATCAACAAGACCAGAATCTGCTCTGGCCAGCCAACCATCTAGATCAGATATTGAATGCCTCACTGAGAGATCTACATCTGATGTAAGAGTAAACTTTGAAAAGGGATCACAGAAGTGTCCATTACCAAATGATATGATATTTGTCTCTTGTTTAATTTTACTTGTCAGAGTAAATGAGTCCTTTTTCCGAGTTAAAAAGGTGAACTCAACATTTTCTCCTACTTGATACTGTTTGACATTTGTGATGTGAACTGTATATAAATCCTTGGCAGATGTCATGACAAAGCACAGAGGACACCTTTTCCAGATATCACCTTTGTGATCCTCTTCACCCATCATTAAGTACTGTAGAATACATGGGAAACAGAAAATATGTCCACATGAGGTTATCTGCGGACACAGTGGATACTCCAAACAAATTGGACACTGAACTGAGAAGGGGGTCAAATATGTCACACATATAATGTCTTCCCACTGCAACATTTTATCAGGATCCATCGACTCAGGAGAATAATTTCCCGAATCTAACACCATGAACTTGTAATTTGCCTGCAAAAACAAATCTTTATTGTATGGCTTCCTCTTCCAATGCCTTCTTGCTGCAGGGGGGGGAGGGGGACCCCGGGGTTGAGAACGGGATATTGGGTCATATTGAAAATTCAGCAAGTAATTTCCGTTCACAGTTTGAGCTTTCCTCCCTGCCAAAGGGGTACTTCCATGAGAACCCACGGACCCAGGAGCTTGTTGGTTTCTATGAGAAGAAACCATTCCTGCCCGTCTTCCTCCGTGAATCCTAGAACGTGTTCTAGAGTTTTGCTGAGGTGAAACCGTCAATCCACTTGGAGACCCTAATTCTGTCACCTAGAAGCCACACAAGGGAACAAAATAGTAACCAACGGATACCCAAATATATCAAAAGAAAGAAAACACAGTTCTACAGTTCTACCAGGCCATGAGCTTCCATAAAGCAATCCTAGATAATCAGAATCACAATACCTTTTCGGAAGATCCACCAGAATCTTCAGTAGCTTGAGTCGAAGAACCTAACAACAACATTGAAACACTTAATCAGTTAAACAAGCAGAGCACCAATCAAAAGCAAAAAAATAAATAAATAAATAAACATACCCCTTGACCATTCAATTTTCTAAACAAAACAAAACAAAAAACACCACAATTTCACAGAAGAAGTGACCAATCATGATTATTTTCTCGTGTCAACCAAATAGCGTAGAATTTAAAGGGAATGGGAGAGATCGAAGAAGGAACCTGCGATACTGGAGATCTGGAGAGATCCGAGCGCGTGGTGGAGTGGGGGTGAGAGGTAAGGGAAGGGTTGTTGAGGAAGAGGGCTTCCGATGCCATGTTGGGGATTAGGGTTAGGAGACGGCGCTGATGAAGAAGACGAAGATGACGCTTGGGTTTGTGAGGGCAAGATGGACATGAAAGTTCTGGAAGGAGGGTTTGGGGTGTGTTCGTTGGTGGTTCAGCTTCTATTCTACTTTACCAAACTTCATTAAATCAAACAACCTTTTATTTCTCATCTGTTGGTCTCCGTGGGCATCGCTGCCGCATCTTTGCCGAATATTGGGTTTACGCCACCACAACATTCCAATAGAATGAATAGATTCTTTATTTTTTTTTCTTTTTTTTTCCTTTTTTTTCAATATTATCTACAATAATAAATTTATGGTTTTGAAAAGAAAAAATTTGAATTTTAAAAAATATAAATTATTAACGGAATATACTTCTTGTCTTCAGTTAGTTTTTCAAAATAGTGTCGATGTGTTTTTTTATTAATTTTCTTTAAATAAAGTTAAAAAGAAATATGGAGAAATTAAGTTGACTTAATGGAAAAAAAATTAGAAGAGGTGTGGAATATGTCATATATTGAAATCCTCCTGTAAGAAAACAAATTAACATATTAATAGTTAACATTTATGAAGAAAAATAATAATTTTGGAAATCTTCGAAAAATTGTGTGGACAAAAAATTTCATCAATTTTTTAATTTGATGTTTTTAAATGTTAGTTTCAGATTAATTAATATATTTTATCATATAAAATATGTCCCTGTGTTTTTATATTTATGTATTTATCATTGTATATTAATAAAAGTAAAGAAGAATAGACCAAATAAATCTTATGAAATTGAGAGTAAATTACTTTTTTTTAATTAATTTTTTTGTATTGAATTCACGTTTCCTATTTTCAGGAAAAATAAAGATGATTTAGTAATTAAATTATCTTAACAATTATAGATATCTATATGAATATGACCAACTTTATTATTGTACAATTACTGTATATTATTTTCAAATAATACAAATCTCCATTATCAAAAACTTACATTAGAACACTTCAACCATTTTTTTTGCTAAAAGAATTTTAAAACTGCCTTAAATATTTTCAAAAAGTTTTAAAATAAATTTAATTTATGAAAGATTGTTTAAATAAGGGTTTGTAAATGTGCTTTTCTAGTATGTTGGTGTTGATAGCAATAAAGGCAATTATCGGATGACTAGACACAAAACAAGTTTCAGTTTTCATTCTCCACAAAGGTAGCCTTCTTGGATTATGGGATAAAAATACTACTATTTAGTTGCAATATGAACGTTATTGGGGGAGATTTTGACATCAATTATAACGTATAAGATCCGGAAAAAATATGAATATTAAAATTAAAGTAGTAGTGAGACTTTGGATTTTTGTTTGGAAATTTTTGAGCGTATATTTTGTTATAATTATTATGTTATCTTTTTATTTTTATATTTTTTGTCTAGGAGCAAAATGATCTTTTACCTTCATTTAATTAGTGTAGAAATTAATTAAGAGGGTGTAGAAAGGAAGATCATGCAAATTAAATAATTTGGATATTTAATCAAATGATATTATGTAAATATTTTAGAAAAATTAGTTAAATGAAAATAGAAGATATAATTTTGGTGGGTTTAAATATTAAAAGAGATATTATTATTAGAGAAAATCATTATTAGAAATTGTTAGATATTCTGAATTTTAAAAAGATTTGGTGGTTGATAGATATTTTAAAAAGTAGTTAAGAGAGAATAAGAGAAGAAATTTGTTATTATTTTTTAATATAAAATTTCAAAAGATATGTTTTTTAAAATGCAGAAGATTTTTATGGGCTTTGACCAAACTGTGATATGCACAATAGCCTTCCACAAGTCTCGAGCTTCCACGTCTTATGCAAGCCTAGTGTGCTTCCAACTTTTACTTCCAATAAGGCATGCTACAATGTTTATAATTTAACTTCAACGTTCCTTTATTTTATTAATAATCATTTTTAATAGAAGATATTTTAGATGTTGTGGATAATGGACTTGATCCATGAACTCTATAAATATATCACTCCATTCACTCCAAAAACATCATCAGAATCATTCTTCTTTAATTCTTTCTTCTCTTAGTTTTATTCTTTCTCTTTTCGTCTTCTCCTAAAAATGTTCTGGGTTTATTTTATTCTCTCTTCAGAGATCCTTGAGATACTCAGAAATTCTAAGAAGTTCATATTGTATCCTAGGGGGCTTGCGCAATACATCGTGGATAACTTATTAAGGACAGTGATCTAGACGCCTTAGAAAATATTTTTGTTCGTGATCTTTTTCTTTTATTGTCAACTTCTACAACAATCTTAATGACTTATGGCTGACAACAACAACTCAATCCTAGAGAATCAGAACATTGTTTCCGAAACTCAAACGATCTTCATGAAACCTTTCCTAGATGTATCAAAAATCGAAGTCTTCTCTAGTCAGAATTTTCTGATGAAAAAAAAAATGCTCTAGCTAGGACAAGCCAAATCTAGAAGCAAATCAAGCCATAAGTTCATGGATGAAGATTGCGAAATTTGGTGGTGGTGAAAGGTGTTGATAGCTCATGGTTTTGATGAGTTGTATGGTGATGGAAGGTGTGTTTGGTGGTTCTCTAAGAGAGGTTGGGTCAACTCTTGGAGTAAGGTGGCTAAAGGAGGCCACTTGGGTTGCTCTAGCCTAGGGTGACCTTAACGTTGTGTTCACTTGAACAAATTATACTGTTCAAGCGAATTTGCGAGCGAAGATTGATTTTAAAATCCTGTTCGCTTCTGATGATTTGAGAGGAGGGAAAAGCGCTGATTTGAGTGGATTGTGGGTAGATTGCACTGTTTCAACCATCTCTCTAATATGCAAAGATTTGTGCTGATTTACATGTAAAAGACCTATATACCCTGTGCCATTCTTCAAAATTCCAACTGATGTCCAACCCCTTATAATAATAAAAAACCGTAATATTAAAGTTAATATTAAAAAACGAAAATCCATTGTAGAGAGGGGATGACGAAGAAGAAGCTTGATGATGAGGAAGAAGAAGAAGAACACTATAGAAATCGGCGGATCGTGGAAGAAATTTGGCATGAAGGGTATTCGGATACACTGTTAGCGTATCTGGATCCATGTATATGAAGATTTTGGCAAGGGAAGTTATCCGGATACAACTTCCCATATCCGGATCCAGGGTTGTTCACGTTTTGCTAGGGGAGGTTATCCGGATACAAGTTCGTGTATCTGGTTCCAACTTTCGTTTTTGGATGGCAGCGAGGGGTTGTTTCCGGTTGTAGTCACCGGTTGGCCATGCTTTCCTTCATTGCTCCGGTAGTTAAATAAGTCCGATTTAAAGAGGTTAAATACGGCATCGTAATCACAATCACAATCGCAGCCCAGATAATTCTTCACATACTGTGATAGGAAAAATATCCTCACTTTTCTACAAAACCAGACGAAGCTAAGAGTGGCTCCGATTTCACCCTAACCAACCATCTTGCATCTTGCATCTTGTATCGATCGCGATTCCACCATCGAAATCTGGAAGCAATGTCAACCTCGAGCCAGCACCAGTTCCGATACACTCAGACCCCGTCGAAGGTTTTGCATCTTCGCAACCTCCCCTGGGAATGCTCCGAGGAGGAGCTCAAAGAGCTCTGCAAGCCCTTTGGTAAGATCGTCAACACCAGTGATGACCAAATAGTACTGCTTGTTAGGATTAATAGTAGAGGTATTTGTCTTCATAGCCTTGGAACACCCATGATGTATCTAGATGGAGCCAAAAGTCTTGTTGCTTGAATTAACTCCATGTACTACTATGGCTGTTCAATTCTCTTTTATTTGAGATGGCTTCTCAAAGAAGCTTTCTTCCTATGTTTAGACTGAACCTATGTTATATTGCAAATAAATATTAAGATTTTCATCTAATAAAATTGTCTGGACTATAAACTTATTTTTCTTCGATTTTGTTCATCTGTTAGTTTGTCTTGAATCTTAATTAGTATTTTTTTTTAGATTATGTAATATAATAACTCCTTTAATTATATGTTTGCTTAAAATTAATGAATCTCACTTTCGTAGACAAATAAATTAATAGTATTTCGTAACAAATTATATTACAAACAAATACTATATTTAAAAATAAAATTATTTTACAACATTATAAATTTATAATATTTTAAAAATTAATTTTACTTATTATTTCAATTATTATTAATTAATTTCCTCTCTTTATTAACATTTATACATTCAAATATAACATTAAAAAATAACATTTTATATTACTAAAATAACTAGGGGCATTTTGGTAATCTTTCATTTCTACCAATTAAACAAATTTTTTAATTCTATCACATCAATCAAATCCTACACTAATTCTCACAAACTTTACCCTCAAATCCACTCTCAATTACCCATAAATCTACTCAAAAAAACAACAAAAAAATTACCCTCAAATCCACTCAAATCATCTCCCTCAAATCATCTCCCTCAAATCCATTAAAAAGAACACAACCTAAAAGAGTAGTATGGCACAAAAATGGCAGCATAACTTTACTCTAAATCAAAGGTGATTACATGATGGAGAACACCTCTATTTATAGGCTAAGGTGTCTCAAAATGGCTGAAACTTTAACCTAAAAGAGCCACCTTGGTTGTCTTGGAGAGCAAGGAGAAATCCTCTCCAATAAGAGAGAGACAAGTGGCAAAAATCCTCTCAAATGAGTGAGTGACATGTGGCCACTACCTATGGAAAAACTCTTCATTCCTAGAGTGACACATGGCCACTAACTAGGAGGAAAACTCTCCAATGAGAAGCCTCCACATCTCTAGGACGAAATCTTGCTCCCTTGTCCTCCAAGCTTAGCCAAAATGTTGACCCCTTGGTCAACACACCCATTTTGGACATCCAAGCATAGTCAACTTTGGGTCTTGGCCCTTTGTTGACTTGTTTGGTCAAAATCCTATTCTACTTGGCCCAAAATACAAGGCCCAATTGAAATCCTACATTACTAGGCCTATAATACCAAGCCCAAATAAAATCTAGACTACTTGGCCCAAAATACAAAGCTCAAATAAAATCTAAACTACTTGGCCCAAAATACAAGGTCCAAAATTATTCTTACTCTACTAAATCTTCATGATGACTTAAGATGGCCCAAGAGAAAGAGTCTAGGCCTATCTTTCATAGATGTCTCCAACTCTTCATGAATGTGCTAGGTCATGGCAAGGGGTAGGCCATCATTTTCGACGTTGGCAAGAACGTGTGTCAACCCTATTAGACATGTACGGAGTCGCCTTTGCTTTTTCATCTTCAAAACTAGACTTCAATCTCCTTCCAAATTCAAACAAGTTGAAGATTGAGTTCATGCAAACAAGGTATGCCGCCATACTTTACTTAGTGCACTCTCTAACGATTTGTTCGATGTGTACTGTTCTTATAAGAAAGCAAAAGACATTTGGGATTCGTTGATTCTCAAATACACTGCTGAAGATATAGTCAGACAGAGATTCATTATTGGGAATTATTATCGGTGGGAAATGGTTGAAGACAAGGACATAAAGTCACAAATCAATAAGTATCACAAGCTGCTCGAAGATATTAAAGTGGAGAACGTTCTTTTGCCAGATGAATTTGTCTTAGAGCTATTAATCAAGAAACTGTCGCCTTCCTAGATTGATTATAAGCAATAATTGAAACACAGACACAAGCAAATGTCACTTTCAGAGTTGATCACTCACATAATAATTGAAGATACCAATAGGAAAGAATGTGCTACTGCGAGGGCCAAAGCTTTGTCTGCAAAAGCAAACATGGTAGAAGATAAACCTGATCCAAAATGGTACGAACACAAACCTGATCATAGTAAGAAAAGTAATTTTCAAAAATATCACCCCAACGCATCTAACCCCACCTTTAAGAAGAAAGGAAATTGCTTCGTATGTGGGAAGTCGGGCCATCATACACCACAATGCAAGCACATAGCAAGAAACGACAGTCCTCTTAGGACCAATATAGCCAAAGGAGATGACATTATTGTTGCAGTCCTTTCTCAAGTAAATCTGATGACCAATGTGAGAAAGTGGGTGGTAGACTCTGGTGCTACCAGAAATATCTATGCAAACAGAAGTGTCTTTACCTCTTACACTAGTGTAGGGGATGAAGAAGAACATTTCTACCTCGGTGATTCCAGGACCACTCCTATTATGGGAAAAGGAAAAGTTCTTCTCAACTCACATACGGAAAGACTCTGGCCTTGAGTGATGTGCTACATGTGCCATCAATCAGAGTAAACTTAATCTCTATAGCACTACTAGGAAAAGTGGGGGTTAAAGTGTCATTCGAGTCACACAAGATTGTAATGACAAAAAATAATGTTTTTGTGGTGAAGGGATATTGTGATCAAGGTCTCTTTGTACTTAACATTTCTGATAATATTAATGAATCATCTTTTTTTGCTTATATTGTTGACTCATATGATATATGACATGCTAAATTAGGACATTTGAATTCTTCTTATGTTATGAAATTACAATGGCTAGGATTAAATAATATGCATGATAAACAGAGTAATAAATGTGATATATGTGTAGAATCTAAAATAACCAAGAAGACATGTTATTTCATTGATCGTCAAACTGAATTGTCAGGGCTAATTCATATTGATCTAGCTGATTTAGAACAAACCATGTCTAGAGGAGGTAAAAATTATTTTGTGACCTTTATAGATGATTATTCTAGATACACCAAAGATTACTTAATCAAACATAAGGATGAAACCTTTGATGTGTTTCTAACCTATAAATCAAAAGTAGAAAATCAATTGAATAAGAAAATTAAGAGGATTAGATCAGATAGAGGTGGTGAGTATGTGTTGTTTAATGACTTTTGTATTAAAGAAGGTACCATCCATGAAGTAACCCCACCATATTCACCTGAGTTTAATGGAGTAGTTGAGAGAAAGAATATAACTCTTAAGGACATGATGAATGTGATACTTAATAGTTCTAGTGCACCTGATAACCTCATAAGAAAACTTGTAAAACTCCCTATGAGCTATGGATAGGTTATCAACCTAACCTTAAATATCAAAGAGTGTGGGGGTGCCTAGCTAAGGTGATGTTACCCGATCCTAGGAAAAGGAAAATAGGCTCTAAAACCTCTGATTGCATGTTCTTAGGCTATGTTGAACATAGTTCTGCCTATAGGTTTTTAGTTCTTAAAAGTGATATACTTGAAAGCAATTCTATAATGAATACCAAAAATGTTGAGTTTTTTGAACATGTTTTTTCCTTTAAAGGTTAGTGAGACTTCTCAACCTATAGATAATAATAATAGTGATGCCTTGTGTGAGTTATTAAGAAGAAGTAAAAGGAAAAGGAAGGAAACTTCATTTGGTAATGATTTATATACCTATCTAGTTGATAATGATCCAAGTAGCTTTGTAGAAGCCATTAGTGCTCCTGATACAAAACATTGGGATAAAGCCATTAAGACTATAATTGAATAAATTCAGAAAAATAATACTTGGACCTTAGTAGATCTGCCTAAAGGAGCAAAACTCATTGGCTATAAATGGATCTTTAAGAAAAAGTATCATCCTGATAGATCTATAGAGAAGTATAAGGCAAGGTTAGTAGCAAAAGGTTTTACTCAAAAATCCAACATAAATTATTTTGATACTTTTGCCCCTGTAACTAGGATTTCCTCAATTCGAGTTTTGTTAGCCTTAACAGCCATCCATAAGTTAGTGATACACCAAATGGATGTTAAAACTACCTTTTTGAATGATGATTTAGAGGAGGAAATTTATATGACTCAACCTGAAGGGTGTGTTGTACCTGGTTAAGAGAATAAGGTATGCAAACTTTTAAAATCTTTGTATCGGTTGAAACAAGCACCAAAACAGTGGCATGAAAAAGTAGATAATGAATTGCTATGTGATGGTTTTTCATCTAATGATGCTAATAAATGTGTGTACTCTAAATTTGAAAATGATGATTGTGTCATTATATGTTTGTATGTGGATGACATGTTAATTTTTGGTACATGCAATGAAATTGTCGCTAGAACTAAACTATTTTTAGGATCGAACTTTGAAATGAAAGACATGGGTGAAGTCAATGTAATTTTAGGTGTTAGAATTATAAGGAAGGGAGATAGTATATTACCATCCCAAGAACAATACATTGAGAAACTACTTAAGATGTTTGGGTATTATGATTTCAAACCCGCGAGTACCCCTTATGATGCTAACTCTAAATTAATAAAAAATAGAGGAGAATCATTATCTCAACCTCAATATGCCCAGATAATTGGGAGCTTACTACATTTGATGAGTTTTTATAGACCTGATATTGCTTATGTAGTAGGTAGACTGAGTAGGTACATTAATTGTCCAAATCAAGAACATTGTGATGCACTTTCCCGACTTATGAGATACTTAAGAGGTTCAATGGATTATGCCATTGAATATAGTGGATTTCTCGTTGTACTAGAAGGATACAATGATACTAATCGGATTTCTAATTAAGATGAGACAAAATCCACTAGTGGTTATGTATTCACACTTGGGGGTGGTGTGATTACATGAAGATTAGCCAGACAAACAATTATTGCAAAATCAACAATAGAATCTGAGTTTGTCGCTCTTGAAATGGCTAGTAGTGAGACTGAGTGGTTGAAAAACTTCTTAGCAAACATTCCACTAGGAATGAAACCAACCCCATCGGTGTCAATACACTGTGATTGCCAATCGGTAATAACTATAGCTAAAAACAAGAATTACAATGGAAAGAATAGTCATATTCAATTGAGATACAATTTGGTGAAGCAGTTATTAAAGAGTGAAACTATTTCCATTGACTATGTGAAGTCAGAACGAAATCTAGCAGATCCTCTAACAAAACCCTTGGGAAGAAATATGATCTTAGAAACATCGAGGGGAAAGAGACTTAATCCACTGGCTAACAAACAAGTGATGGTAACTTAACCTTTGTGATTGAAGATCCCATGAATAAGGTTCATACGGGTAAAAACAAGTCACTTGTTAGTTCTGATAGCACTAATATGATTTTAAATCAAATATGTCAATTCCTATGATGTATGTGAAAGTTCTAGAGACTACATTATTGAGAGGTTAAACTTTGTAATTAAACAAATTTTTTAATGATCTTCATATTCCTTATGGGTGGTGTATGATTTGCAACATACACTTGATGAAATCACCTATATGAGTGTCAAGTGGGACTGATTGCATGAGATCTTGACATAATCTCTAGAGCACTCATGAATATCGGGAACGCGCATGGCCTAGTAAGCGCATCACAACGATAACAACAAGGATTGTGGCGGTGTACTGTGATTGATAAACCTCTAACACACTTAAGTATCTTTGGTTCATATAGCTTGCTATACCAATTATACGGTGTGTTAAGTTTCTCGATCTAGGACTGGTTCATATAATGTGTTATACCAACTCTAATGCATTACATCTTATAAAACCCTGGATTTTTCTTGTTTTATTTCTTTCAATCATTGTTTCTTATCTTTTGCAATATGTGGGGGATTGTTATTAGTTTTGAATATAAAATTGCAAAAGATATGTTTCTTAAAATGCGGAAGATTTTTATGGGCTTTGACCAAACTGTGATATGCACAGTAGCCTTCCGCAAGTCTCGAGCTTCCACGTCTTCCGCAAGCCTAGTGTGCTTCCAACGTTTACTTCCCGCAAGGTACGCTACAATGTTTATAATTTAGCTTCAACATTCCTTTATTTTATTAAAAATCATTTTTTAATAGAAGATATTTTAGATGTTTTGGATAATGAGCCTGATTCATGAACTCTATAAAGAGAGCACTCCATTCACTCTAAAAACATCATCAGAATCATTCTTCTCTCATTCTCTCTTCTCTTAGTTTCATTCTTTCTCTTTTCTTCTCCTAAAATTATTCTAGTTTTATTTTATTCTTTCTTCAAATATCCTTGCTAGTTCTGAGATCCTCAGAAATTCTGAGAAGTTCCTGTTGTATCCTGGGGGCTTGAGCAATACACCACGGATAAGTCCTTAAGGACAGTGATCTACATGCCTCGGGAAATATTTTGTTCGTGATCTTTTTCTTTTACTGTCAGCTTCTACAATAAAATCTTAGTGGTTTTAGAAATAAATTGAGATATTTTATTATAACTAAAAAGATAGAGATAGAATATAAGAAGATAAAGAGGAGAAGAGGAAAAAGGGTCTGCAATTTGTTACCCTAAACTCAAAATAACAAAAATTAGAAAGATAAGGGAGCAAAAATACGTATTCTAGGAGAAAAAAGGAAGAGTTGCAGAAAACCTTAGTGTAAGGGAGGGTTTGATATGTGTTATATGACTATGTTGTATTATTTGTTCCTATTGTTAGGCAAGGATTTATGTGTGCATGGAAATAGGATTTTGGTAATATTTGTGATAAGTTTTCCCTATGAATGTACTATGTATGTTTTGTTGGACTATTCCATCAGAGAGTTTGATGCTAAAAGAGAACAAAACTATGATGCTTGGGGGTTTCTATGTAAATATATGTTGTAAATGTTGGGTTATTGGACTCCCTTCTTATGTGGAGAATAGGCCGAATAATGTGGACCATTATGTCTCACTTTGTTTTAGTATAGATGAGTCAGATTAATAGGACACATTAGAGTTATTTGAAGAGAGGGAAAAGCCAAGTGAGAGAGAAAGGAAGAGAAGAAGTCATCCTGCATAACATAAAACCTATATTGTTGTTTTAGTCGTTGTGAAGTCGTTCACCGTTGGATCAGACGGATTTTTGGACAGCGGATTCCAGACGTATGGTTCTTCATTTTGACTGTTCGGATTGTCAATAAGAAGTCTAGTTTGGGAGAAAATAGCCTCGCATCAGCAGCTTTATTTTGGAGAATTTTCATCTTCTTTGTTCTCATTTGTAAGCATTTATGATTAGTTAGTTTGGCTGATTGAAAACTCCATTTGATGTTTTTTATCAAAGAATCTTTTACACCCTATTATTGATCATAGTGGATTTTTCTTTAGTATGGACGACTCATGGATTTTTACCTTTGCATTGAGGGGTTTTCCACGTTAAAAATTGTTGGTATCTCTTTGTACTTTCGATTTTGTTTTTGCTCTACTTGTTTGGTGCTCCTCGTAGATTCTCACAAGAAGGGGTATTGAATTTCCATTGCGTTATTACTCTTTGTTAAGTTGCTATTGTTTTTTGCCCTTTTTTCCCATAAGTAAGGGTGTCAAATGTCAAATATATCATAAAATTAGACATCTAGCACATGACTATTGCCACAGATTCAATTAAGAATTTAATCCTCAATCTTAGGTTAATAACTCTCAAGTTTGTTCCTCTTACTCTAAAGACGATGATGTGTTCTCTACTTCGTCAAACATGATGGACTCATTGTTTTAACACCCCGTTTTAGGATGCCACTAGTAAAGTGTTAAACATTTTTAGTGTGGAAATTTGAAATATGATATCTTTGAGAAACTTGAAGTAATAAAAACCTTAATTCAAATCAACAAAAACGTATTGCAATATTGAAAAATTCCGAATAATAATCTAAAATCATTACATCAAAATTAATTAAAAGATACATAAACAATAAAGTTTCCTCAAGCACTCCTAAGCAGCTCCCCACTTTACTCATTAACTGGAACATCTGTAAGAACATCTACTCCCGTATAACAACATTAGTTATACGATCATCACAATAAGCACAAACAATAAGGGTGAGCTGCCAGAATAATCATCCAATAATATAACATAAATAATAAACACTAGTCATTATGCTAATACTAACATGACACACCAAACAAGGTCATCTCAAATCATAGGCCATTGTTAACGGATTGGCAAGCGTACCAAATCGTATCAAGTAATAATAAATGGTAAGTC
>NC_028354.1:10608415-10618229 GCF_000741045.1 Vigna radiata var. radiata | reverse complement strand
AGTTTTGCTTGATTCTAAGCTCATTCTAAGCAGTAAAGGGAGTAATTTGGTCTAAAATGACATATGAAAATAACTGTTTTTCAACCTTCATCAGCCACCCCAAAACGTGTTCCAACCAAGCAATTCTAAAACATGTGTCATTCTCCCATACAAAACTTGTCCACCAAAACCAAACACATGTTCACCAAAATAGGGTAGTTCAAGTCATCCTCCATTACAACTTTGGACCTATCTCTATTGCTCCACACAATGGGCACTATACTCAGCATGAGTGAGACAATCTTTCCTTTCTATTGCCTCGAAAGATAAACCAAATAAGTTTTCTACACACCAAAATCAGGGCTACTTTACATTAAACAATCAAGATAGTTAAAACATAGTGTTTTCTGCAAAATCCCTGTGAATGCGACACTTGTTATACTACAAATTACCCAATATACTTAAGTTGTTACGTGGAAACCCAACAACAAAACTCCTTCATTTAATAACTTACTTCATTTATAATAGTTATTAACATTGGAGCTTATAATAGTTATTAACATTGGAGCTTGGGGGTTTATGTACCTACCTAACACATATTTACGATAACATATATTTTTAGGAAGCCCTAAAAGGTACAATAAACTAAAGATGTCAGTATGTGATCCATATGATATTAACTACCCTAAAATAAAGAAAAGATAATATATATGATATATGCGATGTTGTATAGGATTAAAACAAAACCATTGATAATAAAATAACCTAATAATAATATATGATACTCAAAGGCCAAATAAGACTATAAATATATATCAGTGCAAGAAGAAGAATAATCTCATAATTATTTATATTTACATGTATTTACTCAAATTTTTTTTATTAACTTAAACATCAAAATATCTTTACAGATAGATTTTTTTTCTCTCCTTAGGATTCATAGTTCAATCACTTTTTAATAACTTGATCAATAACTTATTTATTTTTAATATTTATTTTAATTAATGTTTAATAAACGATGCTAATACAAATATTTATTTAATAAGAATATTAAAAAATAATTTTATGTTTTTCTACCTTTTTCTAAAATAACTAACTAATCTTGCATTAATACAAAAATATATTTATTAAAATAAATTAAAAATAATTTTACAATTTTTAATTATTTTTAATAAATGAATGTATTTTGTGTTGTGTTAGAATGGCTAAGTCAATTCTAATAATGTCACGATTTCAGCAATATTAATATTTGGAAGTTAAATTTAAGTTTTTTATAATAAAATAAAAATTACATAACATAATAAAATACTAATATTGGAAATACTCCAAAGTATTTTTTTTTGACAAAATATTATATCACAATATTCTTATTCATGCCATTTTACGCATCTACTTTAATAAATGATTTTACTAAATACTTTTAGTTTAATAAGGTTGTTTAAGAATTTTCTTTTTTCAACATTTAACTACTTCCAATCAATTTCACAGTTTTAAGTTTATTTTCCTGTTAGTTTTATGAAAAATAGCAAGTTAATGATTATTTTAATATCAGTAAACTAATATAAATTTTGTCTCAAATGAATTTATTTCCATAAATAAACATGTGCCTTCCAGGAAGTACCCTGGAGCCTGTATCCCACTTTCCGTTTGTTATTATTTGTTTTTTCTTCCAATAATTATTTATTAATTCCAATGATAAACTAATTTCCATTGGCGACCTATTCTACGTAGAAAACTTAAGTTGTACTTCTCCATCAATCTATGATTATGAATTAGTCAAAGGGTAAATTTGACCTTTACATTTGATAAATCCGCCACCCCTTTTTGGTATGGTGAGGGTATAGAATTAACATCTAACCAGTTATCTGATTTAAATATTTTCTATAAAAGAAAGTATTCCATCCAAATTCTTAACGTGAATCTTAAATTGATAATAAAAAGAAATAGTAAAAATATTTTATTGAGAAAGAAGTCAAATAAATGACTTATTTCTTATATAATAAATATATTTTATTTCTGGTTTTTACTTTTAGCATTAATTTAAAGAAACAAAGTCGATTTCGAAAAATCTTGCAAGATATAATCTCGATCTAGTAATGATTTTTTATCTACTGGACAAGAGAAATTTATATGAATATTTATAAAATATATATAGGTGATGTTGAAAGAAAAATATACCATACAGGCTGCAGCACTGTATCAAGTCTTCTTGCAAGTCTTCTAGCAAGTCAATGTAAACATTTTATATATGTATCTCAACTTTACTGAATTGAGACTATAAATACATCACAACACTCTTCGTATTAATGCAAAGAGAAAAGTGAATAAAATATAGTAAGCATTATCAATCACTTGGCAATCATGAAGGCCATTCTCATTGCTTTCTTACTTTTTGCTTCTCTTTTCTTCCTTCCCACTTCAACTATGGCTCGACAACTCAAGGGTACGTAATAATACTCACTAACTTCTCTATAACTCCTCAATTCTCATATGCACCAAAGAAATCAATATAAAACTTGAAACTTACGAAACTTGATTCTTATAACTTATTTGGATGAACTTAGTATAAATATAAAAGAGTAATTATATAGTTAATGTAATGATGTATGTACACTTTTATGCAGAAGGTTCATTTCAGACAGGAGACCCTAATAAGCCTGCTGTTAAGTGTTCTCCCGGTCAGGGTTATAGAAAGTGCATTCCATCGAGAGCACCAACGCCACCAACATCTCCAGCACCACCATGCTCAGCCTATTCACGTAATTGTTGACCAGTATCTAAAAGATGCAATACCCGAATGAATTAAGTATACTTTTACTTTCTGCTGATGCCATATGGAGCTACCATCTTCTGTCTTTTGCTTTAGAATTTCCATTGCTTTCACCCAATAATGAGTGTTTTCCGAGTTTATTGTAAAATAAATATTTGGCTTCTAGGCCAATCCAATAAATAAGAACTTCACCTTTTGTTGAGTTTGTTGTTACATGTGCCATTTTTTATTCATTCAAATACTTTCTATACTTCTTATTCGGTTATAAACAAAGCAAAGATAGAAAAAATAATCACTAGTGCAAAAACGTTGTTTAACGTCACCCATCAGACGTCAGTTTCGTGATAAACCGACGTCTATTATTGCACGGTGGCATTATCGTAAATATATTGGTAAGGTAGACGTCCGTTTCGATGTTAGGCGACGTCTATGACATGATAGACGTCGCACCTGCCTCAAACCGATGTCAAATTTCCTGAGGTATGTGATAAGACAGACAATTCGACGTCGTCTAGAAAAGGGCACCGACGTTCCAGTCTCTAACAGGAAATCAAACGTCAAACGGTTCAGCTTCAGACGAGGAATAGACGTCGGATCCCCTGAATAAGCGACGTCGACTGGGGCTACAATTAATGTTGTTCACCAAATTCCCAGGCGCTTAGACGTCACGTAGTCAAACGGCGACGTCTAAGGCCTATCTGGAAGGCGGGAAGACAAAAATCCTTCAATTTAGACGTCGGTTCGGAACGTAATCGACGTCTACGTTCCTGTAATTGATTATTTTCACCAAATTCGAGGGTTTTAGACGTCGGCTAGAAGGGGCACCGACGTGAATTACCCTGACAGGAAATCAAGCGTCAATCTTTTCAGCTTCCTTAAGAAAAATAGACGTCGGATCCCAATCAAACACTGACGTCTATAGACGTTGGTTTCTGGCGCAATCGACGCCCGATTTCATTTTAAATAAATCGCAGACCCTTCTAACCACTCAGTTTCTGATCGCGTCTTCATCTCTTCTCTTTTTTCTCTGGTTCTCCTCTTCTTTTATTCCCTTGTGCACCTCTACTTTTTATCTCTTTCGGCATTGCATTGTATTTTGTCATAACGTCATTGTCTTCGTCCTCTCCTTTTTCTCTCTTCATCCCAGGTGCGTGGTTTTTCTTATGCTTACCGTTTAAACTTTCTTTAGTTTTTTATCGATTATCTTGTCGTTCAACTGATTAATTTTTTTTTTTGTGTTGTGTTTTAGTGCAGTTTTGATCCACTCTTTCGGTAACATAGTGCAACATTATCCCTTTGCTAGTTTCCTCACTAAAAGAGTGGCGATCTTTTGAGTTTTCTAGTTCTTCCGACCCAAAATGGAACTTGGGTCCTTGTCTACTTCTCGACACCGTAATTTTTTTCTGTTGCGGTTGAATAATTGGAAGTAGCCATGGACCCAGGTTCGGTTTTAGGTTGAAAGCACTAGAAGATTCAAAAGACGCAAGCTTTTTTTGTGGGGAAACTAGCGAGAGGAGAGTGTTGCACAATGTTACCGAAAGTCTGAATCAAAACTGCACTAAAACACAAAGTCGTTGTTAGACGTCGGTTAAATCCATGCCCGATGTCTATAACAACATAGACGTCGGTTAGTGTCATTTTAAACCTCTTTATATATTCAAGTTGACGTTAGTTTAATCATAGGTGGACGTCTATATAGAGTAATTCGACGTCGGTGTGAGTATAAGCAGACGTCTATATAGATGTCGGTGGATATCGTTAACTGACGTTATATGGACGTCGGTTTTGACGAATTTCGACGTCCCATAGACGTCACCCGTTTAGACGTCGGTTGTGAAAGTGACGTTAAAAGTCCAAATTAACCGACGTTAAATAGCGTTTTTGTACTAGTGAATAAACTGCCTGCGATATTCTGAATAAAAGAAGAGAACAGAGAATACAGAGATGAGATAGAGTTGAGTTTTCGGTTATCAAAAAGACGTGCTTTACAACCTGAAAAAATAGTCCGAAAACCATTGTATTATTTCCGGAAATATTATCAGGGCTATAAACTTTATTTATCCTTGAATATTCAAAACATTGACATGCACGGTTTATTAACTTTTTCACTCTTGCAATGGAAGTATCTAACAATTATCTAATGAAAGTAATTGTTCATTTCAATTTAGAATTGATAAACATAATTAAACGTTTTTTGTTCTAATTAGTATTATTCAAAATATTTGATTCGTACTTAGAGCACAGCCCTTCTCTTAAGAGCTTTTTGTTTTCCGTTTTTTTTTCTTGTCCTTTGCATAATGACTTTCTCTCTTTCTATCTTATATTAATCAATATTTATTCTCTCTCTAATATACAAGAGTTTTTTTTGGACTGATTTGAGGGGTATATGTTCGAAATCCCATATTAACATATAAGACAATTTCATAATTTATAAATGGGTATAAAGTTCACTTTACAAGTCAGTTTTGTAAGATTGAGTTAGGCTTAAAATTCATTTTTTAACATGGTATCAAAGCTTGATTGTCATGACTTCTAAAATCTCTCAAACCCCTTCCACCCATCAACATTTTTCTCCTTCATCCTCCACCCTTGCACCTCATACTTCCACCACACCAATCACTCCTAATTTTATTCATCACCAAGAATAAGATCATCTGATTATTGTGTGGGTGCTTGGATCAATGTCACCATCACTCCAAACTAAAATGGTTTAACTTAAAACTTCTTCAGCAATATGGATTAAACTCAATGCCTACTTTGCAAGTCATCTCACTACAAAAAATTTTGGAATTACCGACAAATATAAGTCGTCGGTAACGTCCAAATCCATTGGTACTGCATGATTTTTGGTGAATTATCAACGGACTCTGATATGTTGATAATTCCATTGTAAGAACCGAGAAAATTTAAGTACATAAAGTAGATGGGTGTTTTATTTTAATGAGGCCAACTTATTTTAATAATAAATGTTTCGTAATATAAACAGAAGTTTATATCGCGTCTCATTATCTAAAACACAAACAATCTTTCTAAAACTCTTCTCTTGAATTCTCTACCTTCTCTCTAAGTGTTCGAACTCCTGAGTAATCTCTTTGACGATCAGGAGGTACCTAAACGACCACAACAATGAGGTATATGTTTCTACCCGATCAGTTTCTTGAATAGAGCAAGTAAATTTACCTCATTTTTCTCGTTTCGTTCTTAATTGAGATCATGCTTAAAGATCTTTTACCAACCCGTACTTCAAAATTTCACCACTCGAACATCCAATTTGCACTTAAAACCACTCAAAACGTGAAGAAAAGACTATCATATCTTCATATACCAAATTATAGATATTTCACCACTCTAACAAGTCTTAAATAACATTATACAAGCCCTGAAAAACCAGATTGCTCAATCCAAACACTATCTCACAACTTGCATATTAAAACTTCTATTTTCACTACCAAAACCTGTAGATTTTCAACTTAGTACTACATAAATTGTGCAACAAATTCCAAACATCAATACAAGTCCATAACATACAACTCAAAACAACAATAACATCAAAGTTTGTATCACACTTGAAATTAATCACCCAATAGTCAAATACACTCAATCAAATGAATTAACATTAACCTGATTATTGAAATCATAATTAAATCAAACTAACATACATGCAACTACAAAACATACACCACCAACTCAATTCAAAGATTAGACAACTAACTTCCCTTACCGTACACCAAAACAACGAAGCTCTAAAAACATTGAACCCTCGCTTAGAGGTCAAGGAACTCTAAAAACGCCTACAAAACACCAAATTGAAAACAGAATGAGTCCTTAGGACCTCAAACTACCAAAGAACTATGGAAAGAAGCAATATGACGCATGTAATGAAGAATCACTTTGCGTTATTTCAGATTAAGAATGAAAGAGAAAAAGAAGTCGAAACTTATTTGCTCTATACTAGAAATTGATCGGATAGAAGTGGATATTACTCCACCGTGATCTCCTAGGAGCTTCCTGATGTCAAACAGATGATCGAAGAGTTATAATTTTTAGAGAGAAGCAAGAGAACATTAAGAGAAAAAGTTTTAGTGAGCTTGTTTGTGTTTTAAGTAATGAGACGAGTTTAAGAAATTCTATTTATTTTATTGAATTATTTTAACTTTAAAACATGGAGTCTCATTTTAAAATGTCTATCAACTCTATACTCTATTTTCTAGGTTCTTACAATATTCAAACCAAACCTTGCTCTAGATACTAGATGGTATGATCTTGTCCAAGAAAGAAGTACGATCTTGCTAAATTTGAATCCTCAATAAAAATAAATAAGAGAAGAATGTTGAATAAGAGAGAGAGATGAGGACGCCACAATCTAGAAGAGTGATAAGTCAAGTGAAGATTCGTCTCAAAAATATTAATCTTTGATAAGAATCAAAGTTCTAATCCAAGAATTAAGAGAATCCCTCCTCAAAAATGGAAATGCATATATTATGACTCAAAAGTATCTACATATATATTTGGTGCACATATATATAGGCACAAATGTTTAAAGCACCTAAGAAACCCTAAAAGAAAGCCCAAAGATATTAGGTCCAAAAATAACTTGAGAAATTAAAAATAAAAACAAATTGTTTGCAATTAAAATAAAATTATAATTTATTTAATTTCCTAAATTATTTTTCAATTGTACTCATGATCTTCATGTTCTTTAAATCCTTTCTTCATGGAACATTATAAGATTGAAGTAGACGAGTTTTGATCTTTGACCTTGTCATAGATTTTTTGAATTGCAAATGTTCTTCTTCAAGTTCTTCTCATATATGTTTCAGGAGATAGTCCTCTATCATACTCAATGATAAAGAATCTTCACTTGACTTATCAATATGTTAGATTGTAACGTCCTAATCTCTGTCTTATTCCGAGTTCTTCTCTGATTTATTTTTGTTGTGCCTCTTGAAGACTCAAATTCAGAATCTTTTTTAGATTCACCATGCGCATGATGAGATTTCGTCTGATTTCATGATTTTCTTGTAATTTGGGATTAAGGCATGAAAATAATACAAACTTAATTTTTATATTTTAATTACTTAGTATTTTTTTACAATCTGTACGTAAAATGTATTTATAAAAATTTTATCTTTTGTAATAATTATTATTTAGTATTTCCAGCTTTTAAATTATATATAGATAATTTCTTTGAAAAGAATTCTTTAATTAGTTAGGATAGACTTTAATTTGGCTCTGATACCATGTTAAGAAGTGGACTTTAAGCCTAACTCAATCTCACAAAACCGACTTGTACGATGGGGTTTGCACTCACTTATATACTATGAATCGATCTTTTTTCTAGTCGATGTGAGACTTCCCATACAACCCCGTGAGACTAGACATTAATGGATGGTTCGATAACAGCCCGATAATGGGTGAAATAATATGCTCAACAAACAATAAATATCGTTAGGATAGACTCTAACCAAATTCTGATATCATATAGAAAAGGTTTAGAGAATACTTCTAATGTATTATTTCAAATAGTAGCGTAATATATATACATACAAGGGTACTATAATTCCTCATCTATTAAAGAAATGACAACTGCACAAATCTGTACAAATTATAATAATGCCTAAATTATAGTCAATGTAATATTTGATTACCTAATATTTACTAAACGTAGAGCTGTCAAAACGGGTAACCCAGCTCCACCCGGCCCGACCCATCACGAGTTGGTGGGTAAACGGGTTGGCTCACTAACTCACTTAATTATAATTTTTTTTTAAAAATTATAAACTTTCTATAATTCAAATCTAAACAAATTTTACTCTCAAATTTCACTCCCAACATAGTTGTTTAATTGATTTTGAAAATACGAAACTTAAATAATTTTTTCAAGAAAAAAAAAAACATCTTTTTATAAAATTAAAATTAAATTTTAATAAAATAAAATTAGGTAGGTGGGTTGGTGAGCTAACCCGACCCACCACAGGTTCAATCCGCATGAGCCGGATTTAAATTTGGCCTGCATAAAAAAATACAATTTTTTCAAATCCAATCCAGCCCGAACCCGTGATGGCCAGGGTTGATTCACGAATTGTGACTCATTTTGACAGCTCTAACTAATAGTATTTGACATATTTTAACATTTATTATGATTATTTATATGTGGACATAATTTTTTGTATAAATATATGTAGATAAATATAAATTTTTTGGGTGCAAATGGGTCAGACTCAAATATATAAATAAAAACCTGTATGTCATTATCATATCAAACATACTATATGAAATAAACACGGGTGATTAAATTAGAAAAAGAAACATAAGCTCTAAGGGGTATGTGCATTATCTTTTCCAAATAGTTTAATACAACCACCACTTAAAATCATAAGTAAAATTTTTCATTGTCAAGTTTAAAAGGAAAAACAGAATGCATTCTGGATTATCAAATTCAAAATTAGTAATTATTCTTTTGGATTGTGTTTCAGTCATTTGTGAGTTTTTAAATTTAGAACTTAAAATATATTTTATTTTAAATTGTGCAATGGTTACAAAAATATAAAGGACAAATTAATCAATTTGAAAATTTTTTGTAGAAAATCTTCATTTTCAAGAGCCTGAAATAAGTAGATGCAAATTATAAAACTTGTCCATTGAATTAGTCCAATAATATATAAAATATTTATTTGTCTCAATCAANAGGAGGAAATATCTTAAAATTATTTTGTATATCCATATAGAAATGACAATGGAATTGGATGCGACAGGTTTTGCTACCCTATACTTTTTTTTAAAAAAAATCCTTATTCTCATGTAAATTTTTTGTTATTCTCATATGTAAATTTGTTGTGTTATTTGCATCTCTACTAATAATAGGTATACCTTACATGCACTCATATATGCACTTTCATTATTTCAACATCAATTAACAAATTTTTATAAGAATATAAAAATTATGACAAAGAAAACATTATATAAACAAATGTTCGTTATAAATTTCTTTTTACTTCAAATTAAAAAATACTTTAAATATCTCTTTACTTCTTTTTTTTTTAAATTCTTATGAAATCTATTTTT
>NC_028354.1:10604543-10608235 GCF_000741045.1 Vigna radiata var. radiata | reverse complement strand
ATATATATTTGTATATATTTATATATTGTTTTTCTGGAATTGAATTAAAAATGCAGGAAAATGACAAGAACATACACATTCTGGTGTCATTCTCATATTTATTTGGAAAAATCAGATATTACTTATATCTTTATTCAATCAATGCGAAGATTTTTCTAGTAAAATTGTTGACAAGTTCAAACAATATTTAAAGGATGAGTTTATTTCTAATCTTTATATATTTTTCATTTTTATGCCAATAATTGTTTAATATGATAGTCTTTTTTATTCCCGTGTATTTTTTTTATTCCATTAATTGTTTAATATGATAGTCTTACTTAGTTTCCATAAAAACAATTGTTTTAAACTTCCTGAAATAGAATTTGTCTTTTTAAAAAAAGGAGTGAAATGAAAAAGAAAAAATGATCATGTACGACCGAGTCAAGTATTCTAAGTAGAAAAATTTAATACTGTTGTCAATCTATGATTATGAGAATTAGTGAAAGTATTCTAAATACAAAATTAGACCATGTGCAGTCGTTTTCCGCAGCGCTGTATCAAGTCTTTCTGCGAGTCTTCTCGTAAGAATGATTCCCAATATGAAAGCATATCAAGTTTTTCATGTTTTCCAATTAGCACCACATTCACATACCATACCATGTTCCTTGTTGATACCATATCTTTTTGGTATTCTTCATATCCACATTGAACACCAAATGTTCGTGTATGGAATCGAGATAACCTACAAGATATGGTATTTCTCACTCCCTTTCTCGAGAAGATTGAATACTTGCAAATACTCATATGCTCAAATTAGTGAATGCGATCAACTTATCCAATTACGTGATGAGAATGGATTTTCAAGATACTTTTTACTGAAAAAACAAATCTGGCCCGTATTATTTATGCTATTACTCATTTACGAAAATTTGAATATTTCAGTAAATGACCATTAACGTCTTGTTGTAATATAGATTTATTATTCTGTCACTAAAATTTGACATAATAATAGCAAGCTCGAACCGTTATGATCTCTGCTAATACTTGTAGTAATTCTGGTTAAGTTGGTCTCAACCTTACATACTGGATGTGGTCAGTAGCTCTGACCGAGGTGATCACGATATGATCAATAATACACCTTCAATTTCCTTAACTTTGATTATTTTTTTCTCGACACCCATATCATTAAAAATTCCTTCTGTTGTTATTTTTTATTTATAGACATTTGGCCATGAATAAATGAAATAATATATTTAATAAATTTTGTTACTTGAAATATTTTACAAGATAATCAATTATTTTTTACGACAACTTTTTTTTTTTTTTTTTTACTTTTTAGCGGAAATAGTACAATGGTTTTCGGACTATTTTTTCAGTTTGTAAAACACGTGTTTTGGTGAGATAACCAAAAACTCAACTCTCTCATCTCTGTATTCTCTGTTCTCTTCTTTGGAATATCAAAGACATTTTCTTTCTTTCTTTCATCTTCACATCTTTGCTTTGTTTATAACCGATTAAGAAGTGCTTCTATTTTTTATCCTTAATCGATTATAATGTTTAAGTTTTCATTATCTAGTCGCATCGCAGGGGCCTTAATATAGTTTTCTTTTCTATCGTTTCAAATAATTAAGAGCGAAGACTATTTTTACATCCTTCATTAAAGATGGCACATATAGCAACAAACTCAACAAAAACGAAAAGGAAACGCAACCATGTTCTTATTTATTGGATTGGCCTAGAGGCCAAACCCTTATTAAACAGCACATTTAAGCCAAATAAGGTAAAACATAGGGATGGTAGCACCATGGTTTAACATAGGAAGTTTTAAATGACACTTGGAACAGGTAAAACTGTTTAATTCATTCAGATATCAGCAATTGCGTACATATGGTGAGCAATTTTTTCGGGGTGGTGGTTTCGATGGAAGGCAACTTATATAAGGCTTACCGGGAGGACACTTAATAGCAGGATTATTAGGGTCATTAGGGTTTCCTGTCTGAAACGTTCCTTCTGCACAAGAGTGAATATAGATAATTACTTTAGTTATAATGGTCTCACATAAAAAAAAAATAATGATATTTTAATAACTTTTTTTTAACAACTTTTTTACAATAAGATACGTATTACTATTCTATTGGTCTGTTCTAAAAATTATTTGAAACGGACGAATTACAAATTGTTATATATGCGTTGTCAAAAAGTTGTAAAAAAAAAATTGTTAAAAGGACTTTTTCCAAAAAGAAATTGTTTCAACTATACCAAAACATGCTTTTCATCTACTTCTACTGATAAAAAATCAAATAAAAAGGAAAAAAATAAATTACCTTTTTATATTTGTACTCAGAAGTTTACCCAAATAAGTTATAAAAAGCACGGTTGGTGAGTTTCAAGTTTGATATTGATTTCTTTGGTGCATACGAGAATTAAGGAAGTACAGAGAAGTTAGAAGATATTATTACCTCTGAGTTGTCGAGCCATAGTTGAAGTGGGAAGGAAGAAAAGAGAAGCAAAGAGTAAGAAAGCAATAAGAATGACCTTCATGGTTTCCAAGTGATTGATAATGCTTACTATATTTTATTCACTTTTCCCTTTACATTGATATGAAGAGTGTTGTGATGTATTTATAGTCTCAATTCAGTAAAGTTGAGATACAGATATAAAATGTTTACTCATTGATGGCCAAACGTTGACTTGCGAGAAGACTTGCGTGAAGACTTGCGAGAAGACTTGATACAGTGCTGCAGCCTGTATGGTATATTTTTCTTTCAACATCACCTATATATATTTTATAAATATTCATATAAATTTCTCTTTTTCAGTAGATAAAAAATCATTACTAGATCGAGATTATAGCTTGCAAGATTTTTCGAAATCGACTTTGTTTCTTTAAATTAATGCTAAAAGTAAAAACCAGAAATAAAAAATATTTATTATATAAGAAATATAATAAATTTCTTATATAATAAAAGTATTTACAGTGAGAATGCAGTGGAGTACTAGAGACCTGCATGGTCTAATTTTGTATTTAGAATACTTTCACTAATTCTCATAATCATAGATTGATCAAAGACAAGAACTACAACAGTATTAAATTTTTCTCCTTAGAATACTTGACTCGGTCGTACATGATCATTTTTTTTTTTATTTCACTCCTCTTTTTAAAAAGACAAATTCTATTTCAGCAAGTTTAAAACAATTGTTTTTATGGGAACTAAGACTATTACATTAAACAATTAATGGAATAAAAAAAATACACGGGAATAAAAAAAGTATCATATTAAACAATTATTGGCATAAAAAAGAAAAATATATAAAGATTAGAAATAAACTCATCCTTTAAATATTGTTTGAATTTGTCAACAATTTTACTAGAAAAATCTTCGCGTTGATTGAATAAAGATATAAGTAATATCTGATTTTTCCAAATAAATATGAGAATGAGACCAGAATGTGTATGTTCTTGCCATTTTCCTGCATTTTTAATTCAATTCCAGAAAAACAATATATAAATATATACAAATACAAATATATATATATATATATATATATATATATTGTTTATTAAATAGTAAGTGAATTGTTTATATTTATTAAGTATTATATTATTTTGATATTTTTGAAATTTTATATTGCAATTGTATAAAAAAAAAAATTATTTACTATAATATAATAATTTATTGTTATTGCTATGAATTTTATATATTATCATCAAT
>NC_028354.1:10537983-10603622 GCF_000741045.1 Vigna radiata var. radiata | reverse complement strand
GACTAAATTGAACATAATTACGTTTTTTAGGACTATATTGAACAGAAAAATAAAATGGGGACCATTTCGAATATTCGTAACCAAAACTGGGACCAAAAAAAGTATTTTACCTAATTTTTTTCATTCAAAAGAGTCGTTGATCCAATACAGAATAAATAAAACCTAAAAAATTCTAAAATACGATCCCAGCCCAATAGGAGTGGAAAGTGAGTTTTCCAACATGTATTTTAGGTTTTTTCTTCCTTCACATTTTATGATTTTTCCTTCAATCTCCTCCAATTTTTCAAATTGATCAATTTATCCTTTATATTTTTGTAACAAACTTATTGCACAATTTAAAATAATATTTTTAAAATTGTTGTTGTTTTGAAGGCGAAAGTTTTGTAGAGATTGAAAGAATTTTCTATTGCACAAATTTAAAATAATTTATTTTAAGTTCTAAATAGAAAAACTCACAAATGACTGAAACACAATCCAAAAAGAATAATTACTAATTTTGAATTTGATAATCCAGAATACTTTCTGTTTTTCCTTTTAAACTTGACAATGAAAAATTTTACTTATGATTTTAAGTGGTGATTGTATTAAACTATTTGGAAAAGATAATGCCCATGCCTGTTAGAGGTTATGTTTCTTTTTCTAATTTAATCACCCATGTTTATTTCATATAGTATGTTTGATATGATAATGACATACAGGTTCGTATTTATATATTTAAGTCTGACCCATTTGCACCCAGAAAATTTATATTTATAGATAGATATTTATACAAAAAATTATATGCACTTATAAATAATCATATTTAGTAAATGATATTACATAGAATTTTTATTTGTTTGTATACTCAGGTGTTATGTGGTAAGATTCTTTTCGAAGAAATTATCTATATATAATTGAAAAAACTCGGAATGTAATAAAATTAGTATGTTACATACAAATTTTACTCTCATAGATCAAAATAATAATAATTATTACAAAAGATAAAAATTTTATAAATAGATTTTACGTACGGATTGTAGAAAAAAGTACTAAATAATTAAAATATAAAAATTAAGTTTGTATTATTTTCATGCCCTAATCCCAAATTACAAATGAAAATCCCGAACAAAATCTCATCATGGGTATGGGAATATCAAAAGAGAATGTAGTGTTCTAATTTGTTGTTGGAGATTGTTTTTCATTGTTAGGTCGTCATTGATGTTAGCAAGTTGATTGTTGTTCGTTATTGTGAAACAAAAAAGGGGTTGCTCCCTCCACCTCTTCAAATAGGTCATGCATCTTCTCATTATAATTTATTTCAAAAATATTCAACATCTTTCTATTATTTTCTTTTATTCCAAAAATACCCTACACCTCCTGATTATCTTTAATCATCTTTCTCTTTTTCTTTCTACATTAATGGAGTATTTATATGGCTCATTAATGAATCATTTACATCACTCAAAAACTTGTGATATATTTTCTTAAATAAGTTTGATTCAATCTTATTTTNNNTGTTGAATATATTTTTTTCTTTTCAAATTACTTAATAAATGGTAAAATTTTGTTCTAAATTTCTAGAAAAATGTTTATATATATGTGTGTTTTTTTTACATATAACATCTATAATTTTTAACATTATATTATGTTTTAACTCACTCACATGTTTGACTCAAATAACTTGAATAAAATATTTAATTTATTAGATAAATAATATAAAATATTATTAAATACTTAAAATATAAAAAAAATATTTGTTAAAGATTTAGAATTTATTTAGTTAGTATATAATAATAATAATAATAATAATATATCATTATTTACTATTAATATTATTATGTTTATTATTTTGTATTTCTATCTAACTTTAAATTTTATAAAATGGAAATGGTAGAAGTACTACTATTGAAGTTTCTTCTCAATTTTATATTTTGTAATATATCACAAATTCAAATCTCAACCATGTGAATGCTCCATTAATGTAGAGAGTAAAAGGGAAAGATTGTTGAGGATGATGGGAAGGTGTAGGGTATTTTTGGAATAAAAGAAAATAGTGGGGAGATGTAGAATATTTTTGAAATAAAGGGTTAAATATATTTTTAGTCCCTATACTTTGGGACGATTTTAGTTTTAGTCATTCTTTCAAACTAAGGTATAATTTAGTCCTTGAACCTTAGAAAACTCTGGTTTTAGTCTTTTTTACCAAATTTTTTTAACTTTATTTGGTGTTTCAAGTACCCAACAGAAAAATAGCAAAGTGCACATACAAGCTGAAATCATGAGTCTGGTTGTAGTTTGTTGTGATGCTCCCGCGACTCAATTTCATATGTAACTTTGTCACTGTAAATAAAATTTCATAAACTCTTTAGGTAAAATAACATTTATCTATAAAAAAGGAAAATATCTAAATTATATTTTATTGATAAGTTTTATTCATGAATTTTAAAATTTTAATTAGTAACAAAACTTTTCATCAATAATGGATCTATTGATAAAATCCATCCATAAAATCAAAATTTTTGTTTTAGTTTTGACCGTTTGTTGCAAAATTTGAGTAAATTAGTTAGTAATAATATTTTGGCTTACTACATTATTTTGTCCCTAGTTTTAATCTTTTTTGTTTAAAGTTGTCATATCTTTTAAAAAAGTTTAGTAATGTCTCATATTTGGTTTAAAATGGTTCAAGTTGGTTCTTTTGGCTTACAGTGTTAAAAACATAACAGTGCAATCATGTGGCAACGATGACCTATCTAATTTTTTATTACGTGACAACTGTGATTTTGCACTCTGACTTGTGGCAGCCCATGGTAGTGCAACGCGTTTGATCAGTGATGAACGAAGAAGAAGCTCTCGTTCTGGGCTTTTGCTCTTTTCAAAGAAGACGAAGATGGAGGACGCACGAAGTGGCTTCTTGCACGATGGATGGAGGCACACTGTTTCTGCATTTCTGGCTTGTGCAACTTGCAGGTTAATGCCCATGAATGCTGCTTGCGAACTAGGGTTTCTACGATTTGGGTAGCGATTATGTGTGTTTATGGTTTGCTGCAGGTATGAATTGAGTTTTTAGGTGTCGCGATTGCGATTTTCTTGTTCATGTTTGGGTTGGAATTTTTTTTTTACAGGTTAGAGATTTCGATTCAGTTCTTGCTTGATGTTGATGAGGCGTGACTCATGGTGGTGATTTTGCCTTGGTTACTGGGGGCGTGGTTTAGGGTTTCATGGTGGCTAGGGTTTGGTTGGAATTAAGCGATTTAGGTTTTATTTTTTGGGTTTTCAGTTGCTTTTCTCTACTTCAAATTGTAGGTTTGTGTTGATGGTGGTAACGACGACATGGTGGCCTGAGAGTTTGGTGGTAGCGACGGTGGCTAGGGTTTCATAGTGGCGGCACAATGGTATCTATCCTTAGAAAAATTAGGGTTTCACAGTGTCCTCCTTTACTTTTACATTAACATTGCCACATCAATTGGGTCACAGTGCCACGCAATAAAAAATTAGACAGTTTACAGTTGTCACATCATTGCGCCATTATGTTTTTAACGTTGTAAGCCAAAATGACCCTTTTGAACCATTTTTAACAAAAAATGTAGCCTTAATGAACTTTTTGAAAAGGTAGGACGCCTTTAAACAAAAAGTCTAAAAATAGGAACCAAATTATATATTAAACCTAATATTTTTTAAATTGGTAAAAAGTTATTATTTTTCTCTCAAAAGCGATTGGTAAATTCGTTTATAATTAAAAATTTTCAAATTTGTTTATAAATTCATCAATAACTTAATTTCTAAAATTTGTCAATATAAACTCATTAGAAAAAAGGACGACACTTCATCCTTAAGAGGAGTTATAATACAAAAAGTATCATGAAACTAATCAATACTGTAAAAAGAAAGAAAGTTTGATAAGACAAAGATTAAGATTATTTAGCAACTTCACATGTCTTGAGGACTAATGAACAAGATTAAGCAAAAAAGTACTTGACAAAGTATTATCTTTTTGAAACTCATAATGACTAAATGTAAAACGAGTTATAAATAAGTCATTGAAGAAAAAGCTTTAATAAACGCATTAAGTAGACACTAATTAAAGGTATTCACAATTGAAAGTGTTAATGTACTGAATCAAAATCTTACTAAATAAAACTAGACGAGCTCTCACTATTATAAAATTATGTTTTTAGTAAACGTATTAGAGGTATAAACATTGTTCCAAAAATATATGTTGAAAGATATCTCACGAAACGTGCTCCTGAATTAGACAAGTATTTACTAAACAAGGTCGTTAGGAAAAGTCTTTCATAAGTTAAACAATACCCTAAACGAAATTTTTACCCAACAATAAAAATCTCATTGCAGAAGATAAATTGTCCACTTTTGTCGTAACTTTTTAATTACATTTCAACAAATCTAAATATCAAGAGGACACACAACCATATTCTTATTTATAGGATTGGTCTGGAGGCCAAATCTTTATTTTACAGCAATTTTGAAAAACACAACATTCAGACAAAGCACTCGAAATTCTAAAGAAAAACACAGAGAAGGTAGCTCCACACAGCAAGTGTCATTGGATATTTAGATATCCAAATCAGATATTGGTCAACAATTACGTGAATATATTGAGCATGGTGCCGGGGGTGATGGTGGTGATGATCGTGGCACACTGGACGACACATCTGCATAATATTGTATTCACATCATTAACGAAACACAACAAATTTTTGTTCTTTATTTCGATTCAAACAAACGTAATTAATATACGGTGGTGTGTAACAAGCCTTGCATGCATATATGTTTTGAGGGAAAACAATATTATTATGAAGTTGCATATGAGAATTGAGTATTATTACCATACAGTTCGCGAGCGAGAGTTGAAGTGGAAAGGACAAAAAGAGAAACAAAGAGTAAGAAAGCAATGAGAATGGGTTTCATGGTTTGCAAGTGTTTGATAATGCTTAGTATATATTATTCACTTTTCTCTTTGCATTCATGTGAAGAGTGTTGTCGTGTATTTATAGTCTCAATGCAGTGAAAATGCTAGGAGAAGACTTACAAAAAGACTTGATACAGTGCTAAAGAAAACAACTAATTCATAATCATAGATTGATGGAGGAGAAGAACTACAACAGTATTAAATTGCTTTATCTAGAATACTTGACTCGGTCGCTACATTATAAATTAGTTTATTTTACTCGTCTTTACACAAGAGAAAGAACTTCTACTTGAGCAACTTTAAAACAATAGTTTTGTTAGGAACTAAGACTATATCATATTTACGTATAAAATGAATAAACAATTATTATTAGAAGAAAAAACAAATATATTGATAAATGGAAAGTGGGCTTTAGGTATTTCCAGGAAGTAAATAAAATTCATCTGAGACAAAAGTCATTTTGAATTATGTTACACATGTAGACTAAATTTTTCAATATAGGTGTAGAATAAAAAGAGTCGTTGCAAACCCTTTTTTACCCTTAAGTTAGCTTGAAACTCACTTGAGTTTCTTCCTTGCGTCTGAACAGCTTTGTCAAAGAAGATACATTAAATTTGCTTTATGCATGCATTAAATGTGATGTGAAGTATTTCCTTTATATATTTGTGAAGTTTGATATATATATATATATATATATATATATATATATATATATATCAAACTGCTAGTGTAAAAAGAGTTTTAAATGTATGTTATTTTAGGCTTTTAACGTCACATTCTGATTTGACGTCTTTATGGGTGGGACGTCGTTATAGACGTCGGTTAAATACCATTTCCAACGTCTATAAAGACGTAAGACATGACCGACGTCTACGGGCATTATCAAGACGTCGAGCATGACACGAACCGACGTCTAAGGACACTATAGATGTCGGACATGACATTAACCGACGTCTATTGAGTTTTCGTTGTGTTTTAATGTAATTTTGCTCGTGTCTTTGGGTAACGTAGTAACACCTCCTTCCTTTGCTAGTTTCTTCATAAGAAAAAATTGCGTTTTTTGGATTTCTTATGGCATTTCAACCTAAAACCGAACTTGGGTCGTTGCCTAGTTCCATTCCAACCGCCAAAGAAAAAGAATACGGTGACATGAAAACTAGGCAAGGACCCAGGTTCGGCTTTAGATTGAAATGCCATAAGATATCCAAAAGACGCAAGCTTTTCTTATTACGAGAAAACTAGCAAAGGGAGAAGGTGCACTACGTTACCTAAGGACACGAGAAAAACTACATCAAAACACAACGAATACTCATTTTAATCGGTTCAAACGAAAGATAATACAACAAAGACTACTTTAATCGGAGTAAAAGTAAATTTAAATGGTTCAAAAGAGATAAAACTCACCTGAAAATGCAATGCCACGGAGAGAAAAGGCGATGGAAGACAATGAAGTACGCGTAACTACTGATTCGCATTAACAGGAAATAAGACGTCGATTGTCCTAGAGACCGACGTCTATTCTCGAATATACGTTGGGGACCTCACTAATGTGACGTCCATTCGATTTAAAAATTAATATTCGTGGTATATATAGACGCCGGTTATAAGGGGAGCCAACGTCTATAATCGCATATAGATGTTAGGGTGGAGGGATCAGACGTCTAGATGGCGGAAAAAATGACTTTTCACCTACCTGTCAGACATATAGAAATCGGTCGAAGGGGCCTTGACGTTTATAATATTATAGATGTCAGTGCTCCTTCTAACAGACGTCTATATGGCAGAAAAAAATGACTTTTCACCTACTTGTCACACATATAAACGTCAATTATTAAGGACTCTGACGTCTATAATATTATAGATGTCAGGGCCCTTCTTAACCGACATCTATATGGCCATCTTATTTACAAAAATATCACCGATCATTAATTTACATCTATAATATTAAAGAACATTTCTAATTGATTAAAATTCAATTTCATGTAAGTTCCTTTTCTTCAGTAACATGTTCCTATCCTTATTCTTTTATCTCTGTATATAAATATTTCATAATTTTACCCGCTTTATCAATTGAGAAATATTATTCTCTCTATTCGTTCATTTTTTTTTTTATGATTTGATGTTGTTTCATTAAATCTTTAAAAGTCTTGGTATATTTTTAATTGTCTTTTACCTCGACTTCCTGAGACACAAACAACTGTAAAGTAAGATAAAATATTTTAAATTTGATTATCCTAGAATTACTAATATAGTGTTTTGTGCTGACTAAATTGAGTTGCATATTTCTTTAATTATATTTAAATTTAAATAACCTATATTGTTAATCACGAATTTAAGATTATCATATTTAATTAAAAGAATGAATATAATAAATAAAAATACTATCGATAAAAGTTAATCAAGAATGCCAACTATAAATTATATTATACTAAGATACGCATTTTGGACTTACTTGTGGAATTTCTGTTCAAGCAGACTCGGTCTTTACAGCAAGAGTCTATCAAAAAAGTTTCCTCGACCCCACAAAGTTTGAGCAAATTTCATTACTCTCCAAAATACCAAAAATAATACTATTCAGCATCACTCAAACAGTATTTACGTTCACTAATTGTTAAATTAAATTCATATAAAGTGTTACATACTTCCACAAGGCAACCATAAACAAGAACTCAAAGTCAGATTTTGAAAGTTGAATTCAAACCATATACGTGGATTTTATACCTTTTAATAATTCCTGCTGGTTCTCGTCTACTTTGATCTTTTGTAATATAATGAAATGAGTATTATGATATTTGAAACTAAGGTCTTATTCACTTGAGTGGATTTGAGGAAGAGTAATTGAGGGAATTTGAGAGGATTTGAAGATGATTTTTGTTGTTTTATTTGAGTGAATTTAAAGGTAATCGAAAATGGATTTAAAAGTAAAGTTTGTGAAAATTAGTGTAAGATTTAATTTATGTGACGGATTAAAAAAAATTATTTCTAAATTCACTCTCGATTACCTCCAAATTCACTCAAATAAACAAAAAAAAAAAATTATCTTCAAATTCACTCAATTACTCTCCCTCAAATTCACTCAAATGAACAAGGCCTAAAAGATGATTCGATCCCAGCATTTTTTTTTTTATAAAATTTGGAAACGGATTAATTACTGAAAAATAATTCCAAATAATTATGGGTAGTGGGGTAAAATATAAGTTTGTGAGGTAAAACTTAAGTTTCTTATTTCTAATATCATCAGCTGTCTAAAGGGTGAACATTTTGTTCATATATACTATTAATGAGATGAGATGAAACCAATTAATTAAAAAAAAATTACATTTCTTTTTAGAAGTGACAATTTTCACCACAAATGAGAAGATGTATGTTCATTGTAACATCTTTGCCAAAAGTTTGGTTTTGCAAAATTATTTAAAAAAATTTAGATTATTTTATTATTATAAAATTATAATTAAATCAATAATATATTAGCGATGGACATATGGTCCATAAATAAAAAAATACATTTGTTAGAAAAAATTATCGATAAATACAAATTTATTGATGCAAATGCAGGTCTATGAATACAACACATGTACGTCTGGATACTTTCGTTGGTATTTTATATTTATCAACCAATCTAATGTCGTCGACAAATATTTGTCGATAAAAAGCGTTTTTCCTACGTGTGTATATAATTTACAATAAATGAGTTAGAAGACCTGATATTACTTATTTTGGTTGTAGGTAACAGATTAAACGATGAAGATCTGACCCAAATTTAGGATAATGGGACCATCTATTCCACCCATGTTCATCCACAAACATAACAAAGATGATGAGGACCATGGTGACGCAGAGGCCACAAAGAATGCATTAAATGATTAGATGATAAGGAAAATGGGTTTATTGTTTATGTTTCTTTTGGGAGTATGGTGTACTTGATGAGAAGCAAATAGAGGAAGTAGCTTATGGTTTGAGAGATTGTGGAAGATACTTCTTGTGGGTGGTTAGAGGCTTCTTGTAGAGACTTTGAAGAGATAAAGCTCCTTTTAGGGTTTGAAAAGTGTTAGGATACAAACAAAGTCGTACATAGAGTAAAATAAGAGATGGATATTGATTTATATATTCATAAGATACTTTTCTTGGTAAGAGGTCTTTTAGAGTGATATCAAAAATAAATTCATGAGAACTCGATCCAAAGCGGACAATATCTTACTTACTTTGATGGTGAAAACTACCAAATTTGGACAGTTCATATGAAGACATATATGGAGGAAAAAATCTAAGGCAAAAATATAACATTATTGTGGGACTACCAGATTGGCTAGGTTAGCTTGAGTGTTGCCATGAGCAAGGACATGTTCCTTATATTTAGGTTTTTGAATGATGTTGAACTGTATTTTCAGACTGTTTAGGTTTTCGTGCTGTTAGACTGCATTTGAGTAATTTATCACATATTTTAAATTAATATTATTGGGCTAGGTTGAATATTGTCCTGGACAAAGGCAAGTTCCTTATATTTAAGTTTTTTAATAATGTCAACTTGTCCTGCCGGACTGATCGAACGATCCTAAGTGTTGTTGTGGGTGAGGTCAAATTCTTTGCATTTAGGTTTTTTAATATTATCAAATTATCAGACAAGAAGGTGCTAAGTTAACGAGTTAATGAGACCAACCAGACTTATTTTAAAGAGGCTGCTCGGCTTGACTCTTTTTATCATATTGAAAATCTCTAATTTATCAAAAACTTAAAAATTAATTAAGTCTACTTTTATTTTTAATTATTATCAAAAAATTACATGAAAAATCAATACATTTTTATATTTACTTAAATTTAAGTAAATTATTTTCAAAATTAAATATCATGACTAAATGATTAATTTAAATAAATATAGTAACATACTTACACAAAACCAATCCTCGAGAGAAAAATTGGTATACAAAATAAAAAATAAATAAAAACAGAATATTTATAAAAGAATATTGTTAAAAACTAAATAAGAGTTAATTAACATGAAACAGAATAAGTTAAACAATTTTTTAGAAAAATAATTGAAGAAAAACATTCTAAATTAAAAAAAAAAATGAAAAATAAGAACTTATTCAACAATTAAAAAATATTGAGAAATCGGTATAACAAAAAGTTGTATTTATTCTGCTGCAGTCCTTCGTTTTATTTATTTGTTCTTAATTGAAACTAATATGTTTATCAACATAAATAGAAAAAATTACGTAATCAATTCACTTTTTCATCTTTATTTTCGTATGTTAATTCAGAGATTGGTATTTCGTTAAAAAATTTCTCACCTATGTTTTTTTCAATTGTAGATTCTTTTAATTTTTTAATTTTTTAATTTATTTTTTTAATTAATTGTGAGGTTGTTCAAAACATTAGTTGAAGGATAAAACACTACAAAAATATCAAACCAAAAAGACATCCTTTATCTTGTTATAAATTATAAATATTTAAAATAAATGAAATTTGAAATGATTGAATTTCTCTTCGTATAAGTAATCCTATTGAGATTTACCTTGCGATTTGTTATGAAGATATATCCAACTTGAAACATAATTAGTCAATTCATTAAATTTATAACTTTTCCCGATGAAAAAATTACTAAATATGTTGTTTGACTTTGAAAAAACTTAATTAGGCATCAATTACCAATTTTTTTTTTTTCTTTTCCAATAACTCCATCGTTTAAATCAAATTCTTATACAAGGGAGTCAAATTTGACTATAAAAAAAATTTAATTAGGCATCAATTACCAATTGTTTTTTCAATAACTGCATCTCCTTTAAGAGGTTTCAATCAAAATTGTTATCTAAAGGTGTCAAATTTGCCTATGAAAAAAATTTAATTAGACATAAATTACCAATTTTTTTTCTTTTTCAATAATTCTATCTCCTTTTAAGAGATTTCAATGAAATTGTTATCTAAGAATGTCAAAGTAAGTTGTATCACAGGTTGATCTAAGAAAAAAATCAATTTAACTAGTTCTTGATGAGTCAGAAATTTTGTAATTCGATTTTATCTGCTGAATTAATTAATTAACTCATTTAAAAATATTTTATTTTTGTATTTTATTTTATAGATTTATTTACAATAAAGATAGATTGAGTCGGTTATTTTTTTCATAGTAATGAAATCAAAATGTTTACCTAATTTTTCAAATATTATTATAAAGATAATAGTTGAAAATTAAAGTATAGGTTATATAACTTACAAACAAAATAAATTAAACATCTAAATTATTCAAATGTTATTTAACAAGATTTAGTACTTAAAAAATTTAAAATATAAGCCCACATAATTAGTAGTAAATAATTTTAATAAAAAAATATAAAATATTGCTGTTGGAGAGTTATGGATCAATCCATCTTTAAGTGACTTAAATCCGTTTGACTAGTGCATTAAGTTAATCAAGTTCAAACCATATTAAAAAAAAACTATTTCATGTTAATAACTTTTTATATAATTTTTTAACAATATGATATATATTATTATTTTATTGCTTTGTTTGAATTTATATTTAAAAAAATATTTAAAATATCACCACATGAACGTTGTAAAAAAATTATAAAAAACTATCAAAATTTTTCTTTTTGAAAATTTTTCATAATAAATTCAGTTGACTCACGTGTTAGAATCCATTTTAATATCTTTATTGTTCCTAATATATTTTTCATCATAAATTGTTTATTACATAAAAATAAAGAATTTTTTAAAATTACTTAAATTGAAATAAATTAATTATAAAATTAAACATCATAATTTATTAGTTCAAACTAATAAAAGTATTAACACCATTATATTTATCATGAACACATCGTGACAGAAACGCTCTTATAGAAAGTAAACACAAAAACTGAATATTTATAAAAAGAAATTTGTTATAAAAGTTTAAATAAAAAATCAATTAAAATATTATTTATATATATATATATATATATATATATATATATATATATATATATATCCATAAATAGTCAATCTCTTGTCGGTTTTCTCAATATTCTTCATAAAACTTACCACAATTCAACGATGAAAAACAAACTTCCTAATAGTAATTAGCATAAAAAAAATAACAGATAACAACGTCATTAATTACAGATTCCTAAATCTGTTGTTTGTTATTCTTTGTTCCTGCTGCAGACTTTCCAAAACCTATTAATCTGCTATAAGAAATTTAATTATTATCAGTTACCAAAACTCTTTCCTTTCCTATAACTCCATCTCCTTTGGCTGTTCTCAGTCATCAAAACTCAAGGACTTTCCTATATATCATCAATTTCTCTTTCTGTTACTTATGTATTCCATTGAATGCTTGGAATGACTTCAACACTTAACCAAGGAGATGACTCTCATGGGGGCACTGCTTCAAAGCCAATCCACTTTTTCAGGATCATCCTCTCCAACAACCTTCAGCATGGAAAGCTAGTAAGCAAAATTATGTTTCACAAAACTTGGCAATATGAATAACTAAAGTGTCAAATTATAAGATGAATTTTATTGATTCATATAGCCAAAACTAGATTTTGTTAATGTGTATCTTCACAACAGAAGCTTCCAGCAAAGTTTGTGAGCAAATATGGAAATCACTTGCCCAGCACAATGTTTCTTAAGCTTCCGAACGATGCAGAATGGGAAGTAAAATTGGAGAAAAGTGATGGCAGTGTTTGGTTTCAGCAAGGTTGGAAAGAGTTTGCAGAGTATCACTCTCTAGCCCATGGACACCTCTTGGTTTTCACATACAATGGAACATCACATTTCCATGTACTCATCTGTGATATGAGTTGCATGGAAATAGACTACCCTGTCAACAAAGCAAATCACAAAAGGGTTAGAATTAAGAGTGAAAACATTCAACCACCTAAGACAATGAAAACAACTGAGAATAAGAAAAGGTGTTGTTCCAATTTGCAAGACACTGCATCCGATGAAAAAGTCAGAGACCACAAAGGTATGATTCTAGATTCCTAATGAGGTCATATTTGAAGGATTTAATGTTTAATACTATTTTCCCTTATAGGTATGTTGAAGAATCTAAATGAAGGGAAAAGAAACATGGAAGCTCTTGAGAATACTTCCTTCATGTTGATAATGAAACCAACCATTTTTACTAATGGGTATATGGTACGTTCTCAAACTAAGCAATAATATATATAATATGTGAGAATCTCATTATTGAATTGAAAAATGTTGGATTTCTCGATAAGAAATACTAATAATATCTAAGTCCAACCACATAAGGGAGATTACTCTTACTCGATCAAGATCATTTTGTATCTAAAACCTTAAGATAATAGATGATTGAGTTTTTAATTTTTACATAGTATTCTATTTTTCATTTCTTTGACTCACAATTAGATTCCTAATAAAAAAAATCATATATATGATGTAGTATCTTCCAAGAGTCGCATTGAGGAGCTACGTCAAACGTCGTCATGAACAATTTGTTACTCTTGTTGTTGGGGACAGAACATGGAGGGTTAAATTGGTTCGTTATCCAAATTATTCAGCTTACTTGACTAATTTGTCAGATTTTGCAAGGGACAATAATTTGAAAGAAGGAGATGCTTGGTTTTTCAAACTCATGAACATGGGTGATGACGTGGTGATGAAGGTTTCCTTTGTAGCCAGAAACTCCTCTCTAAGAGGACAATAACTTAATGATTTTCAGTGTTGTTATCTTATGTATTCTCTTTTTTACTACTTTTAAAGTTTTCAGGCTATCTCTTTCACTCAATGTGTTTTAAGAATTTACATGGTGATAGTTTTAACCATTTAATTAGCTCAGAAATAGCTTTGAGAATGAACACATCTTTGCGGTAGTAAATTTGGTTGACTAAATCTGCTTTTTAAAAGGCTAATTATACAGAGTCAACTTCATAATGAAACTTGCAAATTCAATTAGTTTGACAACATTTTAATTGACTGAACAAAATCTAAATATTTTAATGACGACTTTCAGTATTTACAAGTTTTTTGAATCAAATATAACTATTATTCAAAGATAAAATCTTACTTAGAATACTTAGAATATCCAAATAACAACTAAAATCCAAGATTAACTAGAATAACAACTTTCCAACACGAGTGGTAATATGTTAATATTTACTAACTAAAAAAACTAACTTGCAATTTATAATAATAATATTTTAATTATATTTATTTTGCTTTTAACTTAAAAGTCTAATAGATATTTATTATATTAATAAAGGTATAGTCAATTATATTAATAAAGGTGTAGTCAACTGGGGTTATTTTTAGAAGGGTGTAAAAATGTTACTTTTCTTTCAACACATATATCATCAAATTCAAGTAATTAGCAATATACATAAATAGTACTTCATTTACACTATTAATATATCAAGAGTAGTTAAAGAATTTATAATTTAAAAAAGGACTCATCGAGATGTGGCTTTTAAAATAAAGAGTTATAATCTTTGTTTGAAATATATAGCATATAAATATAAATTTGTAGATTTTTATTTATTAAATTTTCAATTCCCTTGAATCTCTAATTTCTTTAACATAATATAGTGATTTATTCGATTTTATTAAAAAAGAAGTTAACCAAGTGGTACTATTATTCTGAAAGGTTTGAGTTTCTTTTTGCGATATCTACTTTTCTATTTTTTATTTTTATTTTTTTAGCATGAATGTGTAGTCTTGATGGTTCTATATGACATTTGAACTGAATAGATGAATTCTTTGTCAATCTAGGTATGCAGTGAAATGTTTTATTTGTGAATTAAGATTTTTGAAAATAAGCTAGTACTTCTCTAACTTTTTTTGAATTTCGGATGTAGAAGAAGAAGAAATTTTATTTACTCAATTGGAAATATTATTCTGAATGAATCCTAGGTTAGATATTTAAGAATGAACCAATTTAGTACTAATTTGATTTCCATTGCGAGTTTTGATAATGAAATTAGAAATATTATTGGTAGGCATTATGTATTGATTGACTAATATATAGGTTTGAGTAAACCCTTGAGTTTTGCGAGATGTATTAATTTGATTGAGTTTATTTTATGTTGTTTTGATAGTGAGATATATATGAAGTTGGTATATTAATGTCATTTTGTGTAAATCCTTATTATTTTATATTTCAGTTTTAAATAATATTATTTTAAATAATAAAAGTAAAATATTTTTTTAAATTTAATTTTATTAAATAATTATGTAATAGAAATCATAAAAGAAAAAAGATTATATAAAAAAAATACTTTAAATATATTATATTCTTTAACATATTATTAAATAATTATATTGTAAATTATAAATAAAATATTTCACTTGCAAATAAATAAAAGTAAATAACAATATATGTCCTAAATATGTTAAAATTTATTTTTCTCTAAAAATATTTTTTTATGATTACTTCATTTAAGGTTTGAATTTTTTGTATCTGATAATAAAAAAAAAAACATATCACATCTTTTTGGAAACATTTTTTTATAGTTTAATTGGTAGTAATTTTTAGTTAATTTGTTCCATAGTTTTACAAATATAATGTCCAACGTAACAAATTAATTATTCCTATACCAAGCCTATATAACAATGTATACAATATAATATATCCCATTCTAGCATTTATAATATTATTTTCTTGTAGAGTAATTATTAATCAATGGTTTCTCCACTAAAAAACATATTATTATAGAAATATAAATAAAATAAAAAATAATAATATCAAATAATTAAAAGGTTATTTTGTAAGACATTTATGAATAAAATAAAATAAATATCAAAATAAATTTCAATTAAAAAGAACATGTATTATTATACTATTTAATTTAAAAATTAGTACAATTCAGTTTAAAATTCGTATAATTAGTAATTCAGTTCAGTTTATATTATAGTTTAGTACAATTTAGTATAATTCAGTTCAATCCAGTTTGATAAAACAAAAAACAGTTCAGTTCAGTTTGTTTGAACTGTTTTACAGTTCAGTTTAGAAAAATTAGTTTTTAATTTAGTACAGATTTTAGTAGTATAGTACAATTCAGTTTTATTTGCTCACTCCTTACCCTTAGAATTTTATTTGAAATTATTACAATTGGTGGAAAAGTGTAATACTTAGAATCCCATGTCCTATTAGAATGCGCAAAGTTAGTATTCTTTGGGCCATTGGATTTAACTTGATCTAATGGATGCAAATGAGTGACAGGAAATGTTCACGACTATAAATAAGGGTGGACCTGGTCTGTTATTTGCCCTTTTCATCATTTGCTATAGCAAACATCTATCATTCAACACACTAAGGTAATAATGTCGACCGTTTGTATGTCTTCATCTAAGGAGTCTTCTAGGGGAAGTGATAGATGGTACACAAGTGATGCCTCATTATAGTTGGTGACATTGTCAATTACCTCTCCTATCCAAAGAGTTATCAAGCGAAGTCTGAAATTAGTTGGGAACAGAACTACAAATGTAAATACGAATAATATTGCTCCGCTTTAATTGGGCATCTTGTAAAGGTTTCGAGTACGTAACTCGTTTTCACTGGGGGTGAAACTTGATGGATTGGGCTGAGTGGTCATACATTGTTGAAGGTGGTTTGAGTGTCGTATGATCAACTTATACGTCTAAAAAGGGAATGAGCGGGTCTTTCACTGGAGGGAGAATTGTGTTGTAGATTTCTTCTTCATGTATGCTTGTATTTTCAACAACTTGCTCGTTGGTATCCCTTTTGTTGAGTTTTAGATGGGTGTGTTGTAGGAATAGAACATAGCTCCACTCAATTGCACCCAAACACCTAGGCATGAATGCAAGCATTCAAAGTGTTATCTTTGGCCTTAGATATAACCCCCACGCCTCCTATCTTTCTCCAGTATTTCCTTACCCGCTTAAACACTAAGAAGGATTGAGTATCGTTAATTCTTTAGAAGAGGAGATGTTTGTTCTCTCTATATGTCACTTCATTTAGAGGATTCAAAATTGTATACTTTAAGGTAGGCAAAACAATGGCTGGTCGACAAAGATTTTTTGATGAAACCGATTGGCCTAAATTCCCATTGTATTGGACTCAATGCCCTAGGAAGCTGACTTCGTGGCACAAGTTAACAATGCATCTGTAGTATAAGGTTCTTTGTTTGGACGGGTTGCCTCATTTTTTTTGTTAGCCTCCCGTGACGGCTGTCATGACTTGTGTTTGACAAACCAATTGAAGAAATTCTCTTTACTTTCATTTGTTATCCTTTTATTGCAAATGTTTAATTAATGCGCTTTGATCAAGCATGTGATTGTTTTGTTACGATTCTTTAAACTAAGTATTAAGCCTATCAAAATCGATTGGGTAAGGCTAAGCACTTGTGGAATGTAAGATTCCTTTTGTTAAAACCAAGTGATAATAGTTTGTAAGATGTACAAGAGGTAAATCCAAGTTGGTAAACTAATATGCAAGTTGAACACCCATGTGAAGGTTAAATGGCATGGACCGATTGGTTGAAATTTTTTTAATGATTAACTAGGAGGTTTCCTAGATTGCTTTTGCTGTAAAAGTTTACGCATAGGTTGTCGTCCTGTTGCATGTTGGGCTGAGCGATAGGGGTTCACAGATCAACTCATCCTTAGCCAACTCGAAATTTGGTCAGCAAAGGGTTCACTTGGTTCCTTGACCGAGTTATTTAATGACTTAAACTGTGCGGTAGAGGTTCTTTGTAGAACTCTTCCTTCACTAGCTTGGCACGTGGTCGGTAGGGTTTCATTTGGGTGAAATCTTCCTTCACTAAGTTGTTTAATAACACAAATCTGAAATTCTTGGAAAACACTAGAGGGAGGAGGGGGTTGAATAGTGTTATAGGAAAATTTTTTGCCAAAAGAATAATTTAACAAGCTTATTAAGGATTAAAATATTTATATAAGTTGTTAAACGTTTATTTTAAACTGTAAGTTCTCAAATAAATATTTTTCAATCGTCTGATCAAATCTGCTACAGTAATTTGAGAAAGATAACTCTTAATAAAAATAACATTTGGTGACAAGAGCTTTAGTAAACGATTGAGATAATAAGCGACTATAAGGTTTGTAAGAAAAACATTTAGAAAGATTAAGGTAATAAACACAATTATTTTTATATTGGTTCACTCCGCCGAGCTACGTCTGGTTCTGACTTGTATATGATAGAGCATGTGGATACTTGACATAGATATTATGCACAGAGTAGAGTAGATATGCATACAGGAAGGTATGTTTTTTTTTCTTATCACTTTTGTTGTTTTTAAACGTTGTACATTTAATGACATTTAATGTGCATTCAAAACAACTATAAGTATTTCAAATTTTCATTGCTCAAGCATCATTTCATTGCTCAAACTAGGAGTGATGCAAATACTCTAAGGAAATCTCGACGAGGTTGCTGAGTATCAGGAGTGTTACGTCAAAGAAAATCTCGGTGGAGTTGTTGAGTACCAGGAGTGATGCTAATACTCAAAGGAAATCTTGGCAAGGTAGCTGAGTACTAGGAGCAATGCTAATACTCATTTGTAATCGTGTGAAGATTATAGTGGAACCCTCTGCAAAGAAGATTGGACATATCTCAGTTGGAGCGAACCAGTATAAAATCTCTTGTGCAATTATCTCTTTTCTTACCTAAATGATCATCTTGTGAAAACTTGCAATTGTGCTTTATTTCTAAACACAAGAATCTTCCAAGCTAAACGATTTATTTCATAAAGGAAGTTCTTAACAAAAGGCTGCAATATCTATATTTTGAATAGCACACTAAAAGCTATTATTATAAAATCCTATTAAGTCGAGCTTACAATTATTCAAAAGAAGATTTCAAGAGCTCAATAACGAGCTATATTAGAAGACTTGCAAAAAGTTTTCCAAAAACACTATTCAACCACTCCCCCTCCCCATTTGTAGTGTTTTTTAGGTACTTCACATGAGAGTTTCATCGTTGGATGAAAACTTTGTATAACACAAGGTATCGTTTAGCCTATGCAAGACTTTTCCTAACAAACCTTGTTTAGTAAATACTCATTTGATTCAAGAGCGCGTTTAGTGAGATATCTTTCAACATATGTTTTTGGAACAATGTTTGTAACTTTTAGCACATTTAGAAAAAACATCATTTTATATGGGTAATGATATTTAGACAACATTTTTTTGACAACATTTAAACATTGATTACGTGCCAATCTGTGATTGGTCAAATATTACTCTATAATCAATAATAATAATCATAAACATTATTCTGGAGTAATTTTTGACCAATCACAGATTGACACGTAATCAATGTTCAAATGTTGTCAAAAAAATGTTGTCTAAATATCATTATCCATTTTATATATCATAGTGAAAGGTCGTCTAGCTTTGTTTAGCAAAGTATAGCACGAATGCGTTTAGCAAGACTCTCATATAGCATATTAATGCATTAGTGGTGAAATCATTTAATAGTGTGTCTACTTGTGTATTGATGCATTTATTAAAGCTTTTCTTTCATAGGAGACATTTTATTTAGCGATATGAGTTTTACAAAGATAATACTTTATAATCGTCTATTTCGTTCATAGTCTTATTTATCATTTCTTATACCATGTGAAGATGTTAGACGATCTTGATCTTATCTTAGAAAACTTCCTTTCTTCTTGTACTACTAATTTGTTGTGCAACGCTATCCGTTTTGTGTTATGTCTTTTCTAGGAATGAAGTGTTTGTCTTTTAGACTAAAGGTGTACTCTTTTATTTTATGTATATTTTCTTTGAACAATACCCGTTGCAAGACATGTGTTGCTTTGATCGATTCTCGCACTTAATGTTTTGTTAGTTTTACTTAGACACTTCTTATGCTCATTACTTTGTTAGTGTATATTTTTAGGAATATTGTGTGTAGGCTTCTTCTATGCTTCTATGTTATTTCAACTTATTTCTTATGTCATTTAACACCTCATGTAGTTTTAGTTATAATCTTGATTTTTATTTTGATTTGACTTGACGTGACGCCTAAATAATTTTAATCTTTGAATGTTTTTTTAGACATCTTTTCCACACAAAGTGGGTAACTAAATTGTTTGTCTTGATTTTTGTAATAATTTGTATTATTTTATGTATCAATATGTATATTATTCTGTTATTTTAAATTTAATAATTATTTAATATATTTAAACTTAAATTAAGTTCACAAAGATATGGTTCTTTTAAAAAAGATTAAGACGTGTTATTTTTTTTATATATTAAAAGGTAAAATGTTTTTATAAAAGATTAAATATATTTTATATGTATAATTATTTTAAAAGTTAAATATATTTTAAGTTTTTTAACTTTAATGTGAAATTAAATTTTATTCATTTCTTAAACTCTAAATCATTTTCAATCCAAATTTTATTAATAAATGTTTAAAAATTTGTTGATGTAAGAAAATATGTTATCATGTGTATATTATATAGTAACGTGAACACATATATGATAACAAATAATAATATTATTTATCATGTCAATAAATAATAATAATATTATGTGATGACAAAGATTACATTTATTTATCTTTTAAATTTAAAAATTAAACTATATATTAAAACAAAATAAAATTTCATGTAATGGTTTAAAAATTAAAAAGATATTTAACCTTATTTTTTAATAAGCTGTAATACTTATCAAAAGCTGATACATTTAGATGCTTCATTCATATAAATAGATAATTCTATGACATCTTGTACGAAAGATTATCAAACTCTTTTATGAAATGTTGTCTTTTAAAATTGTTTCTAAAACCTTCTTTACACTGATCAAAATGATAAAATATCTCATTTGTTTCACTTGAATTCTAACAAGAATTTCAGTCTTCGTGGTGGAGAATTATAAATTTTAACTTAATAACATTATTTACTGTGTTAAATATTATAATTTTTAAAATTGTAAAAATAAATAATTTTGTAAAAAAAAAGAAAGTCAGATAGCTAATATAATCATTTTGAATTAAGAAGTTAAACACTTTGGGAGAGATTGTTGAGTTATATATCGTACTAAATAATAAAAATATTTTAATTAAATAACAGTTAAAAAAGTAAAATAGAAAATAGTTTAAAATATATAGTCTTTACGTATTAACTATAAACAAATAATTAAATAATTAAATAGAAAATATTTTACTCTGGTGAAAAATTCCAAGCTCTGCGTGTTCCTCTCTGAAGGGAGATAGAAGAAGAAGCCTTGCTGGTGATTGAGTAAAGTTAATTGTAAGCCTGAGAATCGGAAGAGAAGATGGAGATGGAGGAAATCACAGGCGGTGGCAACACCAGTGAGACTGGGATCCAATGGTGGTGGGGTGTAGCCGCCGCTGCTCAAATGGGTTTGGGTATGCGTTCCTACGCCAAAGGGTACGCAGGCGATTCGCGCTTCATGCCTCTCAAAGCCTTCACCGTTGCCTCCCTCTTCGTCGGCAGCGCCGCCTCCGCCTCCGTCCTCCTCCTCCAATCAAATGGAATTAACGGGGTACTGCTGTCACTATCATTCCATTTTCTGTTTTTTGACTATCTCGCTTTATGTTTCATGTTTGTGGTCTCGTTAGGGATCGCCGTTTTGTTTTGGGTGGAAGGATGATGGACATATCTTTGTTGCATTGAATTTGAAAGAGGGTTTGATGCCCGTGGAGTGTGGTGGACGTGGATGAAATGTAGTTTGTTTAGTGGGGATAGAAATTGATGGGATTTAGGTGGTTCTAGCGAGTGAATTCTGAAATGGGTTTTGGTTTTATTTTTTTGTTTATTGATTTGTAGTGAAGGCAAAAAAGTGCTGCTTCTGAGCAATTTAGATTAACAAGGGAGGGAGTGTCACATGAGTTCTAAAGTTTTGTGATTTGTATTAGGCAGTGGAATTCTAGTTGTCAGTGACAGGTCAATGAAGGGTTTGTTAGTTGCAGACTGAAGTTGGATGTGAATGCCTTCTTTGTGGGAAAATCTGTATTATCATGTAATTTTCACAGTGAACTGTAGTGGTTTTGGTTTGTCTATACGTGGAAAAGTTAGGTTTTTCGGTAGTGCAAGTTGTCAAGGAAGTTTGAGCTTGAAAGAGGATAGTAGTGTATACACTGCTGCTAGAGTTGGAAGAAAGAAACTAATCACTACGCACAACATACACATTGATTTAGTGAGATAAGTTACTGGTTTCATTGGACTGTGAGTAACTCTTGTATTTAGACATTGACCAAAGAGAAACTATTTTTAACCACGGAAAAAAGCCTTAAATGTGATTTTCCTATTACTAATGTTTGGCCATACTTTAGCAGCACTGACTAAACCATGTCCGTGCATTGTTCTCCGATGGCTTTCATGAAAATCTGGATATGATAGTCGGTCCCACTCGGCTCTTGATTGATTTATTTGACTCTTGAGTAACATCAGTTGCAAAATTATTGGCAAATGGTATGATTTTTAAATAAATCTGCAAAATGAACGAGGTGCTTGATGTTGGTGTAGTGGAATATTGAAAAATTGAGGCCAAATCAAATTGAAGTTGATCTTTCTGTGCAAACTGCATAGTTCGTGTGCTTGAACAGTGAAGACAAATACTTATAGTAAACAGAGCTGTCATTATGACTAGTTTCACATGATATCAAATTACTTATTAATTCTAAATGAGTCTCTACATTATGTTGAAAAATTGTGTCAGATATATTTTTGTTCTTTGAATTCCTTAGGTTGTTAATTAAACAATGTAGAAAGAAGCACCAATGTGCTGTCTTTGGTATTTTGGATGAAATTGTTCTTTGACTTAAACATCATGTAGACATAACAAACTTGAAGTCAAAGTTAGTTTTTCTGTGCTGTGCTTTTAATACGGAAGTATTGTGAGTGTTAGACATGTTAGGAATGAGAGGTGAGTACTGAAAAAAAGTCAGAGGAGGTAGGGTTAATGGTATCATCCACACATAAAGCTACAGCTGAGGTCAAGGTGGAATTATCTCAACCAGGATCATGTTTTTCCTATGTAGAGGATTTGATGTGTTGTATTGAAATGCTAAAAAGGTGCATTATAAATTGCATAATGGTCGTGAAGAAGTACCCATTGTTCAGTTACATATAAGCTAGGGGCACAATCTGTGGTTCTATGGTGCAATGTTTCAAACTCTTGAATCTTACAGATTCTTCATTCACATGACAAGGTTATGGATTTGGTGCATGACAAAAGTTGTAAACTTGTCTGTGTTCTTTATCCTCTATATTTAGCTCATTATTTTTAAATGTTAATTTGGGTCAATTAATTGGTTTATTTTTCTTATAATAATATAAAATAAATTAAAATTGGGTTCAAATTAGTTGATTAATTCTTTGCCCTGCATTTCCTCTCCATTGCTTTGTTATTTTCCTTTTCTTTTGTTTTGTATTTTTGTTCTAACTTCCGTGGTATTACATAGATGTGATGTTCCATTTTCTTTACTTGAATCAATCAGTATTTTTATTATCCCTTTATCGTTTGTAAACCCTATGTAGTACAGAAACCTTTATACTAGTGATTGGTAGTTTGGTACATTTTCCCTCTTCGCACTTAATTACAAACTCAAGAATTCTTGGCTATTTTGAAATGTATCATACTATGGATGGTCATGATTGATACAAAAGAAATTAAATTGGGAGTTATATCTTATGACAGTTTTGTATTTGTACCTCACTATTACCATTTCTTATTTTAAGGTGGTTTTGTTGTTAGAAACTTGGAATAGAGAATGGAAAAATGACTCGTGCAATGTTTGTTGTTAATTTGTGATAGATGTCAAGAGAACTATTGATGTTCTTTTTACTTGACTGTGGGATCTGGTTCCCTTTTCCTGTGAATAATATGTCTGCTCTTTATCATTCTCAGATGCTTTATATGCAGATGTGACTATTTTATCCTACTTTATAATATCGCATACAGGTGGAAGATCTCATGGAAGCAGGCGCAAATTTAAGAGCAAAACTTGGGTTGCCTCCACGTACTCAGAATAAGTAAGCATATGTTTATAGTTTGTACAATTAAGATATATCTCCAATCTGAATACTGTCGAATAAACGTTCTGCATAACCAGTGCAAAAGGAAGAAAAACAAAGACTGGTGTTTCTTTTAACTGTTAAAATTTGGAATTTGCCAACAAATGTTCTCAGGGTACTAATTACTGGATGAAATTAGATAGCATTAGATAAACCATAAAAGCATTTAATATCTTGAAATATCAGAAATCATTTACATTTTCTTATTAATTAACAGGATTTAATGAACGGTATTAAATGCTTTTATGTCCGTTTTTATTTACATTTGTTAGTGAGACTCTTCAAATTTTATACAAATATGGAGTGAACTAAAGTTATTATAGTTTTTAGGGGTCGAAATGGAAGATAAATTGCTTAACCTTGCGTTTGTATAGAGAATTTTACAATTGCAAAGTCTCTGTTTGCCTTCTAACATTAATACTCATTTGTTTTACGTACTTGTTCATGGGATTTTAATAACTTGTAGGTCTTCTATGGAATAAAAGTAGCATATTTATTTGCGTAGGAAAATGGATGATTTGTGACAATAAGCTCAGCCATGTCTTGTACTGATATCTGGTGGTTTGATTCCTTGGTGGATACAAAAATTATTGTAAACGTTCATGGGATGGTGCACGGAAGGGTTGAAGATTTTATGTGCAAATTAAGAATCATATGCTTTTGCCCTCAGGTTTCGCAATACCTGGCCATTTGGTGCATCAACTATCCATTGTCATCTGTTATTTAGTAAACTTTTAATGGAATATTGTCAACACTCTTTTTGGCAAAAATAGTGGTACCATGATTTGATGAAATGGTATCTAACCTGCCCCCTCAACGAAAGAGAAAATGTTTCTCATCCATTTTAGTTGTCTTACCGTTGTATCTACCATTTGATTTTCCGTGTGGTGTTCTTTTTGTCATGGTAAGAGTTTCAGAGAATAACTTTACAATGTAGAGTTTCGGGTATCCTTTTGGAACTGTTCATGGGTTTTATTTAAAATCATGAAAATATAGCAATTGAATTCTCAGAAAGTACTTCAAATAAATGTTCCATTTTTTGAATGATAAATATTTGGTTGGTGGGAGCAAGCAACTACATCCTACCACTTTCATTTACATTTATGCATAAAACTTTCTGACTAGGATGAATAGAACATATGTACTAACTTGGAGAATGTGCCATGAAAGTAGAAAGTATTATTGTCGTGTACTTCATATAATTTGGTTCATTTTAATATTTTTATTAGCATTTCAATTCTATTATTAATGCTTTTGTTATAACTTCATCCTCAATACATAAATATCTATGTCACCGCATAAAGGGTCGGTTTCTGTTTTGTTTTATAAATTTGGTAATGCAGTTTATATGCTTCTTATTGTATTTGAGCATCTTTTAACAAGCAATTGTCTTTGTACTGCTAATTGGATGTCGATTTGAAGCATTCAGCGGCTACTTTGATGAAAACCAATTAATGCTTTTGGTGTAATTACAACAACCTCCTTTTTAGGTTGGAACTTATTATGCATTCATACCAAATAGTGTGTTGTTATGCATATTAGTGTTATTGTTTCAATGTTTTAAAAATGGATAATAATATTTAGACAACAATTTTTTGACAACATTTGAACATTGATTACGTGTCAATCTGTGATTGGTCAAAAATTACTCCACAATAATGTTTATGATTATTATTATTGATTGTGAAGTAATTTTTGACCAATCACATATTAATACATAATCAATGTTCAACTGTTGTCAAAAAAATGTTGTCTAAATATCATTATCCTTTAAAAATGACCCTTTGGAGTAAGAGCTTGAGAATAGAGACTAACATGCTCACACAAGTCTTAAATTTCAGCAGTGATCATGAATCTTGCTATTCACAATACAATGCAGGATTCAGATAATGGGGCTTTATTTGGATTCAACTATCTTATTCTAATGTAGCATAGCATCACCTAATTACAAACATTGAGAGAGACATTAGAGTGAAAAGTATGAGGTTGTAGAGTTAAGTGAGAATGATCATGGGAAAGTTTGGTTGGTGGAATCGTGGAAAGGTGGGAGGGAATAGCTTACACCAGTTTTATCACTAGGAGTGAGTAAATCAAACTCTCCAAAGGTAAATGCGTGATCTTTGTTGAAAATAGGGCGTCTAAGTTCTACATATCCACAGTACTGCACTTGATTTATCTCCGCATCCTTTCTTAGTGAAGAAACTGCCACCTTAACTCCTTCACCTGCAAACAGTTTTATTAAGTTTTCTTTTGTTTTTGCTTTTTATTAGAGTAGCCCATGGTATCAAGGTAAAAAGAATAAATATAACCAAATTAAATTATCAAGAAATATACATGTTTGCTTCCCTCTATCATAAAAGCTTCAGTAATCATTCCTATCCTGTTTGTATAATAAAGTTAGTTTTAATTGTAATTTTGTTGTTCTTGAATTAAAATAATTTTAATAATGTATTTAAGAGTATTCAAACATGTCATATTGTTAAAATTATGATATCAACCGTGTCAATTCAAAAGTAAATCAAATTTGCAAATTTATTAAATGTCAGTTATTAACATTACTGCAAGAATTTGGAAATACCTATTTTAATAGAAATAATTTTCTAGTACCAAAATCTATAACTATTTATCTTAATTAGTTGACAATATATATGTTTTGCGCTAAAAATGTACAAGTATTAAGTTCAAATTAATAAATATTATCACTAAAATTTTGTTTGGATGAGATCCAGTTGACCTATTAAAAATAGGTAGAATCATGCTAAAGTTCCTAACCTCTCTTATTAGAAAGCAGGTTGGCAAACTAACCTACCAGTTTTTTTTTTTTTTTTTTTTTTACCACTCTTTGTTTTTAAAAAGAAATAAATTAAAATTAAAAGTATAATTAATTATAAAAATATTCTCTAAATTTTTAACTAGGCAATTAATAATTCTAATTAAATAAATGCAGAAGTTTATTGTAATTTATATAGGTATACAGCTCAATTATATATATATATATATATATATATATATATATATAATAAATGCTTATTTTCTTATATATTTTTGTTCTTGTCACATCATATATTCTACAGAGCTATATATGAGATGGTAATTAATATTTTTGAACGTTGATAAATAATTTTGCAGAAGGGCATTATGTTAAATAGAGAAGAATTGGGATGTTTACCATGTGTAATAAGGAGCAAGTTTTGAGTGGGATATTTGTCTGCAAGGTTCTTAATTAAGTGCTTGTATCTTTCCCCTGCTTCCAACTCTGTTTCTCCCCATCGCGGAAACTGAAGTTTACAAGGCAGAAAAAAGTTTGAATACAGAGTTAGAAGTTATGATATGAGGGAAATTGAATTCCAATGTACCTCCTTATACACCCTTTCAACATTTTTATCCACTATCTCAGCTGGCAGCATCGATTCACACTCTGCTATATCAAATCTCAAGTTTCCATCTTTTGGAGCAACATTTGGACGAATAGCCTTGCTGTTCACCATTTCACATAATCCATACTCAACCGACACCTGCACTTTAAACATCTTTATCTCTCACAATTACACCTTTTCTTTTCAAGAATAGCCTTTTCATATAACTAAAATAAAACCATCTTACCTTGACTTCAGAAGGGTGGTCAACTGAAACACCATCCTCAGTGGTGCTGCCACCCTCCTCTACGGCGGCGAGAGACTGGACGAGTACTACGGCGGTCTGGAGGCAGCGGAGGAACGGCGAAACGAACACCCGCCGGATCGGAAACCCGAGGCTCTCTCTGAGCCTCCGGCCCGTTTCGAGCGCCCGCTGCCGGCCCGGTTCGGCCAGCGGTGGATCCCACGGACGCGCCGCCGTGGCGGCCCACGACGGTTCTAAGTTGTCGAAGCGCTCGCCGTGCCTCATTACGACAACGCTCTGGTACGAAACAGCACCGTGGCTTCCTACGGAACCCATTTTGACTGAACCTACAGAGATAGAACGTGTTTGCGATTGGGAAATTGCAATAGAAATTGATAATCGTGCTTCTTTTCTATGCCCACTATTATAGACTGTGTTCATGCTCATGAAATTGCTCTCCTGTTTCCCCAAGGAATTTCTTACTACATTGTGTTGGCATTTATCGTAAAAAAAAAAAAAAGATAAATATGTTTTTGTCCTTAACTTTAATATAAAATTGGAATTAATCTTTCTTAGTCTAATTTAACCTCTTAATTTTAGAAACATATGAATTAACATTGAAGTAAAAATATATCAAACAGTGTAAACAATTCAAATGCTATCATAAAAAATGTTTGAAATATCAAATAAATCTAATCAAATTTAATTAAAAGGACTAAATTTATATATTTTTTAAGTTAGAGAAATAAATTAGGTCAAAGTTTTAAAAGAAGAATGAAATTCAATTTTTACTAAAAGTTAAAAAGACCAAAAACATATTTAACTCCAAAAAACACTTGAAAATTATACCACATCAGCTTTTGTGCTTTCACTTTTACTTAAACTACTTATTTATACACCATTAATCTACATTATATCCTAATAATAATAATAATAAATTAATAATGATATATAGAATCCTAAAATATCGAATAAGGTGCAGAGAGATAGAGTTGAGTAGATAATAAATTAAAATCAATACATACGGAAAAGAAGTTTATAAAAAAATTCTATAAAATAGAAATTAATTCAATTTAGGGGAGTGGAGGATGATATCATGAATTTGATTTGATTAGAAGTTTAAAATTTGAAATTATTTAAAATAATCGTACGTCATTCTCTCTATACGTTGTTTATATAGCAACTGATATAAATAAATAAAATAAGATGAAGCTTAACGTACTTGTAGACAGTGATCGAAAGGCAGGTAGTTTATTATACACCTGCAATGCAACATATATGTAATGTTGTAAGTAAAAAGTGAAATGAAACAGTGTCTTACAGTGGGAAAATAAAGCATAAGATTGATATATAATGCAGAAAGAAAATGTGAAGGAAGACCTTAGAAGTTTTGTGCAGAATGGGAGATAGGTTAGACGTGGCAGAAAGAGAGAAAAGGTGAAGTAACCTTAACGAAGGCATGGAGATGAAGAAAGATGATCGAGAACAGAGGAAGATGGAGAAGAAGAGAAATATAGAGAGAAAGAGAGAGCCTTTGAAGGCGCGTGAATTTAACAAGAAAAGGGTCGAAGAAAGAATTGGAGGAAGGTTCGTGATTGAAATTGTCAAGAAAATAGTGCTTCCTTTTTGTGACTGTAATTTGGTGTTCAAACCCCAAAGTCACTTCATTGACTTTGATTCCACACATCTGCGCGTCTGCATCACTTTCAAATTAAGTTTCACCATTGTTGCTAATGTGTAATGTTCTTTATTTCTTTCATTTGTATATTATAATTAGTTTATTTATCCGTTGAAGGTGTCTAAAATAAGTATGTTAATTATGGCTATAGTTCAATTGGATGAAAAGAACATCTTTAAAGCATATGAAAAATATATAAATAGAAAGATAAAGATGAAGATGAAAACAAAGAATCGTAATTTGCAATTTAGCGAAAATTACTTTTACTTTTGTCAACTATCAATTAGGTCTCCAATCTAGAAAGAGAATTCATAAAATTATTTACAGATCTTAACCTTTGTTTTCTTAAAGATATTTTGAGAAGCAAATCACAAAATTGATAATGCAAATGAAATAAAAGGTTATGGTAATAATTATCGTTTAAAAGAAAAAAACAAACTTAATCCTTTGTCACTTTAAAAGAAAGTTTAAGATCCGGAAAAAACATGCAATGTATATAGAAAAATTGTACTTGGCTTATGTTATAATTAACAAAACAGTACTTTGACACAGATGTTGCTTTTTACATTTATATAACACGAATGGTCTTACTTTTTTAAACATTTATTAAGGGTGAAAAGTTAATTTTGAAATAAAAATTTGAAAAATTCCGTGTCATTTTAGTGTAATTGATAGCTGGTCATATCAATATATCATGGTTGTATAATTAATAAAAGAGGTAAATTTTTACAAAAGATTGGTGAAAGCTTTTTTATGAATTGTAAGTGGTACATATAATGTTTTATGAATGCTTTATTTTTTATGTGTGGTCCTGTGTTGGGAGGTCAGTGCTAGGGCTTAAATTCGTGAGGAAACAAAATGGGTTTTATTTTTTTCGAAAACGAGAAGGGTTGATAGAGTTTCGAGAACCCTTTCACAGGAGATATCAGTGGGATACCGAGAGTGAAAGAGAAAGATTTTATTTTGGATTTTGGGGGTTTCTCAAGCAGCCACGGGGGCGAGTTTTTAGAGGTTGTGGAGGAAAGAGTAGAGCACGAGAAGCAAAGTCGAATTGGGAGCAAGTGAGGATGCAAAAGTTGAGAACAAAAGGTGTGATAGTTGTCGAGTATAGGGTTTTTAGACTAGGTATGGAGAGCTAACCCTCTTGCATTGTATATGTTTGTTGTATAAGTGATATGAACTGGTAAATTTTGTTCGAGTTTGATGTTTGAGGGTTTGAATATTGTAATTGTGAAAAGAATTTAATGAGAATGTGTTCACCAATGGATATGATGAATTGAATGAACTTTGTTGTGTTGTCATGTTCTCTATTCAATTAATAGACTGTATTTTAAGAGTTGCTTGATGAAATGCTTGCAATTGAATGTGTGAATTAATATTTAACGTGAACTTACAATTGTATTATTAATGAGAAAAGCCTTAGTAAATGCACACACTAAAAAATATTTCCTTACAAATGCATCAATGAGAGTCTTGTTAAACGCACTCGTGCTAATGTTTTTCTAAACAATGCTAGACGAGTTCTCACTATAGTATATAAAATGATGTTTTTGGTAAACGTATTAAAAGGTACAAACATTGTTCCTGTCGCAACCGGAATCGCGACGGGACGACGATCCAAAAAGAAAAACGGTTTTGAAAAAGTGTTTGGAGTCGCCACCATAGTTTATTCTGGAAAACTACAGAAAAACCATAAAATGATAAAGCATGGTCTACGAAAACCAAATTTCGGGTTCGAGAGTCGGTTACGTGTAAGAAAAGTATTAGCACCCTACAACGTCTGCCCTAAGGTAGTACCTATCATTAAATACGCGAATATGATGTGGTTTTCGAAATGTTTAACTATTCCCAAAAAGATATTATAAAGAAACAAAATATATTTTTTGTATTTTTGTGCCCGACAAGGATTGACCTTGCTCCTACGTATTCCAAGATGAGAAATCAGGGTTACGTAGTTCTAGGAGAAAGATTGTTTGTTTGTTTGAAAATGAGAATGTTTTTGGTTTTTGGCATTTTTTATGTAAGAAAGGGGAAAGGTTTAGCACAAGGATGATGGGAGCGATCACACATGTGCTTAAACTTTTTAGAAGATGAGAAGAAAAGGTTTTAGCACAAGGACGATGCGTACGATCACACATGTGCTTTGACCTTTAAACATTTTTTATTTATTTTTTAGAAGAGGAGAAGAAAAGGTTTTAGCACAAGGACGATGCGAGTAATCACACCTGTGCTTAAACATTTAAAACATTTTTTATTTATTTTTATATAAGAGGAGAAGAAAAGTTTTAGCACAAGGACGATGCGAGCGATCACACATGTGCTTAAACCTTTAAAAAAAAATTTATTTATTTTTATATAAGAGGAGAAGAAAATGTTTTATCACAAGGACGACGATGCGCGCGATCACACATGTGCTTAAACCTTTAAAACATTTTTATTTTTTTCTAAATTGAGGATATTAAGTACTAGGCTAATGCGGATGATTGTACGAGTACTCATACCATTATTTAAAATATTAGAAAAATATTTTTCATAATTTTTAAATTTTTATGATTATTATTTTTGTCATTTTTTTGTAATTTTTATTGGATGAGAATAATAATAATATTTGCATAAGTGTTTAAAATAAAAAATAAAGAAAACTTTATTTAGTTATAAAGATGCAGAACAATATTAAATACTAATAACTCTAAAAAATCCATTTTCCTAATTTTATGAGAAAATAATAGTTACGTAAATGTTCAAAATGAAATAAAAATTAAAAAGTCTAAAATAAGTAAAAAAGTACATGCACGGTGAAAAAAAAGATAAAACAAAGCAAACAAAAACCATAATAAAATATATGAGACAATATAAAAAAAAATCACTCAAATAACAAATGGGTAAAGAAAATAATAGCAGAAAGAAAAAAAACAGAAAAAAAAACGTAGGGTGGTAAGGATGAAAAACCAGGGGTGCTGCACGGAATATTTAGCCCAAGCCTAAATTCTTCAAGAAACCCTAAGTTTCTTTTGCCTCTTCTCCTTCTTTCTTTGCTCTCTTATCTTCTCTTTCCGAAATTGGATTTTTCTCCTCCTTTTTTCTCTTCAAAGTGCGTATTTATATACACACATTGTAATATTATTGTGATCTTGCCTTAATGACGAATTAATTGACAATTAACAAAACATGGAAAGAAATGGTCTAATAAATCAAATTATAATAATTGTCAGAAAATTATCCATTAAAAGGAAATCATATTTTTCTTTTTAGGAAGAAACTGAATGCAGTAATCAATATATTATTTTTAATTATTGCTTAGAATTATTGGCATAATGTTGATTCAAATTATTACCAAATAAAACAAAATTCCGAAAAAAAATTCTAAAGTGATCTATCATGCATTAATATTAATTGCTTATGCGCATTTTTCCAAGGAAATCAAATCCAATTCATCACGTGCAGCACCTCTCCCATTTTTTTCACGTGCACCCCCTTTTTTCTTTTCTTCTTTTTTCATTTTTTCGTTTTGCTTTTCTTTTCTTTTCTTATTTTTTTAAAGACTAAAAATAAAATAAGATAAAAGTAAAAAACAAGTTCTATTATTTAGCCACCCACACGAAATTGGGTGTTGACAGTTCCCAAAACATATGTTGAAAGATATCTCATTAAACACGCTCTTGAATCAAACGAAAAATCATCAAACAAGACATTGTTAGGCAAAGCCTAGCAAAGGCTAAATTATACCTTGTGCTAAACGAAGTTTTTATCCAACGATGAAACTCTCATGAATTGTTTATCTTTACAAGAATGCTTAAACAATCAAATCCTACTTAAGCACAACAATACAGTTGTTCTAAATGTGCATTAAATGACATTAAATGCAAAACGTTTGAAAAAAACAAGAATGATAAGAAAAAGGTCATATATGCCTGCATGCATACCTACTTTACTCTTGCAGATGAACTATGTCAAGCATCCACTTGCTCTATCATATACAAATCAGAAGTGGACGTTAGAGACAAAGAAGATATTCACGAAATGTTTTCTTATCAAGTCGTGCTAAAAAGTTCGTACTACCTACTTTTGAAAAATTATTGAAAAACATGTCTGCTTTGACAAGTTGACTTTATCCTACGACTGCTACCTAAGACAAGGCTAATAAGATCTGAAGATAAAAGCAAATACTATCCAAGGAATATTTTCTTGAAGCCTATAAATTGAAGATCTCCGAAGAAAAGAGAAAGAGAATAAATGCACAAATATGAAAGAAATTATCTAAGAAGAAAAGAAAAACTAAAAAAAAAAGCAAATACTCTCAATCTTCATAGAATCATAAGCTTACTATGGTAAGAAGAGATGATGGGGAGGATTCTCCTTCAACATAAGATGATCTCCACGAAGAGTTGATGAAGCTTCTTCAAAGAGATGGACTCCATGTGATCAATGAAAGTAGCATAAGAAAATAGAGATGAAGAGATGAAGATGTTAGTATTGAGTGCTCTTGGTAGATGTCCTTCTAGGAGGTGAGGCCAACCATGAAGTGTAAGGTATGAAAAAGTCTAGAAGAAGACATTTCATAAGGTTAGAACAAAGGAAGAACAATCTTGCAACTTTAGCAAAGTAAATTTAAATTCAACTAAGTTCTAAAGAATTACATAAGGTTGCCTCTCATTTTATAGGTGAAGGCGTAAGTTAGCATTTAATGAACTTGAAAGGAATTAGAAGCTTCTTATGGAAATGGGGGAGGAATGAAAGCCTTCCCTTTTAACTATTTTCCAAGTTTAATGTCTAGCAGCCTCCCTTGATATTGACGTGTCCCAAAGGCTTCCAATACCAATTTAAGTGCATCAATCCTCTACATCTTGTTCCATGGTGCCCTAGTTTACTCCAAAAGCTACTAAGCTTTTAAAGCAAGGATAAACAAAGTGTTTTGGCCAAATACAAGGCCTAAAGAAACTATTTTACATATTTACAAAGGTATTCATTGTAAGAAGAAGACTAAAGATATTATCCTCCTACAATAGTAGAAACTTGAAGTTTCATCTTCCCTTTCCATTTTCTTGACTATAAGAGATCCAATTTCTTCTAAGGCTTGAAGAAAAGTAAGAATAAGCTTAAAAGTTCTTCTTCTACTTCCACTCTCCTAGCCATAGCTTAAGTTGATGCTCCTTGGATGCATATCCATTTAGTTTCCTAAATAGGTTTCCATCAAGAGAGAAAACCTAAAGAGTTTATTAAATTGATTTTTATTGTAAACATATCTTCTCTGCAAGAGTAATCGTCTAAGAACTTATAAACAATCTGATTGATTGAATTTTTTGAAGAGAATACAAACATTTAACACTTAACTTGGTGGGGTAAAACGATAGCTAAACAGGTTTGTCTAATGGAAACCAAGAGTGAGTGAAACTCAACTAGATAGCGTATCGAGAAGATATTGGGACTATTTAGGGATACCAGGAGTGGTTAATAATACTACACAACCAGGAGTGGGTGAAACTCAGTTCTTGCCAGAGTAATAGGGTTACTAGGATTGACTTGGTGATACTAGGAGTAATGCAAATACTCAGTTGTAATCTTGTTGAAGATTATAGTGGAACCCTCTAAGATGTCTTAGAAGAGAACTAGACGTAGTTCAATGGAAGGAACCATTATAAAATAACTGTGTTTATTACTTCAGTCTTGCCAAACACTTTTCTTACAAAACTTGTAGTTTCTTATTATCTCAACTGTTTATAAAAACTCTTGTCACCAAGCACTACTTTTATTAACAGCCACATTTCTCAAAACCCTGCAGTAGATTCAACTAGACGATTTGAGAATTTGTAGTTTGAAAATAACTTTCCAAGTCAAGTGTTTAATAACTTATACAAACCGTTTAATCTTTATCAAGGTTGTTAAACTATTGTTCGGCAAAAAAATTTCCTATAACACTATTCAACTCCTCTTCTAGTGCTTTCCAAGTACTTTATGTTGATATTGTTGACAACACAAACTCTATATCAATCTAGTTTTTGATGATGACACATAATTCTTAATAACAATACACATGTTTCTGCATTACATGTTCTTATTCTGAATTGATTGACATATCTGCTGAACATGTTTTGATGTACTGTGATATATGTTCCAATGTTTAATTATGTGATATATTTGTGGAACATGCTTGTATGATAATGTGCTGGAAAATAGCTTTGATAACAGTAAACATTTTATGGCACATTTTGTGAAAAATCACAAGCACGTTTATGAACTTATAATTGTGTGACAAAGTTCTAGTCTAGTCGAATACACCTATAATGGATTCGACTATTCTAAAACCTTTGTACAGATTTTGTGAATCAGTGCTCTGTGATGTTTTGAGTTGAAAAGAATTTCAAACTGTTTTTTCATGTGTCAGTCAACATTGTCAAGTGCATATTCAATTGTGTTATTGATCTGTTTGGAATTCTGTTATGCTTACATTCTCCAACGGCTATATTTTTCAAAAGTTAGTTAAGCATTGATGACTTGGTCAACTGTAATAAATGTGTGTTGATTTTGGTTGACTAAGAGCCTATATGTTGACTGTCTGTTATAACTGTTTTAATACAGTCGACTGAATTAGTAGGCTATTCGACTGAGAAGCAATCTGTCTAACAGAAAACTATAAATTGGCTGAACACGAGTTATTCAGAGACTTTTGATGAACTGACATTTTCATTTCTTGTTTCAGATTGAATTCTCTGTTTTAACAGCTCCAATAATTCTCAAAGAAGACGGTGGTGATCTATCTTGGGAGAGATTTAAAGGGAGAAGTGTTATGCGCTGACTGCGTGATCATTATCTGCACAAAGAAGGTGCTTCCTGACTGATCTTTGAAGGCTTGGCATCTTGTGAAGACTGCTGCGCTGATTGAAGGCTTGACATCCTGTGAAGTCTGTTGTGTTAAGGCTTGGCATCCTGTGAAGAGTGTTGGTTACACGTGGAGGATTGTTCGACGTGGGTTCTGGTTTTTGTTGTGCAACTATATTTTGGTTTTGGTTAGAGAGGAGATTTATATTTTTGCGTGAGGCTTCTATAAATTCCTTGTTGTAAAAACCGCAACCATTATAGTGCATTTGCTTCCTGGGTAGGAAGGACACTGGATGTAGGCATTGTTGGCCGAACCAGTATATGTTTAGCAGTCAACTGTGTTTTTCCGCTGCATAGAAATTTTCATTACTTGCATTTCAAGAAAGATAAAAAAGCTTTGTATTTTTGATTAAAGATTGCGAAAAGATTTTGTATTTGAACTATCACCAATTCACCCCCCTCTTGGTGTAAAATGAAGCCTACCTGTTTCTCAACAATTGGCACCAGAGCTGGTTTTCATAAGATATTTGAAAATTTAGTCGACTCTATTTTTATCCTATTCGACTATAAAACCTGGGGATGGCTTCCTGTTTTCAAACTTTTGGTGAAGGTGCTTCAACAAACAGACCACCTCTGTTTGCTGGTGAAAATTATCCTTTTTGGAAAATTCGAATGCAAATCTTTCTTGAATCGCAAGATAAGGGAATTTTGGATGCCACTTTGAATGGTCCATTTGTGCCTACGAAAACTGTTGATAAAGAAACTGTTTTAAAACCTTTTACTGAGTGGACTGCTGATGAAAATAGAAAAGCTTAGTATGATATTAAAGCTAGAAATATTATTGCCTCTACAGTGACAATTGATGAATTTTTCAGGATATCTCAATGCAAATCTGCAAAGGAAATGTGGGATGTCTTAGAGGTAACTCATGAAGGCACGAATGAAGTCAAGAGAGCCAAAAAGAACTCATTGATACAAGAGTATGAAATGTTCAGAATGAAGGCTGGTGAAAACATCTATGATGTCCAGAAACGATTCACTCATATTGTAAATCATCTAATGGCTCTTGGCAAAGTGTTTAATAAGGAGGGAGATCAACATCAAAATTTTGAAAATTTTGAACAGGAATTGGCAACCAAAATTCACTACAATCTCTGAATCCAAAGTTCTTACGACTATGAATATGGCTACCTTGTTTGGCAAGTTATTGGAACATGAGTTGGAACTTGGTAGACTAAAGGATGAAGAGGAGATTGAAGAAAAGAAGTCTATTGCTTTGAAAGCCGCAAGCAAGAACAACACAGAACTAGAGATGGATGAGAAAGAATTGATGACCTTGATGGTAAGAAAGTTTAGTCGACTTATGCAAAATGATAGTCAACTTTCTAACCATGTAGGTCAAAGCAAAAAGAATAGCTTCAGCAAAATGCTGTCTAGTGCTATGAATGTGGAAAAGAAGGTCACATCAAGCCAAAGTGTTCTGACTTACAGCCGAAGCAAAAAGGAAAGAAAAGATTCCCCCAAGGCAGAAATATGAGAAGAAAAGGAGCCTACATTGCTTGGGAGAACTCAGATTCTAAAAGCTCAAGTGATGAAGATGCTGACCAAGAGGAGAAATCCAACATATGTAACATGGCTAGAACATCAAGGATTGAAAGTGACAGTGATGATGAATTTGAGAAGCTGCCTATAGAAGAAAAGTATCAGCAGCTGATAGAGACATTCAGAGAACTGCATGCTGAAGCAATGGGACTGGAATACAAGGTTAATCGACTAAACTCTGAAAAAAGAGATTATGAATATAGAATTAATAACCTTGTTGCAGAAAATGAGAGATTAGAAAAAGAATTGAATGAAGCTTTGTTACCTGCTAAAGATGTTGAAATTAAAACTGTTACAGTGGAGAAAGCTTGTGAAAATTGTTCTGCTCATATTGAAAAGATTAATTACTTGACTAGCACGCTAGCTAAGTTTACTCAAGGTAGAGACAATTTAGATGTTGTTTTAAACTCATCTAGCAGAATTATTAATAGACAAGGAATTGGTTACAAAGCTCAATCTAACAGAACCAATGCTAGGAAATTCACTGATTTGAATAAACCTGCTATAAATGCATGCTTTTATTGCAATTGTATTGGTCATACTGTTAGAAACTGTTATTATAAAAATGTTGTTGTTGCTAAAGGATTATGTGTCTGGATACCAAAGGAACATGTAACAAGAATTAACAATCAAGGACCCAAAGTCAAATGGGTACCAGCAACCAAAACTTAGTTGTTTTGCCGGATACACAGCTGATGCAGAATGATATCAAGGATGAATCGACTATGGAACACATCAAAGATCTTGAGTATCTACAACTGGTAAATCTGTATCTATCTGCTGCATCATGCTCATATTGATTGGTTGTTGCTGAATGATTGTTTGTGATATATGCTTAACTGTTTGATTAATTAAATCTGTTTGAAAATGATGTTCATAATTCGTTTTCGACTACCATTTTAATAAATTCGACTATGGTCTCTGTTTTCAAACCCCTAAAACTTAAAATTTTGAAAGATTCCTTTTATCAGTAAAATTAGGCGCGCATGTTTCCCTCTTTATAAGAGTCTTTCTTTCGTCTTTGAAACCACTCCTGTCTTGTCATCTTCCAACAAAGTCTCATATTTTAGAAAGAAAGTTTCAAGAATCATTTTCTCATGGGGTCTTCAAGCAATTATGAGAATGACGACTGCAAATCAAAAATCGTCATCAGGGAATCAAATGCATTGGGTTGGTTCAGCAATGAAGAGGAACGACAAAGGTTTATAAATGGGTCAGTGAAGGCCGTAACTACCCCAATGAACTTCAATCTTAATATGTTCAAAGGTGAAGGATTTACGTTTCCATATTGGCTAGAAGCGCAAGGATTGTCTGATTTCATACAGATAAGAGGACCATGGTATCCCGATTTGGTTAAAGTATTCTATCACAACTTGTGGGTAGAAAATGGCGATATCTTCTCTAAGGTAAAAGGAGTCAGCATTTATTTTGATGATGTCATATGGAATATTGTGACAAATTTACCATCGGAGGGGGTATATTCACACTTACCCACAACTGAAATGAATGCCTTGTTGTGCAAGAAACAAGTTTATCAAGAATGACTGAGGTTTCCAGGTGTGTGCACTGTTGAAAAGATATTTGCACATGAATGTTTATTGAAGGAAGAAAAGATTCTTGCACATATCTTGGCAAAAATCATTTTGCCAGAATCAAGAAAGACCGAATGACCACCGATTATATATTTCTGCTTCATGCCATCAAGAATAACATTTCTACAAACTGGTTGTAAGTGATAAATGATCATATGGAATATTCTGCACTGAGAAGATCACTATACCTACCTTATGCATGTCTGATAACCAAAGTCTTAGTACTCCTTGGTGTTGATGTCAACAATGAACGTAAGTGCATCTGAGGATCTTCAAACACATTTGACCGAGATTCACTCATGTCACTTGGATTGGTGAAAACAATAAAAAGGATGGAGATTCATGGGTGAGCACTCTCTGGAAGATCTTACTGAGAAGAAAAAGAAGGCAACAACTGTTGGAACACACTTCTTTCCTGTGACAAATTTTGAAGAATACGTTGCAGATCAAATAAGGATTCTACACGGCAAATGTGATAAACTTAAATGTATGCAAAGTGCTAATCTGCAACTGGTGTCTAAAGACTCTAATGAAGAAGATTCAGCTGAAACTTTCTGAATTGTTTAGAAAAATAGAAACCTTGTGTGTCTTAGATTATCCTCTTATGTCATGATATGTGTTGTCAATCTTGGGTTAGCCATTGTCTAGTTTTTGTTTTTTTTGGCTCATATAGCCATCTTTTGCTATTTTCCTTGTCCCAATCCTATCAATGTAATATCATCTTGTTCAAGGAAATGAAATTAGACTTTTTGAATCAATCCAGTTACTTTTAATCTGCTTGAATGATATCTGATATACGAATTGATTGATTCGACTATGTCCTATTTGAAGTCAACTATGCATATTCTGTCATGCATCTTTACATATTGACTTCTGTTGTTATGTGATTAAAATTCTTGCTTAACCATTATGCTTGATCTAGAAAAGGTTGTTTGAAAGGTTTTGCAGGAAGAACATTGCTTTGGAATCTACAATTGGAATTCAACATTTGCAAAAGCAATACATTCGACTGATGATTTAAAGCATTCGACTGCGTACAATGGGTTAACAATTCCATTTCTGGAATCTGGTTCTATCTTTACTGTTTGCTTAAATCATGATTAATTTGCCATTATCTCTGCTTTTATCTGTGAAAATACCTGAATTGAGATAATATTGTGAGATTGTTGAAGTTTGTATCATTGCATATCTATGTGGTTTGGTATTCTGACTAATTACATATCTTTTTTTTTTTAGTGATGAAATTGTGATTATGAGAGCCTCATTGTATTTTACTAATTACATATCTTTCTGATGCATATCTGGTTTTTCAAAATCTGCATAAATATCTGAAGCATTCCTTTTTTATAATGCACAAAGGGGGAGAGATATATATGTGTGTGTATGAGAGCAAGTATAAATGCTTTGTGAAAGAGGGAGAATATTCTGTCTCATACTTTATCTGCTTGATATTTTTGCTGAATATGCAGAGTAATTGAACTGAGTGAGCTGTATTAAATCATTTGCTTAAATGCTATTACTCTGTCATGTGTTGAATTGTACAAACATGGTTGAGTTATTAATAATGGTTGTGCATCATCAAAAAAGGGGGAGATTGTTGAGATTGTTGACAACACAAACTCTATATCAATATAGTTTTTGATGATGACAACATAATGCTTAATAACAGTACACATGTTGTTGCATTACATGTTCTTATTCTGAATTGATTGACATATCATCTGAACATGTTTTGATGTACTGTGATATATGTTCCAATGTTCAATTGTGTGATATATTTGTGGAACATGCTTGTATGATAATGTGCTGGAAAATAGCTTTGATAACAGTAAACATTTTATGGCACATTTTGTGAAAAATCACAAGCACGTTTATGAACTTATAATTGTGTGACAAAGTTCTAGTCTAGTCGAATACACCTATAATGGATTTGACTATTCTAAAACCTTTGTACAGATTTTCATGTGTCAGTCGACATTGTCAAGTGCATATTCGACTGTGTTATTGATCTATTTGGAATTCTGTTATGCTTACACGCTCCAACGACTATATTTTTCAAAAGTTAGTTAAGCATTGATGACTTGGTCAACTGTAATAAATGTGTGTTGATTTTGGTTGACTGAGAGCCTATATGTTGACTGTCTGTTATAACTATTTTAATACAGTCGACTGAATTAGTAGACTATTCGATTGAGAAACAATCTGTCTAACAGAAAACTATAAATTGGCTGAACACGAGTTGTTCAATGACTTTTGATGAACTGACATTTTCATTTATTGTTTCAGATTGAATTCTCTGTTTTAACAGCTCCAAGAATTCTCCAAGAAGACGGTGGTGATCTATCTTGGGAGAGATTCAAAGGGAGAAGTCTTATGCGCTGACTGTGTGATCATTATCTGCACAAAGAAGGTGCTTCTTGATTGATCTTTGAAGGCTTGGCATCTTGTGAAGACTGCTGCGTTGATTAAAGGCTTGGCATCCTATGAAGTCTACTGTGTTAAGGCTTGGCATCCTGTGAAGAGTGCTGATTACACGTTGAGGATTGTTCGACGTGGGTTCAGATTGCAGAAGAGGGGATTCTTGCTGCAATTCTGGTTTTTGTTGTGCAGTTATATTTTGGTTTTGGGTTAGAGAAGAGATTTATATTTTTGCGTGAGGCTTCTATAAATTCCTTGTTGTGAAAACCACAACCATTATAGTGCATTTGCTTCCTAGGTTGTAAGGACACTGGATGTAGGCATTGTTGGCCGAACCAGTATAAAAACCTGTGTTTGATTTTCTCTATCCCTGCACTCTTTATTTCTAGTCGACTTTATTTGTTTAGCAGTCATCTGCGTTTTTCCGCTGCATAGAAATTTTCATTACTTGCATTTCAAGAAAGATCAACAAGCTTTGCATTTTTTTATTAAAGATTGCGAAAAGATTTTGTATTTGAACTATCACCAATTCACCCCCCTCTTGGTGTGAAATGAAGCCTACATGTTTCTCAACACTTTAGTTGGTATCAGAGCTAACCTCGAAGGTTTAGTTCTTAACAGGACTCGAGGAAATGATCCTAAATGGAAAACAAAGACTACACCGTTAACTATCGTTCTTTATTCAAAGGAGTGAAATTTGACCATTGTAAGCAAAAAATGATTGCAGTTTTTGAATTGTGCCACATTGACATGTGGGACGTCGTCAAGAAGGGCAACTATATACCTCTTAACGAGAAAGGAGAGCCACTTGCAAAGAACAAATGGACGGACGAGCAGAAACAAAAGCACCTTATAAACTCAAAAGCTCGTAACTTGCTGATGTGTCTATCCTAGGAGGAATATAAAAAATTTCACGTTTATCATGGAGAAAAGGAAATGCGGGAACTCTGGTCGTAACATACAAGGGATCAAATGAGGTAAAAAGAAACTGTTGAGATTGTTGATAAGGGAAGCACTGGTTTAGCTAAACCCTCAATCTAAGAACTTCTAGTTTTTGGCGATGACAACACATTATTAATAACACATTTATTGTTATGTGTTTATTTGTGTTACATGTTGATAAGTTTCATGTTTATGATTATTTGAGAACATGTTTGTGTTGTTTTTGTTATAGCATACAAGTTCATTGTGTTCTGCATGAGATCTTATATGTGTATGCATGACAAATGTTTTCAAGAAAGAAAAATCACATGCACTTTTGTTGAACTTCATCTGTGTGGCAAAACAACAGTTTTAAGTCGACTTCATTGTGAAGCAAGTCGATTAAAACTCGTGGCTTTGCACAAACTTTTTCTAAGTGTACTGTGAATATTTTTGAACAGATACTTTTTCAAAACTGCATTGAAATGTTACAAAGTCGACTATGTGTGCAAGCCATTCGACTTAGTTAGTTATGTTTGAAATTCTGTTATTGCTTGTCATGTCTAATGACTATATTTTTAAATATGTTTGACCAAACATTAATTATGAGTCAACTATATTAAATGCATAATCAATTTATTTGGTTTGACAGAAATCTATATATAGATGCGATTTTGAATTGAATTGTTTGATAGATACTTTTGGTAATTCTAACTTTTGATTGAATTGTTTCAGATTTTTGATCTTTGCTAGAACGTGAAGCTCCAAGAATCCATCAAGAAAGACAGAGGTATTCATTCTTTGGTGATTGCTTGAAGAGCAAGAATCTGTGTGCATTGATTGTTTTGATCATTCTGCACATTATAGTGTCTGATACGTGATCAATTACATCTCTCAATCTTGTGAAGATTGTGGTTGCCCTGTGTGATTATAGGAAGAGGATGTGTTGTGTTCTAGAGACTTTAAGGATTGTTCAAAGTTGTTAAAGACAACAGGAGAAGGGATATCTTGCTGTTGTTCTTTGTGTTGTATATGCCTATATTTTGATTAGAGGGTTATAGAGGTGTTTTATATTTTGACGTGGAGGTCGCTATAGAAACCGTGGTGTAAAAACCCTTATCATTATAGTGCATTTGCTTCCTGGGATTGGAAGGACACTGGATGTAGGCAGTTTGGCCGAACCAGTATAAAAATATGTGTTTGAATTTTCTATCCCTACACTTTTACTTTCAAGTCGACTTTATTTTACACGTAGTCAACTATTTCCGCTGCACCTTAAACATCTTATTCCTTGCGATCAAGAAAACTTTTAAAAGATCATCCTTTAGTGAAAAAGATTTTAAAAAAACTCTGATTTTGTTTTTCACCAATTCACCCCCCTCTTGGTGTGAGTTACTAAGCCATTCTTTTTCAACAATCGGCACCAGAGCTGTTTTATATAAGATATTTGAAAAACTAGTCAATTACTTTTTCCGTTAAATCGACTATTCCTGGAAAATGGCTTCTAGTTTTCAAACCTTTGGTGAAGGTGCATCAACAAACAGACCACCACTGTTTGCTGGTGAAAATTATCCTTTTTGGAAAATTCAAATGCAAATTTTTCTTGAATCAGTGGATAGAGGTGTTTAGGATGCAATAATAAATAGTCCTTTTGAGCCAACTCATGTTATCAATGGAAAAACTGTTTTAAAAATTTTTCTGAGTGGTCTCAAGAAGAAAACCGTAGGGCACAATATGATGTTAAAGCACGTAATATAATTGCCTCTACACTAACAATTGATGAATTTTTCAGTATCTCTCAATGCAAGACTGCCAAAGAAATGTGGGATGTGTTGGAGGTCACGCATGAAGGCACTGAAGAGGTCAAGAGAGCCAGAAAGAACTTGCTAATAAAGGAGTATGAACTTTTCAGAATGAAGACTGGTGAAACCATATATGAAGTTCAGAAAAGATTCACTCACATTGTCAATCATCTAATGACTCTTGGAAAAGTGTTCGATAAAGAGGAGATCAATATAAAGATACTGAAAAGTATGAATAGAAGCTGGCAACCAAAAGTCACTGCAATATCTGAATCAAAGGATCTAACAAGCATGAACATGGCTACCTTGTTTGGAAAGTTAAGAGAACACGAGCTTGAACTTTGAAGATTGAAAGAAGAGGAAGAGATTGAAGAAAAGAAGTCCATAACATTGACTAACAAGAAAGTCTCAAAGACTGCGCCATTTGAGGATGATTATGATGTTGAATTGGACAATAATGAACTGATGTCCATGGTGGTAAGAAAAGTTAATCGGTTTATGAAAAATACTAGTCAACTTACTAACCATGCAGGAAATGGAAAATCAAAGAAAGCTACCAGATCAAATGTTGTTCAGTGTTATGAATGTGGCAAAGAAGGACACATCAAGCCTGATTGTCCTGACCTGAAGATGAAGCAAAAAGGAAGCAAGAGGTTCCCTCAAGACAAGAACAGAAAGCAGAAAAGTGCTTACATTTCTTGGGAAAACAGTGACTCATAATCATCAGGTGATGAAGACTATGATCTCGAAGAGGAGTCAAATATCTTCTTCATGGCTGGAACATCACTAACAGATTATTATAGTGATACATAGTTTGAAAAGGAACCAATTGAAGTGAAGTATGACCTACTGTTGGACGCATTTCAAGAGATACATTCCAAAGCAATGCGACTACAATACAAGGTTAATCGACTAAAATCTGAAAGAAAATACTATGAGTATAGGATTTAAGCATAGGATTAACAATCTGCTAAAATTGTGATTGATGAGACTATAACAGTAGAAAAGAATTATGAAAATTGCCCTGCACATTTAGAGCAAATCGATTACTTAACTAGCACGCTAGCTAAGTTCACACAGGGTAGAGATAACTTGAATGTTGTTCTAAAGTGTTCGGGTAGATCATTGTATAGATAGGTTATTGGTTATAAAGCTTAATCAAATAGGACAAATTCAAAGAAATTTTTTGATTTAAGTAAACCTATCACACATGCATGCTTTTATTGTAACAACATTGGTCATACACTAAGAAACTGTTTTTACAAGAAGGTTGATGTTCCTAAAGGCTTATAAAGATGGATTCCTAAGAAACATCTATCTTCAACTAACAAACAAGGACCCAAATTAAAATGGGTACCTGCATCAAAAAATTTGAATTGTTTTGCAGGATAGCAAATGATGCTATGACATGCAATGGAGAACTCATGGATGAACTAACATGGTTATATCAAGTTTCTTGAGTATCTACAAGTGGTAGCAATCATTTTTCTGATTGCATCCATGTTAACTTACTTTTGGAACCGAAATAGAAAGTAGTCTGAGTGGTTAGTGTGATTCCTGTAACCCAAAATTGAGAAGAAGGTTTCCAAAAATCCGCATCTTATGGAATCCTCAAGTCGTGCATCTAGAGAAAACAGGGGAAAGGAAGTCGTTGCGACAAGAAGCTTGGATCCTGCTGGTTGGATCAATGATGAAGAAACGCAGAAAGGTTTCTAAATGGCATTGTTAAGGTTATTGCTCCTCCCAAAAATCTAAACTTGAACATGTTTGAGAAAGAGGAATTTATGTTTCTAGAATGGTGCGAAAGACAAGGACTCTCTATTTTTGTGCAAATGAAAGGTTATTGGTATCCAGACCTTGTTAGAGTTTTCTATCATAATTTGAAGATAGTGAATGATGATGTCCAGTCTAGAGTAAAAGGTGTTGACATTCACATTGATAGTTTTATGTGGAATCTTGTTACTGGATTACCTACTGAAGGAATGTCTTCCCACTTACCAATTGCCAAAACATATGTACTGCTTAATAAGAGAAATCTGTACAGAGATTGGCTAAGATTCCCTAGAAGATATTCTATTGAAAGAATCTTTACACATGAAGGATTAAACAAGGAAGAAAAGATTGTTGCTTATCTTCTAGCCTGGATAATTCTACCAAGAAGGATGAGAAAAGACAGGATGTCGACTAAAGACATCTATTTGCTTCATCCTATCAAGAACAACATTCCTACAATTTGGTTTCAAGTTGTAAAAGATCACATGAAAAATGCAGCATTAAAAAGATCACTTTATTTGCCATATGCTATTGTCATAAGCAAGATACTTGTGATTCAAGGTGTTGATATCAATAATGAGCAGAAATGTTTTTGGGACTCCACAAATGTGTTTGACAAAGACTTTGTTATGTCCCTTGGGTTAGTGAAGACTATAAAGGGATGTTGTTTCATAGGTGATCATAATTCTAAGTACAACTCAGGGAGTACTAAAGCTGCGATTGAAGAACATACCAACTTCTTTCCAGAAACGAATTTTGAGAGATACACTGCTAAACAGATCAAGATTATGCATGACAAGTTTGATAATTTTTAAAGAAAATATGGTGCTACTCAATAGCAAGAGGAAGAAAGTTCATCTGATGAGGATACGATGGAAACTTCTGACTCATAATAGGGCTATTAAGAAATCTTGCTTGCTGTCTTAGTATCATTGTGTTTTGGTTTAGTTAACCTTAGATTTGATAACTGTCTCTTTAAGCTTTGTTTCTTTTGTAATGGCTTAGTATGCCATTCCTTTCTTTCTAGTATATTTGATTGTAATACATTTTGGAATTAATGAAATTAGGTGTTTGATTTTAATTCTATCAGTATTGACTTTATATTTGAATCTGTTTAAATCTGATTAAAGTCAATTCTGTGATTGATGAAATTGATTATGCAATTGTTTACTGTTACGTTGATAATTTTGCATATTCATTTCTTACCTTTACAATTTCTTGCATCACAATGATTCTAAAATGTTTGATCTGCAAAAGATCTTGAAAGGTTTTGCAGGAACATTGCTGCTAAATGAACTATTGGAGATTCAACCTATATGGAAAACAATGAAATCGATTACAAATATGGATCAATCGATTACAGTTTAACAGGGTTATAAATTCCATGATTTGGAATTTGGCTATTCTATTCTTTGATCATATTCTGATAATGTTTCTTATTCAATATATCTCTGTTCTCTGATTGATTGATATATTTGAGATATTATTGAGATTGTTGATTGATTTTGTATCTATGCTTCATTGTTATGTTTGTACAAATTTTGGTTTTGATACAATTCTGTCACATGCTTTTATATGCTCCGAAATATGTGTAAACTGCATTGTGCATTTGGGTTTTGATTATAAAACATGCATAATGACATAGGGAGCATTGCATGATATTCTAGATAATTTAACATGCCTACATTTTAGGGGGAGATTACATTTGTATCATGTGATTATCTGTGATAGGGAGAGCATCATTGTCTGACTAATATGATTTACTGATGCACCTCTGAATAACTGATTAATTGCATATCATTTTCATAAGGCATACCTTTTTTGCTAATGCACAAAGGGGGAGAGTAATCTGAGAATCATGTTGATATACATTTTGTTATGTTATTTGCTCTTATATGCTCTCTGATATGAGATGATATGGTTTTGATCTGAATCAAAAATGAACTTTTGCTACATTTTCTCTTATACTTAATTGATATATGCTCTGACATTAATTGATTATGTGTGAGCTAATTTGTGCAAACATGGTTGATATTAATCATGATTGTGCATCATCAAAAAAGGGGAGATCGTTGAGATTGTTGATAGGGGAAACACTAATTTAGCTAAACCCTCAATCTCAGAACTTTTGGTTTTTTATGATGACAACACATTATTAATAACACATGTATTGTTACGTGTTTATTTGTGTTACATGTTCATAACTTTCATGTTTATGATTAATTGAGAACATGTTTGTGTTGTTTTTGTTATAGCATACAGGTTCATTGTGTTTTGCATGAGATCTTATCTGTGTATGCATGACAAATGTTTTGAGAAAGTCGACTATGTGCACAAGCCATTCGATTTAGTTAGTTATGTTTTGAAATTCTATTATTTCTTGTCATGTCTAACGACTTTTTAAATATGTTTGACCAAGCATTGATTATGAGTCAATTGTATTAAATGCGTAATCAATTTAGTTGATTTGACTGATTGACTGCTAATAATTGTTTAACTGTCTGAGTGTAGTTGATTGTATTAGTAGCATAGTCAAGTTAAGAGGGTCTGGTTTGACATAAATCTATATATAGACGCGATCTTGAATTCTACAGAGACTTTTGGTAATTCTAACTTTTGATTGAATTGTTTCAGATTTCTGATCTCTGCTTGAACGTGAAGCTCCAAGAATCCATCAAGAAAGACTGAAGTATTCATTCTTTGGTGACTGCTTGAAGAGCAAGAATCTGTGCGCATTGACTGTTTTGATCATTCTACACATTGTGGTGTCTGATACGTGATCAACTACTTCTCTCAATGTTGTGAAGATTGTGGCTACCCTATTGTGATTACAGGAAGAGGACGTGCTATGTTCTGGAGACTTTGAGGATTGTTCAAAGTGGTTAAAGATTGTAGGAGAGGGGATATCTTGTTGATGTTCTTTGTGTTGTATATGCCTATATTTTGATTAAAGGGTTATAGAGGTGTTTTATATTTTGACGTGGAGGTCGCTATAAAAACCTTAGTGTAAAAACCCTGATCATTATACTGCATTTGCTTTCTGGGATTGGAAGGACACTGGATGTAGGCAGTTTGACCGAACCAGTATAAAAATTTGTGTTTGCATTTTCTATCCCTACACTTTTACTTTCAAGTCGACTTTATTTTACACGCAGTCAACTATTTCCGGTGCACCTTAAAAGTCTTATTCCTTTCAATTCAAGAAAACTTTTAAAATATCATCCTTTTGTGAAAAAGATTTTAAAAAGACTCTAATTTTGTTTTTAACCAATTCACCCCCTCTTGGTGTGAGTTACTAAGCCATTCTTTTCAATAGAAACAAAATCAGTCTACTGAGCAGACAATATGAATTGTTGACCATGCTCGAAAACGAAAATATTCAGAGCATGTTCAGTAGATTCCAAACAATCCTGAATAAGCTGACGTCCCTAGGAAAATCCTACGATAACTTCGATTATATTGATAAAATCCTGAACTTCAACAAGATGTTACTATTCTCAGAACATCGAAAATTCTTGAAGGCATAAGTATAGAAGAGTTAGTTGGGATTCTAAAGGTTCATGAGCTTGAACTTCAACAAGATGGCTTAATAAAGAAAGAGAAAAGCATCGTGCTTAAAGCCACCAAAAAGACACATACAAAGGCTCTCAGAACAGATGAATCCTTTGAAGAATCTGATGATGAACTAGGTTCTACGAAGAAAACGAGGAAGAGGAATTCTTATTCATCTCAAGAAAGCTTCACTCAATGTGGAGAATAAAAAGAGGAATAATGTTCAAGGGTAGACACACGAGGTCTAGTTCAAGGAACAATCTAAAGGACAAACGATTGGAAGGAACTATATAGTTTGTTATGAGTGAAATAAACCTGGACACATCAAGTATGAGTGTCCTGATCTTGAAAAGATAAAAAGAATAATTGTTGGTCCTAAATATGATAAGAAGAAAGTACTAATGAGCACCTGGGAATATCTGGATACATTTGATGAAGATGAAGAAGCAGAGGTGTGTCTTGTTGCAAGAAACGTTGGAAGCTCATTTTAGGTGACTATAATGATGAGGTAGACTTTTCTGACTTGCACTCTGTCATTCATGCATATAATGAAATTCTTTCATACTCTTTAAAATTATCTAGTACACATAAACATTTACAAAAGCAAAGCAAAGAGCTTTCAAAAGAAAACAAGGCTTTGAAAGAAGAAGTAACATCTTCCAAGGAAGATGTGAAATCTCTAAAACATAATATTAGGAGTCTCAAAGAAAAGCTAACTATTTCAGAAAAGGAAAAGGAGAAAACTTTCTTTCAAAATAAGAAGGTTATAGAGAATACAATTTTAGCTAAAGATGCTAAACGCGTTGAGTCTCTCAAATATGAAAACGATATGTTTCCAGTTTCGATGATTCTTCCTTTCTGGTTTCCTCAAAAAGGGATTGTTTCTCTTTTCTTGCTCTTTAGGCTTAGGAACATACAATTTTCTTCCTGTCATGTGTTGCGAGCATCCACTATCTAGGTACCATGGTAGGGTTTTCCTTTCTGTTATCAAGCAGATATGCTCGAGAGATTATTTTGCTCTTAGGTACCCATATTGTATTGGGTCATTGCTTGTTAGTTGCATGCATCTTCTTCTTTCTAGAAGTTGATGTATCACTAGACAACCTAACAAATTTAATGTTTTTGATTTTGTCAACACAATTTATATTATTCTTATTGAATCCTAAGCCTTGTTTATCCTAGCACTAGTGTAGCGAAGGGAAACGACCGCAGTTGTTTTTCCCTATAAGTCGCGGTTTACGAACTGCGGCATATCCAGGCGCGGTAAATAGTCTGTGACTATAGGCCGTGGTTGGAACCGCGGCCAAAAGTTCTGAGAATAGACCGCGGTTGTAGTAGGAACTGCAGCCAAACCCCTTCTTTTTTCAAAAGAAAAAATTGTTCCACTATAGGCCGTGGTTCGAACTGCGGTAAAAGACCAGGAATAGACCGCGGTTGTGGTAACAACCGCGACATATTCTCCAGGAATAGGCTGCGGTTGTGGCCTATTCCATTCTTCACCTAGTTTCTCCATGACGATGGGGAATTAATCTTATATGTTGCTAGGGAAAAATGTAACCTCTAAACTCTCATATATTGAAATTCTTATTTATTTATATGCTTGTCGTATGCTTTGATTATCAATTGTTGGGTTTCTCTTCTGCGCTTAAAGCTTTTATCATTTAAGTCATTCGATAATCGTTGTTTGTCTTTATTGATACGGGAATGTACAATACTGTCATGAACTGGGGGAAATTCCTTGATTAAACAATACCACCTAGAGATAGGGGGTAGGACGATCAATTGTTTTTGCTTCTGTTCTTAATGCATTATTGATTACTAGGGGAGGCTAGGGATAGCAAGCCAGTAATTAGTAATAGGCTCTTTTCGCCGAGGGATCGGGTTAAGGGTAACCTAAGAAAATTTGCATGACAATATGATAAAAAAGCGAATCTAATAAGAATAGTAGATTTATGAGAGTGATTGGGTGAAATCTGAATCCTAGCAACAAATCCATCTCATATTATCAACATCATCCATCCACTTTTGTGTTTAACCTCAATTGATCAAATTGCATTCATGTTTATTTTTCCGCACTTTATATTTAAAAACCCCAAAATATTTTGTTCTTATAGTCTTGATTGGTTATGCAAAAGCACAACAGTTTAGTGCCACGAGTCTCTTGGAAAAACGATACTTGGACTTACCATCTTATTATTACTTCAAACAATTTGGTACGCTTTCTAATTTGTTAACAATAGTCGAATCCATTACCAGTGTATTCGACTGAACTAGACCTTTGTCACAACAAATATAAGTTCATAAAAGTGCTTGTGAGCTTTTCTTCAGAAATGTGCAGAAGTAATCAAAATCATTTTATCACACATTTCAATACAAGCATGTTCCATACATGTAACACAATCAATCATAGGAACATGCATTGCAAATCAACACAACATGTTCAACACAAGCATTGTTCATTCCAATTTGTTATATCGGTTGAACATGTAAATTTGGAACATGTTCAACTCAGTATAGTATATGAGCTGAACATGTAACACTGGAACATATGTATTGTTATTAAGAAGTGTGTTGTCATCATAAAAAACCAGTTTGACATAGAGTTTGTGTTGTCAATAATCTCAACAATAACCTGTACAACATACGACATCAAACTTTAAACCATTTGCAAGCCACAATAAAGTTTGAGAAGAATGTGGCTCTTTGTCAATTTCAGATTTGAACCAAGACATAAATGTTTTGTTATGCTCCATCAACTGCCATTTCTCTGATTGTCTTGGATTTTTATTCTTAACAATGGCTTTGTGTGCTTCTAAAAAAGGGATCACCTTATCTGTGTTGTTCAATATATAAAGATGTGCTTGCAACAATTCTTCGCGATCTTTTGTCACCACATTCAGACCTCGGATGCTTTTACTTGTAGAAAATTTATTCAACCATGATGTGCGAGGAACTCTGATTGGAATCGTTGATGTCATGTAATCTGAACAAAACTCAATACTTTCTTCAGCAATATACCTTTCAATCATTGAACCTTCAGGACGATATGGATTTTTAACGTACCCTTTCAAAATCTCCATATAACGCTCAATAGGATACATCTATCTTAAGTATACCGGTCCACACAACTTGATTTCTCTAACCAAATGAACAAGTAAATGTACCATGATGTCAATAAAAGATGGAGGGAAAAACATCTCTAGTTGACACAAGATGATAACAATCTCGGCTTGAAATTCATCTAACTTTGTCAGATCGATGGCTTTACTACATATTGACGAGAAAAATGAATACAACCTATTTATGGTCTGCCTAACATTTTTGGGCAAAATTCCACGAATAGCCACCAGTAACAATTGTTGCATTAAGACGTGACAATCATGAGACTTCATGCCAACAAGCTTTAAGTTCTGCATCAACACTAAACTCTTCATATTTGAAGAGTATCCTTGTGGTACTTTGATACTCTTTAAACAGAGGCAAAAACTTATCTTCTCTTGTCAGGACATTGTGTAACATGCAGGAGGCAAATAAGTACGTTTACCAATCTCCTTGGGTGCCAACTTGATACGCAGGGTCAAGACCCAATTTCTTTAGTCTAGCATTTCTTTAATGTACTTTGTATTGTGTTAGGCATGTGGGACTTTTAGTCCTATAAATAGCCATGCCGACACTTCTTGTATTCACTTTTGAGATATTGGATTAAAGTTCTGTTGAGAGAACTCCAGATTTAGTCCCCTTGAAAGTCAAGGCTGAAGAATCCAAGGGATTCCCTCAACCACCTTCCACTTTCACTTACCATTATTCATTTTTAAAAATTCAGATTCTCACTCCTCCACATCCTCGCACACGCGTCAGATCCGCCTATCATTCGTTGGATCATATCTGCCTTTGCACACGTCAGCCACAAATTTCCACATCAGTCACGCCTTCATTTCAATCGCACAAAGCCTCATCTCATTCCTTTCTCGAGTCGCAACGCTCTTCTTAGGTTTTCACTCCGAAGAGCTTCATCCACCACCACTGCTTATTCCCTCGACCAAATCCTCCACAGATCTGTGTCCATGAACACTCTCGAGAGAGTTTGCCACTATAAGCACCTTGATTTTCACATATTCGTCATCTTCCTTACATTTCCTCTCGAAATCTCACCCTCACCGAACCCTATCTTCACTTTGACCGATTAAAAACCGAGATCCTTTACATTCCACCGATTCAATCGGTGAAATCTTTCTTTTCACCGATTTAAACCTCACAAACCCCCAACCCTAGCTTTTCCACCGAACAAACCTCCCAAAACCTAGGGTTTACCTCCGGTTTGCTTCTTTCGCTGCGTCTAATGTTCGCTCCTCTACTCGATCTACGCCAGATCGACGGTTCCTCGCTAGAGTGGACCGTATCACAACTCTTCTCGGATATTCATGTCAAGCAAATCCAAACGAGCATTCACTCCATCTTTTGTCTTTCCCTGAATGTTGAGTAGTGTACCAATCAAGCTATCACACACATTCTCTCTACATGCATCACATTTATGCAATGTCTAACATCTAACTTTGACCAGTATGGAAGATTAAAGAATATTGATTTCTTCTTCCAAGGGGTCGTTATAGATGACTTCTTGGATGTTTTCCCATATACATGATGTATTTTATTAACTTTTTCAAGAATTTGAAGGCCAGTAAGTGGATTTGGTGCTTCGTCCCTCTCTTGATATCCATTGAATGCTTTTTTTAACCTTCGATATGGATGATTACGTTTTAGAAATCTCTGATGACGCAGATACACTGTCTTTCTTCCATGTTTCAATTGATGAGTTGCAATGTTTTCTTCACAGATAGGACATGCTTTATGACCTTTGACACTATATCCTGACAAATTACCATAAGCTGGAAAGTCATTAATGGTGCAAAATAACATTGCACGCATCACAAAAGTTTCAGAAGCGAATGCATCAAATATTTCAACCCCATCAACCTACAAAAACTTCAAGTCTTCAACTAGTGGGCTTAGATAAACATCTATGTCATTTCTAGGCTGCTTTGGACCAGATATCATCATAGACAACATCATGTACTTCCTCTTCATGCACAATACAGGAGATAAGTTGTAAATTATCAATATAACTGACCAACAACTGTGATTGGTACTCAGATTACCAAATGGGTTCATTCCATCAGTGGCTAAACCAAGCCTAAGATTTCTACACTCTTTACCAAATTGGGGGAATTGTTGATCAATATTTCTCCATTGCTTTGAATCATCTGGATGACGAAGTAGCCCGTCAATTTTTCTCTCATCTGCATGCCATCTAAGGTTTTTATCATCTTTGGGATTCGCAAACAAACGCTTAAGTCTGGGCACTATTGAAAGGTACCATACTACTTTCAAAGCAGATCCATTTTTTTCTATCTGACCATTATCTTCACTATTGTTTTTTTACTTGTATCGTGATAACCCACATTTTTGGACACTTTGTCAAAAATTCAAACTCTTTCCTATATAAAATGTAGTCATTGGGACAAGCATGTATCCTTTTATACTCTATAACCATTGGACAAAGAATTTTCTTCGCATCATAATTACGAGTGGGTAGTGTGTTTCAATCTGGCAGCATTTCATTCAACAACGTCAACAATTCTGTAAAACTCTTATTAGTTCATCCATTGCTCGCCTACAAATTCACGAGCCTTAACACCACTGGCAAACGTGTGAACTTAGTTGAACCAACATACAAAGGTGTTTCCGCATCAGTCGACATCGTCTCATACACATGAGCTTTGGCAAAATTTTCTGCTCCAACATCGCGGATCATGTCCTCTAATTTGTCTTCATCCGATCGATCTTCTTTCATGGTGGAATCAATAACATTTTTAGTTTGGGAGTCAATGGGAAAATGCATTTCTTCGCCATGCCATATCCATGTTGTATAACATCTTAGGAAACCATCACAGATAAGATGTTCTCTAATTTGGGTTGCATTCAACTTTCTTCCATTCAAACAGTTCACACAAGGATATATAAACTTCACTTCATCATCACTTCTCCCCTCATTACGTTGCGCAAATTGTATAAATTCCTCTACACCTCTCTCGTACTCAACATTAATGCGTGGTAAATTAATCCAATTTCGATCCATTCCTAAATATTACAAAATTTCAACTATATAATTTTACATATTAAATCAATTCAATCATACAATCAATTCAGTCATACAATCATACAATTAATTATAAGCATTCAAATGATCAATTCTTTATGGAGTGGAACTTTTACAGGTTATTGTTTTAACTTTATGTATGATAAAATTTCTGAAGTGTATGAAATTCTATTTGTCTTAAATTAACTTTAATCTATTTTCTTATGAATTTTTTATGTTATAGGTTCTATTTTCTTAAATTAATTTCATAAATTTAGATGAATTCTCCTATTTGATGAATTTAAGAAAATAGAATTTCATAATAAATCTATTTTTAGTGTATAGGATACTTAGTTACTATAATATATATGATTAATTACGACAAGAGACAACAAAAATATTTAGTGCAGGCCAATGCACCTAGACCTATCCAAGTAAAAAATTTACAAACTATAATTATAAATAATTTTTAAATAGTAGATAAAATAATTACATTTTTTTAAACTATGTATTTATTGTTTACTAACTTAGAAATATTAAAGGTTGAAATGTCTTTTACGTCTACATCCTCTTTCATCTTAAAGAGAAGGAAGACTCATAAGTACTTTAAAGATTAAAGATTGAAAGCATGTTAAAAGATTTTTCAGAATATATTCTTGACTTTGTAAACATAAATCATGACTACAAAATTATTAATGGGTAATTAATCAAAATGCTGCAAACAGAAGCTTTGCAAAAGTCCATTTTCTTCATTTTGAAATGAACAATTTATCATCATCTTCATTTTGAAATAAACAATTCAAAGCCAACATTAGTGGAGTTTAGTGCTGTAAGAATATGTGCTTCTTGAGGAGCATATAGAATCTTTTATATAAGAAGAACCAACACAAAGATATGAAGTATTGTATTCCAATAAGCTACGTGATTGTTCTTGATTGTAATATGCAGTACAATAAAGTTGAATAAAGTTCATTCTCCACCATCTTGAATGCTCATGAATAATTAGTCCAATTAATATATCACAAGAATAATACTCTTTTTCATTAACCAACTTGGAATCAAAGCTTGAAAGGCTCCAGTTATAGGTACAAAATATTCGAAAGCACAAAAGATATAGCTCCACGAAGCCATTTTCGAAACGAGACAAGAGGGTGAAAAAAAGTGAAGAATTCTAAATTCTACGAAAAATTGAAGCTGACGTTTATCACAATAATTTTCCTTTTTCTTTTTTTTTTCATAAATCTACTAAAACAACTCTGTTTACTGTCTTGTTAAAAAAAAAAAAAAAAACAAGTTACTTTTCTTTTCATTTTTGGTAAACATGATGGCCAAAGGCAAAGTCATAAAATTTCACAGAATTATTGAGATTTTGTTTTTCTTCTCGAGTTTTGCAACACACTGCATCAAATAATAGTACTATTTAGATTAACTCTTGTCCGTGAGAGGAATCAAATACGAATTTTCCATATTGTTTTTACTGTATAAATTGTTTCAACAGTATATGACGTTCGAGTACTAGGAGAATTCATCAAATTTATGATAAAAAAATAGATTTCTTATGAAATTCTATTTTCTTAAATTAATTTCATATAAATTACTCATATTTATTAATAAAAAAACGAATTAAACAAACATTCTACCATATTACTGAAATTAATTTAATTACTTAGGTGAGATTATCGAAATTTCTTATTAGATTAGTGGTATATCATGGAGGCATATTCGATGAGGTGCCAAAACCAGCAGGGTATACTAGACCCTCTCTTCTTGTCTTGACCAGTTTCATCATTTATGTATAAACGTAAGTTGCTTTACTCCTTCACAGACAACATTGTATATCTCTCAAAACTATTCTTGGTACACTATATAATTCATGTCTCTCGTCTCATCCTTTGTCTAACCACTAATTCACAAGCTTGAAAACTTAAAGAGGATCGCACAATCACTCAATATATAGGTAAAAGAAATATATAGATTGCAAATTCTACTGTGAAATTGAGGAACGTACCCGAATGGGGTGGTAGAGGATGGCGCAGCGGTAGAGAATGGCGCGGCAGTTTCAGAGTCGCGAGAGGTTGATGGAAGTGAAAACCTCGCAGTAGACACTCGAATGGGGTGGCGGAAGGCGACGGAGGAATGGCTCGATGGAGTTCGCAGAAGAAAGCTTCGACTTTTTCGTTTCAGAAATACGATCACGTGGAAGACGAAACTGTTTACATTTTTTTCTAACCTAATTAAAACATATTACCGCGGTTCCAAAGAAAACCGTTGTCATAGAATAGTATAGGCCGCTGTTGAGAAGGCAATCACGACCTATTATGCTGAAAAAAATAAATCAAAATGACATTTTTGAAATTCTTTTTAAACTATATGTCGCGGTTCAGCGTCCAACCGTAGCCTATTCCCTTAAATATTTAAAATTTATTCAAATCAGAAAATAGATCGCGGTTCCCCTCACAACCACGGCCTATTCCCTGACGTTCTGACTCTTCAACTGCCTATTCCTCCTGCAACCTTCTGATATTTCCCGCAACTGCAACCTATTCCCCTGCAACCTTCTGATATTCCCCGCGTTGTCAACCCTGCAATAAATTGACAGGGGGTTATGGTTAGCATACCACCATCCATTCATGAAGAACAAGGAAGGCATAATGAAACCCACTTGATACCTAGAAGATAGAAAAAGTCCATAAAAATTATCTTCACATAAACGCACAAAAACAAAAACTCTAACCTATATATACCGAAACTTATTCCTAACAAAATAAACATAGAACTCACACGGTTATGTTATTGAAAAAGCAATAACAAAAAAAATGAAAATTAGTGCATAAGCGCTTACATCATCAACTTTCAAAGATAAGCGCAAATAACCTTAAGGATCGCGATGTTTGCTACGTGGATAACGACAACCCAATGACGGTATATTTAAACGAGAACACTCTGGTAAGAAATACTGCATCACAAAACCATAGTCTTCGGTCTGTTTTCATGACAAAAACAGTTCATATAGCTGTTGTTTCTAGTCCTGGTTTCAGCCACCTTGTCCCTATAGTTGAGTTCACTAAGCGACTTGTCAAACTTCACCCAAATTTTCATGTCACCTGCATCGTTCCCTCACTTGGGTCAACACCAGAATCCTCCATAGCTTACCTTAAAACTCTTCCTTCAAACATTGACTCCATCTTTCTTCCTCCAATCAGCAAAGAACAATTTCTCCAAGGACTACGCTTGGGACTCCAAATTCAACTCACAGTTACTCTTTCTCTCCCGTCAATACAAGAGGTTCTCAGATCCTTGTCATCTAAAGTCCGTTTAACTGCATTGGTGGCCGATGTTTTTGCATTCCATGTCTTGGAATTTGCAAAGGAGNTCCANNCCTTGTCCTATNTTTACTNTCCTGGTTCAGCTATGGNATTGTCACTGNNCTTACANNTGCCAAAACTTGATGAGGAGGTTTCAGGTGAGTTTAAGGATCTGGCGGAACCTATAAAGTTACCAGGTTGTGTACCACTCTTGGGGGTTGATTTTCCTTCCCCAACCCAAAATCGATCAAGTGAAGCTTACAAGAGTTTTCTTGAACGCGCCAAAGCGATGGTTATAGCTGATGGGATTATCATGAACACCTTCTTAGAAATGGAACCAGGTGCTATAAGAGCATTGGAAGAATCGGTAAATGGGAAGATCAAACTGTACCCTGTGGGACCCATTACACAGAAAGGGTCAAACAATGAGGATGATGAGTGTTTAAGATGGTTGGACAAGCAGGCACCGTGTTCAGTGTTGTATGTTAATTTTGGAAGTGGTGGAACACTGTCTCAACACCAGATCGACGAGCTAGCTTTGGGTTTGGAATTGAATGGTCAAAGGTTCTTATGGGTTTTGAGAGCACCAAGTAATTTACCAAATGCTGCTTACCTTGAGGCTGCAGAGGAGGACCCTTTGCAATTCTTACCAAAAGGGTTTTTGGAAAGAACAAAGGAGAAAGGTTTGGTTGTGGCTTCATGGGCACCTCAGGTTCAGATCCTTGGGCATAGTTCAGTTGGTGGGTTCCTGAGCCACTGTGGTTGGAACTCGACTTTGGAGAGTGTGCAAGAGGGAGTGCCTCTGATAACATGGCCACTCTTTGCAGAGCAGAGGATGAATGCAGTGATGTTATCCGAAGGACTGAAAGTGGCATTGAGGCCAAGATTTAACGAGGATGGCATAGTGGAAAAGGAGGAAATTGCAAAGGTGATAAAGTGTTTGATGAAAGGAGAAATAGGTAAAAGAATGCGTGAAAAAATGAGGACTTTGAAAGATTTTGCTGTTCATGCACTCAAAGATGGTTCTTCAAAACAAACCTTGTTACAGTTGGCCAGTGAATGGGAAAATTTGAGTGGTAATTAGGAAACTAGTTCTTTTTCTTTTTTCTTAAATAGTTCTCTAAATGTATGCTCTTCCTAATTTGTTTCCTTTCTGCATTAAGTGATTAAGTGGTTATTGGTGGTTGACTTGTTTAGAAGATGTAAAGTTGAATTAGGAGTTTGATCATATAAAAGCAGCGATGTTAATTCATTTCTTGCAAGCAAAAGTCACTCAATGTCAAAAGTTGTGTAAACTCTCAAGGACATAAACCACAAACTAAAGTCATTTAATGCATGATTGTATATCCTCGTAATAGAGTAAAGAAATAGAATCATAGTATTTCATATTTGATTAGCTTTGACCATACAGATAATTTTATTAATAGGGATGAAAAAAATTAATTGAATTCGACTAAATTGTTAAAAAATATAATGAGCTAAAAAATAGTTCGTTTGAAATAAATTGAAAATTAGTTCGATTTAGTTTTGTTTAAAAATAGGCTTAGTTTGGTCGAGTTGATTCCGATTGAATTTGGTTAAGACAATCAAAGACTCAATTTATTCGAATTGGTTTTTCTCGAAATTGGTTGAATTTGACTAAGTCAAGTCTGATAGAAAATTAACAAAATTTGATCAGGATAACTACGAATAGTTGAAAAGATCCGAATCGAAAATCAATCTAACTTGACTAAATGGGATATGCCCTACTTCTATCCTCTATGTATTTATTAAGATATGAAAATATATAAAATCATAAAAAAATGATATAAATTATCATTCTTAAAGATATAATAGTCTTATCTTTTCCTATAATATCTTTGAGATGATAGTAAATATGTTTTAATTTATCTATTATGATCAACTTGAAATCGACTTTAAAAGGCTTTATGTTATGGCAATATAGATAACCCTCCAACCTTAATTCGCTTTCAGCGTAAAAATGGAATTCAGTACGTTTTCTAATGTTATGATGGTACATTAACTTAAGAATGACAATATCTTCTTCCAAAATAAATGGTTCAATAGTTCTTTATCCATGGAACTTTAGATAATATAATTTTATTAATTATATTTGGTTGGAAAAGAATTGGGGTTAACATAGTTCTTAAATGTGGTTAACTATGTTGAAAATTCGGTTAAATGAAAACTTTTAGTTTAAAGAGTGACTCAAGGTGAAAAAAACATTTTTTATAACAATTTTTCATACGGTTTATAATTCATTCGGTATAAAAAGTGACATAATGGCATAACTATAAATATTTTAAGACTTATTATATAGGTTGGAGCTCCAACTAATATAAAAAGTTTTGGTAGTGACAATAACATATTTTATACCGGTTTGACCAAGAACTACTATAAAAAGTGATGTAGTGACATTTTTGTACTATTGAATAAGCTTTTCTATTCGGATTAGTCACACTTTAACCTGTCTAGAATGTTTAATGTTCTTCTTCTCAACCTTTTTTGCTCCTCAATTTCACTTCTTCCCAACTCTTCTCTACACTACACTTAGCTCCCCGCTCCATGCTCACTACACTATAATTCACATCGTTGACCCTTAAAACTTTGCGATTTCATTTGTCATTGATCATGCTCTCGTCATTGCTGCTCGCATTCATTGAAGGTTCTCACTACAAGAAAAAAACGTTGTTACATATGACTAAAATCCGTATGTAACCTAAAAAATCCGTATATAATTATGTGTTACATACAAATTACTTATGGACAAAAAATGGTATGTAATATAGTCGTAGCTAACGTTACATACGGATTATCCGTATATAACTTACATACTTATAACTTACATTCAGATATATGCGTATGTAACGTACATACGAACATATCTGTATGTAATCCTTCAACTAGAATAAAAGTCTATGATTGCTTGTTTCACTTTCATTTTCATAGACCTGGACATTCTCTTCACATAATATTTAAACACACATACTTAAAGATATGATAGTAATACTAAAAATAACCACAAAGAAACATTTGACATTAAATACTTAAATATTGCTTACATGATAATATCAAATATAAAGAAGTTCTATATTGTTTAATAGACAGAGACATTCAAATTCTAAACATGACTACTACTAATAATCACGATAATCATTTTCATCTTGAGGATGTGGTGGTTGATTTGGTGGTTCTGGTTGATCTTATGTTGGACATCATTCTCTGTGTGGTTTTGTGGTTCATTTTGAGGTTGATAAAATTGTCGTGTTACTGTGACTGTCTGAGGCAGAAGGTACTACGTAATGCCTTACTCTGGTTCACGCAGCCGCACAATAAGATAAAATACAAAGTTCACAAAGTTAAACCTAATAATAATCCTAATGATAATATGGTCATTTCAACTTATTTACGAGTAACAGGTACCCACGGGTACAAATACTATGATACTTGAACCTGACTCCATTAAGAAGCAGGTATTAAATTACCGATTGTCCGCTACCCGTGGATATCAACTACCTGCAGATATCAACTACCTGCAGCACATTTTACCCACATTCACGGAATTTTTTGCCAATCCTAGATATAACCATGTCAAGCTACACAAAAGTCCTAGCTATAAACATAAAATTCACAGGTTCATATTCATGTTCAGTGGATGGAGAACAAACATTCAGATGCGATAACACAAAGTGGTTCTCATCATGCAAAGAGGGGGAATAAAGATCATGCTCATCAACAATATAATCATCAACATACCCATCATCATCATAATCATCAACAACAGAATCTATCTCAGGTATGTTTACCTCCACTTCCCTAGATGTGGCTAAAGTGGTGGAGGGTGAAAGTGGTCTACCTATCTCAAAAGTGGCGCTCATATCTGTCTGTTCCTCAACATTTTCATCAGATTCACAGTTAGTATCACCAATTATAAAGTTGGAAGTTGGTTGCATCACAGAATTGATTTCAACACAAATAGAACAAGAATCAGCTTCACAACTACATTTAAAATTTTCAGAAAACTGTGAAAGATCAAAATTTAATCCTAAGTCTGAAACATCTTCAGTTTTCACAGTTTCAATGTCAAAATCAACACTAACATGTGAATTCTCAGCAGAATCAAGAATATGTGAATGCATAAATAGCTTAGGCAAAGCAAGTGGGACTTCAAGTTTAGAGAAAACCTGTGTTGATTCATGATTCATCTCACCAACAACAGTAGAATGAGCAATTGCATCCTCAGGTGCAAGAGGGGAGGCATAGGAGGGTCGGGATGTAGATGGCGTAGTAGTAAGCTCGTGGCTCTACTCCCCATCTCCTATGTGAATGACACTGACGTCATCAAGAATTGGAACAATCTACAATGGTGATCCCTCTAAAAATTGAGACTGTTCCTCGGTGCACTGCATGGCCATCTGCCTCCATAACTCGTTCAATGTAGGCTCAGAAGAAGTAGAAGACTTGGCATGTGCCTTTTGCTGTTGTTGTTGCCTGTGATTTTTCTGCTGTGGCTGCCTGTTATTGTAGATGTTGGTACCATAAGCTTGAGGCTCATCATGAGTAACAGGGTGGTCCAAAGAAGGACAAACATCCGTAGAGTGGTCACTGGAAGGAAATATAGCACACAACCGTGCAACAGATGCAGATGGAGGTGCTAGTCTCTGGTTGGATGCCAACTGTGTCACCAAAATCTCAAGAGAATCAAGCTTGTTTTCCAATTTACTACCAACAGCTGATAAAGAATGGGCCGGCTCATGAAACTGCGGCTGCTGTGGTTCCTGAACAGGTGGAGAAAGCATACAAGGAGTCTGGAATGGTGGTTCCTGATATTGATGCTTTAAAGTACCATACCATCCCAAGTTAGGATTAGTCCACCCAGGATCGTCGCTATAACCATACCGCACATGGGATTTGTCTAGGAACTGATGCTTCATATCTTCCCAACTGGTGACGGATCTTGGAGGAAGACAATAACATCATTCCTTTACTGCTCCGTGTAATGAGTGCCCAAATGCCCTTAAGAACATGTCTTCATCTGGGACATCTGGAGGTTTCATCAAAGAGCATAATGTGTAGAACTCCTCCAAATGTCTACGTGGGCATTCACCTGCAAAACCATGAAACCTAGGCAGCACATGTATCAGTCCAGTGTTAAAAACACAACGAATGTCCTCCTCATCAAGTGGACATGGCTCCCTAGGAGCACTCTCATGAGATAGAGGAACCGTACTGTTCTCCACATAAAAGTCAGCAGAATATGCATGATAAGCAATATCAGAGTTAACTGCCGAAGGAGAATCAAAGTCATGGACATAGGCAGAATAAACAGTATGCACATAACCAAAATAGGTAGACATGGGAAAGAAAGGGGGAAAAGAACAAATCAATGAAAATATGCAACTAAAGCTACCTAAATGAAACAACACATAACATCACACATAGAACAGAACGACACACTCACAACACAACACACACTAACACAACAAAAGACCTAAAACCGAACCGTTGGTCCCCGGTAACGACGCCAAAATTTGATGGGCTGTCGCAACCCACACAAATTTGATTGCAATTTAGAAATGCAGTATAGCTAGGAATTGACTCCTAGGTCGTCTCTCAAGGACCAATTTTGCGGTTCAAGAATCAAGTCAAACATGAAGGTTGAGGGGGGGTGTTGAAAAGTTTGTGAATGCGGATAAACAAAATCAAAACACAGACGCAACTAATAAGTAAACACAGATTTAAAAATGGTTTCAAAGACAGAATAAAAACAGTCGGTCATTAACTTAATTACAATGTTTCCAATCATAGATCAACAAAATAAAGTTGCAACTCAAACCTCTAATCCAACAAAGTTAACCAACTAAGCGAAGGTTAACCCTGTTTTCATAAAAGCGAACTAAGCGAACGTAGTGTTAATATCAAATCTAAATTACACCATTCAGTTACATCAATTAAGCAAAGATGTAACACCAACTGGGCAACTAAGCATATGCCCAATTGCAAGTGCAAAAATAGAATTCACATTAACCAAGTCTGAGTGCACAGACAATCACAATTCAAGAATCTCAAGGAAATAGTGCAATATCGTCAATGACCAACCAAACTAATTTAAGCTACCATGGAAATTAAATTAACACTATTAAAGACCTTAGACAACATTTAAACATCAAACACTGCTACAAACAAATTAACAAACACAGTTAAAAATAATTAAATTCAACACTAACTCAAACACATTAAACTCAACCTATTAACTCAATTAATTAAAAANCANANAAACCAANANGCCTAACTTAATCCTAGCAATTAACTTGACTAAATGACAATTAACAAAGGAATTTAAAAGTCCAATTGGCCAAAGAAAAGCACATGGCTGTTCACTACTCTCCACCAAGACCAAATGAACCTTCAATAAGCCACCAAATGTGTTGTCTTTTTGTCCCATGTGCACCATGTCTCAAAAGAAATTAAAATATGTTTTAAACAACCAATTGAAAACCTTCCCATCACTTCTCCATGCAGCAAAAAACGTGAACCACACACCAAGACACCAATTCACGTGAACTAGCAAGG
>NC_028354.1:10530926-10536786 GCF_000741045.1 Vigna radiata var. radiata | reverse complement strand
TAATTAAGGACTTCTAGAAAACGAAATTACAACTTTAATTAGAATCTAAATGACTAAATGTTGAGCCTTTGAATGTGTCACGCCATATCCTAATGCTCCAGATGATGTTTCCACAACTTCCCTACAACCAGAAATGCACTTAATCAGCTCAGAAAATCCAAATTAGCACAATTACGAATTTCTGACCGAATTAAGTAGAATTCGGAAAACAGGTTAAGTGCAATAAAATAAATATAGTTCAAGAAATTACGACTCATCACTGCTAAATAGATAAAGTCGACTGAAATAAAGAGTGCAGGGATAGAGAAAATCAAACACTGGTTTTTATACTGGTTCGGCCAACAATGCCTACATCCAGTGTCCTTCCAACCTTAGAAGCAAATGCACTATAATGGTTGCGGTTTTTACAACAAGGAATTTATAGAAGCACCACGCAAAAATATAAATCTCCTCTCTAACCCAAAACCAAATATAGCTGCACACAAAAAACCAGAATTGCAGCAAGAATTCCCACTTCTGCAATCTAAACCCACGCTGAACAATCCTCAACGTGTAACCAAACACTCTTCACAGGATGCCAAGCCTATCACAACACGCTTCATAGGTTGCCAAGCCTATCACAGCACACTTCACAGGTTGTCAAGCCTTCAGTCACATATAGCAGTCTTCACAGGATACCAAGCCTTCAAGATCAAACCAGAAGCACCTTCTTTGTGCAGATGTTGATCAAACAGTATGCGCAATTGACTCCTCAATCTGAATCTCTCTCAAGAAAGATCACCACCGTCTTCTTGGAGAATTCTTGGAGCTTCCTAAACTGAGAACTTTCTCTGAAACAGGACAATGAAAATGTTAGATCACAAAAGTCTTCAGAACAAATCGTGTTCTGTCTATTTATAGTTTTTCTGTCATTCTCAGTCAAATAACCTACTAATCCAGTCGAGTGTATTAAAACAATTATAACAGACACTCAACACAAAGGCTCCTCAGTCAACCAAATCAATGCACATTCATGACAGTTGACCCAGTCAGTCAATCCTAACTAACTTTTGAAAATATAGCCATTGGAGCAAGTAGGCATATCAGAATTCCAAAATTAACAGCAACACAGTCGAATAGGTGTTCCACAATGTCGACTGACACTTGAAAAATCACTTTGAAATTCTTTTTAACTGAAAATCTCATCAAGCACATGTTCAAAAAATCTGTACAAAGATTTTAACTTAGTCGAATCCATTACTAGTGTATTTGACTGAACCAGACCTTTGTCACAACAAATTTAAGTTCATAAAAGTGCTTGTGAGCTTTTCTTCAGAAATGTGCAGAAGTAATCAAAATCATTTTAAGACACATTTCAATACAAGGTGTTCCATACATGTAACACACATTCAAACATAGGAACACACATGCAAATCAAAACAACATGTTCAACTCAGTATAGTATATGAGCTGAACATGTAACACTGGAACATATGTATTGTTATTAAGAAGTGTGTTGTCATCATCAAAAACCAGTTTGATATAGAGTTTGTGTTGTCAACAATCTCAACAACATCTTCCAAGGAAGATGTGAAATCTCTAAAACATAATATTAGGAGTCTCAAAGAAAAGCTAACTATTTCAGAAAAGGAAAAGGAGAAAACTTTCTTTCAAAATAAGAAGGTTGTAGAGAATACAATTTTAGCTAAAGATGTTAAACGCGTCGAGTCTCTCAAATATGAAAACGACATGTTTCCAGTTTCGATGATTTTGCCTTTCTGGTTTCCTCTAAAAATGATTGTTTCTCTTTTCTTGCTCTTTAGGCTTAGGAACATACAATTTCTCCCTATCATGTGTTGCGAGCATCCATTATCTAGGTACTATGGTAGGGTTTTCCTTTCTGTTATCAAGAAGATATGCTCGAAAGATTATTTTACTCTTAAGTACTCATATTGTATTGGGTCATTACTGGTTAGTTGCATGCATCTTCTTCTTTCTAGAAGTTGATGTATCACTAGACAACCTAACAAATTTAATGTTTTTGGTTTTGTCAACACAATTTATATTATTCTTATTGAATCCTAAGCCATGTTTATCAAAGGGGTGTCTACTATTTTTTATTAGGAGTTTTAATGGATCACTTCCCTCAAGTGTTATGATTAGCATACCACCATCCATTCATGAAGAACGAGGAAGGCAGAATGAAACCCACTTGATTGCTAGAAGATACAGAAAGTCCATAAAAATTATCTTCACATAGACACACAAAAATAAAAACTCTAACCTATATATACCGAAACTTATTCCTAACAAAATAAACATAGAACTCACATGGCTAGTTATTGAAAAAGCAATAGCAAAAAAAATGAGAAATAAGATAAAATATTTCAAATTTTTATTTTATATAAAAATTAATATTCTCCAAATTTCAATAATGAAATTATTTCCATACATTTTTATAGTCAAATTCTCTTAAAATTTTCCAACAAATGAGACATTTTTCTTATAAAACCTTTGAAATTCTCCTTATTGGTAAGTCATTGGACTTTGAGAATGTGAGGGAGAATCAAGGTATAAAATGGGGACCAAAGTTATGTCAGCAACCACTGGGACACAACCATGTCGAGCTATAGACATAAAATGGGAAATTCAAAATTTGATAAATGTAAAGGCAAATTAGTGCATATGCGCTTACATCATCCACTTTCAGAGATATGCGCAAATAACATTAAAACTAAGAGCCAAAGCAAGGTTTGCTACGTGGATAACGGAAAGACAAAGGTTCGGTATATTTATGCGAAAACACTCCGGTCACAAACACAGCATCATTGTTAGAGAAACAAAACCATAGTCTTTGGTCTGTTTTCATGGAAAAAACAGTTCATATAGCTGTTGTTTCTTGTCCTGGTTTCAGCCACCTTGTCCCTATAGTTGAGTTCACTAAGCGACTTGTCAAACTTCATCCAAATTTTCATGTTACCTGCATCGTTCCCTCACTTGGGTCAACACCAGAATCCTCCATAGCTTACCTTAAAACTCTTCCTTCAAACATTGACTCCATCTTTCTTCCTCCAATCAGCAAAGAACAATTTCTCCAAGGACTACACTTGGGACTCCAAATTCAACTCACAGTTACTCTTTCTCTCCCATCAATACACGAGGTTCTCAGATCCTTGTCATCTAAAGTCCGTTTAACTGCACTTGTGGCTGATGCTTTCGCATTCCAAGTCTTGGAATTTGCAAAGGAGCTCCACTCCTTGTCCTATATTTACTATCCTGGTTCAGCTATGGTATTGTCACTGAACTTACATCTGCCAAAACTTGATGAGGAGGTTTCAGGTGAGTTTAAGGATCTGGCGGAACCTATAAAGTTACCAGGTTGTGTACCACTCTTGGGGGTTGATTTTCCTTCCCTAACCCAAAATCGATCAAGTGAAGCTTACAAGAGTTTGCTTGAACGCGCCAAAGCGATGGTTATAGCTGATGGGATTATCATGAACACCTTTTTAGAAATGGAACCAGGTGCTATAAGAGCATTGGAAGAATCGGTAAATGGGAAGATCAAACTGTACCCTGTGGGACCCTTTACACAGAAAGGGTCAAACAATGAGGATGATGAGTGTTTAAGATGGTTGGACAAGCAGCCAGCTTGTTCAGTGTTGTATGTTTCTTTTGGAAGTGGTGGAACACTGTCTCAACACCAGATCGACGAGCTAGCTTTGGGTTTGGAATTGAGTGGTCAAAGGTTCTTATGGGTTTTGAGAGCACCAAGTAATCTACCTAATTCTGCTTACTTTGAGACTGTTATTATTTTATAATATTGCAAAAGATAAGTAACGTTGGTGCATTCCGCAATTTCCTCGGACGGTTTCTATCAATGTCAGTTTTGTTGCCTAATTTTTCCCACAAGGCACGCTGTAACATCCACAATTCTGCTTCAACGTTCTTTATTTTATTAATAAAAATAATTTTAATAGAAGATTTTTTAGGGTTTTTCCCATTAACTTTGGGCCATGGGTTAAATATCTTTGTTTTCCCACTCTATAAATAGAATGGCTTTCATCCATTCCATCACACACAATTCATCAGTTCTCTCATCTCATTCTCACTCTCCTTTCTATTAATCTCTTTCTTTCTCTTTTCTTCATCTCTCAAAATTCTGGGTTTATTTTTATTCTCCCTAAAGGAGATCCTTGCTAGTTCTGAGATCCTCAGAGATTGCTCTGAGAAGTTCCTGTTGTATCCTGGGGACTTGCGCAACACCCTTAAGGGCAGTGACTCTACACGCCTCAGGAAATATGTGTTCGTGATTCTGTCGGCATTTCTACAACAATCTTAAGGACTTATGGCAGACAACAACAACAACAACTCAATCCTGGAGAATCAGAATTATGTTTTCGGAACTCAGACGGTCTTCGCCAAACCATTCCTAGATGTATCAAAAATTGAAGTCTTCTCTGGTCAGAATTTTCGGCACTGGCAAGAACATGTGTCAACCTTGTTAGACATGTACGAAGTCGCTTTTGCTCTTTCATCTTCAAAACCTGACTTCAGTCTTCCTCCAAATCCAAAACAAGTTGAAGATTAGGTTCATGCAAATAAGGTATGCTGCCACACTTTACTTAGTGCACTTTCTAATGTTCTGTTCGATGTGTACTGTTCCTGTAAGGAGGCAAAAGACATTTGGGATTCGTTGATTCTCAAATACACTGCTGAAGATGTAGTCCGACAAAGGTTCATTATTGGGAATTATTATCGTTGGGAAATGGTTGAAGACAAGGACATAAAGTCGCAAATCAATGAGTACCACAAGCTGTTCGAAGATATCAAAGCGGAGAACGTTCTTCTACTAGATGTATATGTCTCACAGCTTCTGATCGAGAAATTGCCGCCTTCCTGGACTGATTACAAGCAACAACTGAAACATAGACACAAGCAAATGTCACCTTCAGAGCTGATCACTCACATAATCGTTGAAGATACCAACAAGAAAGAATGTGCTACTGCAAAGGCCAAAGCTTTGTCTGCAAAGGCCAAAGCTTTGTCTGCAAAAGCAAACGTGATAGAAGACAAACCTGCTCCAAAAAGGTACGAACATAAACCTGATCACAATAAGAAAAATTATTTTCGAAAATCTCGTCCCAACGGATCTAACCCCGCCTTTAAGAAGAAAGGAAATTGCTTCGTATGTGGGAAGTCGGGCCATCATGCACCGCAGTGCAGGCGTAGAGCAAGAAACGACAATCCTCCTAGGGCCAATATAGCCGAAGGAGATGATATTATTGTTGCGGTCGTTTCTCAAGTAAATCTGATGACCAATGTGAGCTAGTGGGTGGTAGACTCTGGTGCTACCAGGCATATCTGTGCAAACAGAAGTGCCTTTACCTCTTACATTAGTGTAGGGGATGGAGAAGAACATGTCTACCTCGGTGATTCCAGGACCACTCCTGTTCTGGGAAAAGAGAAAGTTCTTCTCAAACTCACATCTGGAAAGACTCTTCTGGCCTTGAGTGATGTGCTACATGTGCCATCAATCAGAGTTAATTTAATCTCTGTGGCACTACTGGGAAAAGTGGGGGTCAAAGTGTCATTCGAGTCGGACAAGATTGTAATGACAAAGAATAATGTTTTTGTGGGGAAGGGATATTGTGATCAAGGTCTTTTTGTACTTAACATTTCTGAAAATATCAATGAATCATCTTCTTCTGCTTATATTGTTGACTCGTATGATTTATGGCATGCTAGATTAGGACATTTGAATTCTTCCTATGTTATGAAATTACAATGACTAGGATTGATTAATATGCATGATAAACAGAGTAGTAAGTGTGATATATGTGTAGAATCTAAAATAACAAAGAAAACATGTTTCTCTGTAGAA
>NC_028354.1:10473667-10530741 GCF_000741045.1 Vigna radiata var. radiata | reverse complement strand
TGGGGAGAAGCCTTGCTTACTGCGTGTTTCTTACAAAATAGAATACCTCATAAGAAAACTGGTAAAACTCCCTATGAGCTGTGGAGAGGTTATCAACCTAACCTTAAATATCTAAGAGTGTGGGGGTGCCTAGCTAAGGTGATGTTACCCGATCCTAAGAAAAGGAAAGTAGGCTCTAAAACCTTTGATTGCATGTTCTTAGGCTATGCTGAACATAGTGCTGCCTATAGGTTTTTAGTTCTTAAAAGTGATATACTTGATAGAAATTCTATAATGGAGATGAAAAATGCTGAGTTTTTTGAACATGTCTTTCCTTTAAAGGTCAGTGAGACGTCTCAACCTATAGATAATAATAATGATAGTGATGCCTTGTGTGAAGAATTAAGAAGAAGTAAAAGACAGAGAAAGGAAACTTCATTTGGTAATGATTTTTATACTTATCTAGTTGATAATGATCCATATAGCTTTGTAGAAGCCATTAGTGCTCCTGATGCAAAACAGTGGGATAATGCCATTAAGACTGAAATTGAATCAATTCAGAAAAATAATACTTGGACTTTAGTAGATTTGCCTAAAGGAGCAAAACCCATTGGTTGTAAATGGATCTTTAAGAAAAAATATCATCCTGATGGATCAATAGAGAAGTATAAGGCAAGATTAGTAGCAAAAGGTTTTATCCAAAAACCCAATATAGATTATTTTGATACTTTTGCCCCTATGACTAGGATTTCCTCTATTCGAGTATTGTTAGCCTTAGCAACAATCCATAAGCTAGTGATACACCAAATGGATGTTAAAACTACCTTTTTGAATGGTGATTTAGAGGAGGAAATTTATATGACTCAACCTGAAGGGTGTGTTNTACCTGGTCAAGAGAATAAGGTATGTAAACTTTTAAAATCTTTGTATGGGTTGAAACAAGCACCAAAACAGTGGCATGAGAAACTAGATAATGTATTGCTATGTGATGGTTTTTCACCTAATGATGCCGATAAATGCGTGTATTCTAAATTTGAAAATGGTGATTGTGTCATTATATGTTTGTATGTGGATGACATGTTAATTTTTGGTACATGCAATGAAATTGTTGCTAGAACTAAACTGTTTCTAGGATCAAATTTTGAAATGAAAGACATGGGTGAAGCCAGTGTAATTTTAGGTGTTAGAATCATAAGGAAGGGAGATAGTATTTTACTATCCCAAGAACAATACATTGAGAAACTTCTTAAGAAGTTTGGATATTATGATTTCAAACCCGTGAGTACCCCTTATGATGCTAACTCTAAATTAATGAAAAATAAAGGAGAATCGTTATCTCAACCTCAGTATGCCCAAATAATTGGGAGCTTACTGCACTTGATGAGCTTTTCTAGACCTGATATTGCTTATGCAGTAGGTGGACTGAGTAGGTACACTCAATGTCCAAATCAAGAACATTGGGATGCCCTTTCCAGGCTTATGAGATACTTAAGAGGTTCAATGGATTATGCCATTGAATATAGTCGATTTCCCGTTGTACTAGAAGGGTACAGTGATGCTAACTGGATCTCTGATTCAAATGAGACAAAATCCACTAGTGGTTATATATTCACACTTGGGGGTGGTGCGATTACATGGAGATAAGCCAGACAAACAATTATTGCAACATCAATAATGGAATATGAGTTTGTCGCTCTTGAGATGGCTGGTAGTGAGGCTGAGTGGTTGAAAAACTTCTTAGCAAACATTCCACTGGGAATGAAACCAACCCCATCGGTGTCTATACACTGTGATTGCCAATCGGCAATAGCTATAGCTAAAAACAAGAATTACAATGGAAAGAATAGACATATCCAATTGAGACACAATTTGGTGAAGCAGCTGCTAAAGAGTGGAACCATTTCCATTGACTATGTGAAGTCAGAACGGAATCTAGCAGATCCTCTGAGAAAACCTTTGGGAAGAAATATGATTTTAGAAACATTGAGGGGAATGTGACTTAAGCCACTTGCAAACAAACAAGTGATGGTAACCCAACCTTTGTGATTGGAGATCCCATGAATAAGGTTCATATGGGTAAAAGCAAGTCACTTGTTAGTTTTGATAACACTAATTTGATTTTAAATCAAATATGTCCCTTCCTATGGTGTGTGAAAGTGCTAGAGACTGCATTATTGAGAGGTTAAACTTTGTATTTAATCAAAGTTTTTAATGATTTTCATATCCCTTATGGGTGCTGTATGATTTTCAGCATACACTTGATGAAATCACCTATATGAGTGTCAAGTGGGGCTGCTTGCATGAGATCTTGGCATGATCTCTAGAGCACTCATGAATACCGGGCACGCGCATGACCTAGTAAGCGCATCACAGCGATAACAACAAGGATTGTGGAGGTGTACTGTGATTGATAAACCTCTAACACACTCAAGTGTCTTTGGTTCATATAGCTTGCTATACCAACTACACTGTGTGTTAAGTTTCTTGATCTAGGACTGGTTCATATAGCTTGCTATACCAGCTCTGATGCACTACATCTTGTAAAACCCAGGATTTTTCTTCTTTTCTCTTTCATTATTTTATATCTTTTGCAATATGTGAGAGATTGTTATTATTTTATAATATTGCAAAAGATAAGTAACGTTGGTGCATTCCGCAATTTCCTCGGACGGTTTCTATCCAGTTTGAATGTCAGCTTTGTTGCCTAATATTTCCCGCAAGGCACGCTGCAACGTCCACAATTCTGCTTCAACATTCTTTATTTTATTAATAAAAATAATTTTAATAGAATATTTTTTTAGGGTTTTTCCCATTAACTTTGGGCCTTGGGCCAAATATCTTTGTTTTCCCCCTCTATAAATAGAGTGGCTTTCATCCATTCCATCACACACAATTCATCAGTTCTCTCATTCTCATTCTCACTCTCCTTTCTATTAATCTCTTTCTTTCTCTTTTCTTCATCTCTCAAAATTCTGGGTTTATTTTTATTCTCCCTAAAGGAGATTCTTGCTAGTTCTGAGATCTTCAGAGATAGATTGTTACGAGAAGTTCCTGTTGTATCCTGGGAGACTTGTGCAACACACCGCGGATAAGTCCTTAAAGACAGTGACTCTACACGCCTCAGGAAATATTTGTTCGTGATTCTGTCAGCATTTCTACAATATCAGGACCCTTTGCAATTCTTACCAAAAGGGTTTTTGGAAAGGACAAAGGAAAAAGGTTTGGTTGTGGCTTCATGGGCACCTCAGGTTCAGATCCTTGGTCACAGTTCAGTTGGTGGGTTCCTGAGCCACTGTGGTTGGAACTCGACTTTGGAAAGTGTGCAAGAGGGAGTGCCTCTGATAACATGGCCACTCTTTGCAGAGCAGAGGATGAATGCAGTGATGTTAGCCGAAGGACTGAAAGTGGCATTGAGGCCAAGATTTAACGAGGATGGCATAGTGGAAAAGGAGGAAATCGCAAAGGTGATAAAGTGTTTGATGAAAGGAGAAATAGGTAAAGGAATGCGTGAAAAAATGAGGACTTTGAAAGATTTTGCTGCTCATGCACTCAAAGATGGTTCTTCAAAACATACCTTGTTACAGTTGGCCAGTGAATGGGAAAATTTGAGTGGTAATTAGGAAACTAGTTCTTTTTCTTTTTTTTCTTAAATTGTTCTCTGTATGCTCTTCTTAATTTGTTTTTTTCCTGCATTAAGTGGTTAATGGTGATTGAGTTGTTTAGAAGATGTATCTTTGACACGTGTGAGCGACATATTAATTTACTTTTATGTTGAATTTCGAGTTTAATAATACAAAAGTAGATGTTATTTTTAAGTAATTTCTTGCAAGCAAAAGTCACTATGTCAAAAGTTGTGTATACTCTTAGATTAGGACACGTAAACCACAAACTCAAGGCACTTAAGGCAGAAGACACATGTTTATCCTTTTGATAGAGCAATGAAATAGAACAATTATATTTCATATCTCCTTGGCACCGATCATATAAATAAAATAATCTTATTAATTAGGTTCAATCTTCTCATAAGGCACATAGAAGAGCGTACTGCCTTGGCCTTTAATTCTGTTTTATATCTCTAGCTTTCGTCTCAAGAATTTGGAGGGACATCAAAGCAATGTAGGAATGTAATTTTCAATAATATATACCACATCCAGATTGAGAGCGGGTGGACAAATTTCAGCTTATTGTTTAATTTCTCTAGTTTTGTCAATAACTCCCCCGAAGGTAGACTATGTTAGCATTTGTTGGTATGTGGCTCTAAAAGAGTGGGTGAATAAAATTTGTAGACATTGTCAAAATCTCCATTTATATGCTCTGTTTCCTTCGTGCTTTTACACCACTTGTTGTATTAATGATCTGCAAAACAGAAGAGAAGCAGTTGTGTTTTCATATTACCATGTAAAACCCTACTACTAGTCACTCTCTATACTTTTCTACAACGAAGGTGAGACTAGGATCTTCTATTCCAATACTTTTGATGAATACATCACTGAGAACATTCATCAAAATGTCCTGAGATACAAACATTTGTTAACTCCCCTAATAAGTTCTTCACAATCAAAGAGAATTTTACTGTACGTTTTTTGTGCTTCCATATCCATGCATTTAATTGTGCAAAACTAAACATTTTCTTTGCATTTACCTTCCTTTGTCTAAAACTTATGTTATTCCTATAATTCTAAATTGCCCAAATTATTTCTGCTCACCGATAGTTCAAGTAAACAGAGAACATAAAAGTACAATTTTTCTTTTTATGAAACAAAATTCAAATATTTTATTCAATTTTTAGTTTTTTTCTTTTATTGTATATTTAAAATACATTGACTTTAATATATTAAAAAATTTAATATATTTTTAAATATTGAAATTAGTCTAGTTTGAAGTTAACTAAAATAACTGGAAAGAGTTATTTTGCAGATTTCATTAAACTGCTTATTTTTACCTATTAAAATTTAGCCAATTTAAGTTTAAGCATAGTAATATTTCAAAAATAATAATAATAATAATAATAATAATCATAATAATAATAATAATGATAATTATTATTATTATTATTATTATTATTATTATTATATTAGCCATAAACCATTTTATGTGCTTTGTTTTACTAGATATTGAAAAAAAATGTTTCAAGTGTATTTCTACTATATTTCATAGTTATTAAATTAAATTTTTATTATTTTGAATTAAATATTTTAATTATCATTAAATAAATATTATTGTAATATTAAATAATATTTAATAATTAAAAAATATTACTTGGTGATGATTTTTAATGAACAAACTATTTTTCGAGAAACCAGAAGATTTGTTTAAGTAATATTGATAAAGATTTTTTTAGATTAATATCAACTAATATAAGACCCGTGAAATTAATACAAGTAAATGTAAAAGTTAATCTTCTTATTAATAAAATGGAAAATATTTTATGGAGGTTAATTAGCTAAAACTTATTGTGATGAGGTAGAAGTCTTTTGTGTAAGTTTATGTGATGCACCTATAACTATTTTTTTAAGTTAAATGGGTGTAAAAAGGGAGAAAAAGATAGAAGTGGGAGCACTTGTTTCGGTGGTGTGAGAAGAAGGAAGATTTCCTTTGGGGTTTGGTAGGGTTTGAGCATACAAAGGAGAGTTTTGCTAAGGGATCGAGTGAAGCGAAGGAGAAGCGAGACGAAATTGACTGAATGAAGGAGTATGAAGGTTGAGCGATAGGCGTTCGAAGGAGGTCGGGGTGAAGGGTTTTAATTGCGAGACAATTTTGAAAAAAGTATGGGGAGCTAAACCTATTTGAATTGTAATGTGTGATTGTATAAAGGAATGAGTGTTTATCTGTTGTTTGTCGAAATACACAAAAATTGGTTGATTATTGGGAGACTTACAATACCTTCGTTGAATATTTGAAATTGTAAATTAATGGAGTGTTAAGTGGGATATAATTGATTGAATGAATGTATGATTAGTAGTACTGTTTGAAACTACCAGGTTGGTAGGATTATTATTCTCGGTTAGGGTACATGGTATTGTACTACAGATTATGGTCTTGTGTGCTATAATGCATAGTTGATAGAATGAATACGTATTCTGATACAATTATGTTTAGGTTATTAACATTGTTATGCAATCTGTAATTGGCTTATGGAAATATATATGTGATGTGACTCGGTTATGGCTGCTGCTATTTTAGTAACGATATGATTGCATATGTGTTTTGTGTGTTTGTTAGGTTCTGAATCATATTACACATTCATTAGGTTATTGAAATACATATATATACATATACACACACACACATATATATATATATATATATATATATTAAGTTGATGTGATTGTCCGAATGTGAGTTTTGGTATTCATGCATTCTATTGGTAGTAATCCAATGGTTGAATGTGTGCAATGATGTATACATTGAATATTTATATCTACACATTTGATGATGATGTATTTGTGCTTTGGGTATTAATGGGTGTACTCACATAAAATAAGTAGGTATTCGATAGGAAATAATCCAAGATATTAGAAGCCAAATGTGAGTGGTGTGATAGTTTGAGTGCTACTCTTGAGCGATTCAAGAGTAGGAAGTGATCTAGTATGTTTAACAGTGATACACTTTCCTCTACATCGTGCGAGGCAGGGGAAGAGGATGAGTTACAAGAAGTGTGGTAATGGTTTTCTATGATCATTGTTTAGCTTAGTGGGAGAGTCACGATGTTGAACAAACCATGTGGTGTGATGATGGTTATGTTATAGTATGTCTTCCTGTTATATTTCATTAATTAAGAGTTTGAACCTTTCCTCTTTCGAGGAGTAAAAATGTAGTCACATTTCCTCTTGCGAGGGGGTAGAAAGGTGGATCGCTTTGTCTTTGAGGCAGTGGAAGAGATGAGTCTCTTCGTCCATGATGGGGTATAAAAGGGGTTGGGGATTCAAGTGTTACCCTTTCTTCTTGCGAGGAGGTAGAAAGGGATGTGTAAGACCCATGAGAAATATCTATTTTAATAAATAGTAGTAAATTTTATTAGCACTATTATTAGAAATAATAATTTTAATGGATAGAAAATCTAATTAATTAGAAAATTATGGTTAAAAAAATTAAAATTTATGATAGAGAATTATAGTAATTTCAGAAAAAAGGGTTTCAAAATTTTGAGAACTTATTTTAGAAGGTTTTGTAAAAAAAGAATAAATAAAAAAAAATCAAATAGTGTAAATGGATAAGCACTCCAATGATTGAGAGATTAGATATGTCAAGTGGTGATTAAAATATTAATATAATAAAATAATATTAAAATAATAAATAATATTAAAAAAATTTATTAAATAGTAAAATTTTTGGACTATAAATAGTCATGGGAGAAGAGGTTATTTTGCACAAATAGAGGAAGAATCAAGTGAGAAATCTTGAAAAATATAGAAGAAAGAGTTAGGAAGAAATATTTAGTTGCAAGAATAGTAGAGGTTCTGGAAGGTTTTCGGAGGAACAACTTCTGAGTAGGAAACTAAGTCTGGAAAAGAGATAAAGGGAGCTAACCTTTCTAAGCTTTTATATTATGATACAATATATTTGCATAACTCTTCATGTCTTGAAATTCTGTGTAATTATTGTAAATGAAAACCTATGTCTTGGTTGTATAACTATTTGAATTTCTATGTTAATATTATATGTTGTTGTTTTGAATCTGTGAATAAGAAATTTGTTAATAACAAGTTGAGAAACACTTTGGCTAGGAAAGACCTGGTACTTAAGTTGACCAATGTGACACACCTCTCTTTCCTGGAAGTCTACTCGATGTGTTTTTAACTAAATTCTTATTAAACATGTTATAGTCTACTGATTTTATTTTGTAAAATACCTAATGGATATGAAATTTGTGTTGAATGTATTATATTATGTTGGATGTGAAATTATGTATTTGAACATAGTAAGATTTTGGTGGAGAATGGGAATCCTTACCGAAGATCCACCTTGGGAAGTTGGACAGAGTAGGAAGGATACAACTTTAGTGGTTGTATTTATATCCGAAGATCCAATTTGGGGGACAAAGTAGGATAAGGTAATTGAGATAGCAAGTAAGTGCATCCATATCCGAAGATCCACTTTGGGGGACAGAGTATGATATGATGCATCTGAGTAAAGTACCATTGCAAGTGTAGAACCTACAAAGAGTTTGATATTCATACGATTATTTGAATGGGTTGAGTTTATGACGATTATGGTATGTTTATTGTATTATTAAGTGATTTGACTTATAAGTTAAAAAAATTATGTTATTAATTTAAATATACCATGTTATTTTTATTGCATTAGCTCACCCTTGCTTTATCTGTTGTTTGGTTGTTATTGTTGTGTTGTGTGTTTTCTCTCGGCGATGATCATCTGATGGGTGTGAGTAGAAGGTGAAGAGATACCGGTGGAACAGGCGTTAGATGGAGGATCAACTAGTGTTTAGCTTATATGGACAAGATCCTTGTTTTTAATCGTTTTAAGTTTGGATTGTATTAAGTTTAAAATTTGAGTGATAGTTTGTATAAAATTGAGGAAAACTTTTATTCCTCGTTTCTATGACTATTCTATCATATCAAGGATGTAATAACTATATTATAGTTCAATACTATAATTATTGGGATGTTACATTTAATGGTATTAGAGCAGTTCGTCCTTAGGAGAACCTGCGGGTTGTGTGTTTGACCTACCTTTCCGTGAAGAGTTGAGTCTAGGTGACATGATTTGTCATGTCTTTCTAAGTTTAAATCATAGAGTGAGTATAGCCAACTAGAAGTTTTAAGAACACAAAACATCTTGATAAGAGTATTGAGGGTGCACACTCGTGACTTTATCAAACATGAATTTCCTTTCTTAATTCTAAATTGTTCAGGGAGGGAAGAATTGCGGTATGAGTTATATTCCTTAATAGTGTTATGTGCTCTATTGTGGTAGAGGGATATAGATTCAAGGATAACTTGACTGATATACCTTCATTAGATTTGGTCAAAACCTTTGAAATATGTTTTGTCTTGAAGATAGGAAATGCGGTATATTGGAGCTTGGAAGTCAAACATCAGAGTTTTGGTCTACAATGGATGAGGAAAGAGGTTGGAGTTTAGAACCGTCATTTTTGGAAGTGTTTAAAGGATTGAACCAGAGGATCAAATATCAATAGTTGTACGATAAAATTTGAGTTCAAAGGAGAGAAGTTTTGGGTAAGCATTAGTGTTGGAAAACAGGTAGGCTTCTTTTTACACCAAGAGGGGGGTGAATTGGTGGTTTTTCGAAATCAGAGTCTTTTCGCAATCTTTTATTCAAAGTAAAAAACTTTACAAACTTTCTTGAATTGCATGTAATGAAAATTCGTGTGGAGCGAAATATCGTAGTTGACTACGTAGATAATAAAGTCGACTGTATGTAAAAGATCAAGGATAGAGAATTCAAACACTGATTTTTATACTGGTTTGGCCTCAATGCCTACATCCAGTGTCCTTCCTGTACCAGGAAGCAAATGCACTATAATGGTCAAGGTTTTTACAACAAGGCTTTTATAGAAGACCTCTACGTCAAAAATATAAAACACCTCTCTAACCCTTTAACCAAAATATAGGCAAACCACACAACAAGACTTGCAGCAAGATGTCCCTGCAATCTGCAAAAACAATCCTCAAAGTGAACCAGACTCCACGAGTCTATCCCCTATAATCACAACAGGTAACCACAACAATCACCACGAATGCCAACAAGAATCTTAATCAACCAAAAACACCTCTATGTGCATATATGTAATTAAGCAGTGAGCGCGCAATCAGTCTCCCTTTGAATCTCCTTCAAGCAAGATCACCACCATCTTCTTGAAGAGTTCTTGGAGCTCTATAATCTCAGAGAAACAATCTGAAACCGAATATGAAAATGTTAGATCATCAAATGTCCAAAAGTCTTAGAATAACTTCAGGTTTCATCTATTTATAGATTTCTGTTAATCAGACACTCCCATAGTCGAATATGCTACTTACCTATGAAGGATCTCTGGTTGTGCAAAAATAATAGTAGTCAGAGATAAATAAGATAAAATAAAACAAATAAAGAAATTGGAGGATATAAAAAAGAAGAAGTTTACCATACATGAACGACGGTAAGAAGGAGTATGAAGGTTCAGATGTACCAGAGACGTCTTGCGGAAAACGTCAATGCTTCACTCAGCTTCCATGGTTTTGGAACCAATAATAAACGCTATATTCTCCTATTTCCCCATACTCCCTGAGTCGTCATGCAATCTCGCGAATCTGATCTCGACTAGGATTAATGATCCCATGTTTAAAGATGTTCAACAAGATTTTAACTTGTTCTGGGGTGGACCGCCATCGTTTGTAACCCGTCTTGGCTTCGGTATCCATTTTTTCTAAGTTTTTGTTCATACTTCTTCTATAAAAAAAAAAGTAAAAAGATTTATTACGTTCAAGTCAAGTTTCCATTTTAAGTCAAGTTTTCCATTTTGCTTATTCTCTTTTTAGTTTAATTTTCATCTGTCCAGTCTTTGATCCTAACTAGACCTAAGTCCAAAGAGTCTATTTTTTTTTAGTTTAAATTAAAATAAAAGTTTGTTTTGGTTTGTTTTAATTGGGGTACGCGGCGTTGTTCTACCCGAATGTCTCTTTCATTTTCATACCTTCAAACGAAGGAAGATTAACAACGCTTTTCCAACCTATATACCCATATTTTAAGACAAGGTGTTCATTAATATGACAACATATATATAAAAGGTAAGAAGAAGAGAAAAAGGAAAGAGAAGTAAAGAACATAATGTTAAAGAAGCGTAAAGTAGAAAAACATAGAAGAAAAGCTTGAGCAAAGAGAAGAAGGGTTGAGAGAAAGAAAAACTTACGAACACGGAAGCAGAGGCAGAGTCTCACTTGGCAGAGAATTCACCGAGAAGCTCTTAGATACACTCGAAGGAGGATCTTACTCGTGTTGAGATCTCACAAGCTCTCTCACTCAGAAGCTCTCACACTCGCTCACATGCTCAAAAATCGCAACGCCTCAAAGTGTCGCTCAACGCAATCCGCTCCTCCTTGTATAGCTAAAAATCTCACTGTGTCCACAGGGTCATGCATACCGGAGACTTCAATAATATCAGTATAAAAAAATTAAAATAAAAAAAAAAATAGGTATCTGATCTTTCTCAAATTTTGGAAGTATAAGATATTCAAATTAGAGAGGGTCTCTTAGTAGAAGTTTAACCATTCAGTATAAGAAGGCCATCAGATAAAATGGTTTAGGAGAAAAATCAACTTAGTCGTAGTAGTTTGGGATAGGAGAACATGTGACTTTACAAGGGAACTAGAAAATCATGTGAAACGGTCACAACCCCATTGGTTTCCTTGATCTGACGAATTTTCGAGGACGAAAATTTTTGTTGATGGGGAGAATGTAAGACCATGAGAATTATCTATTTTAATAAATAGTAGTAAATTTTATTAGCATTATTATTAGTAATAATAATTTTAATTGATAGAAAATATAATTAATTAGAAAAGTATGGTTAAAAAAATTAAAATTTATGATAGAGAATTATGGTAATTTCAGAAAAAGGGTTTCAAAATTTTGAGAACCTATTTTAGAAGGTTTTGTAAAAAAGTATATAAATAAATAAATAAATAAATAAAATCAAATAGTGTAAATGGATAAGCACTCCACGTTTGAAATGAATGATTGAGGGATCAGATATGTCAAGAGGTGAATAAAATTTAATATAATAAAATAATATTAAAAAAAATTTATTAAACAGTAAAATTTTTGGACTATAAATAGTAATGGGAGGGGAGGTTATTTTGCACAAATAGAGGAAGAATCAAGTGAGAAATCTTGAAACATAGAGAAGAAAGAGTTAGGAAGAAATTTTTAGTTGCAAGAATAGTAGAGGTTCTAGAAGGTTTTCGGGGGAACAACTTCTAAGTAGGAAACTAAGTCTGGAAAAGAGGTAAGGGGAGATAATCTTTCTAAGCTTTTATATTATGATAAAATATATTTGCATAACTCTTCATGTCTTGAAATTCTGTGTAATTATTGTAAATGAAAACCTTTGTGCTGGTTGTATAACTATTTCAATTTTTGTGTTAATATTATATGATGTTGTTTTGAATCTGTGAATAAGAAATTTGTTAATAACAAGTTGAGGAACACTTTGGCTAGGAAAGACCTGGTACTTAAGTTGTCCATTGTGACACACCTCTCTTTCTTGGAAGTCTACTCGATGTGTTTTTAACTAAATTCTTATTAAACAGATTATAGTTTGCTGATTTTATTTTGTAAAATACCCAATGGATATGAAATTTTTGTTGAATGTATTATATTATGTTGGATGTGAAATTATGCATTTGAACATAGTAAGAGTTTGGTGGAGAGTGGGAAATCCTTACCGAAGATCCACCTTGGGAAGTTGAACGAAGTAGGAAGGATACAACTTCAGTGGTTGTATTTATATCCGAAGATCCAGTTTGGGGGACTGAGTAGGATAAGTTAATTGAGATATAATTGTTGTATTTGTGTTTTGATGGTTTTACGGTTAGTTCACCCATATTTGTTTGTGTGTAGTGATGATGGTATAACTCGTGTTGTAATACGGGAACAGATAAGTATGTCGATGTTTCTTGAGCTATGTAATTGATGAGAGATAGGTTCTTCTATAGGAGATTTATAAAGGTTTACTTATGTTTATGCAAAAGTTTAATACTTTTTAATTACATTTCATATTGTGTTTAGAATTGGATATTGATTTTTGTAAAGCTATAATAAGTTATAAATCCACGAAATTTTCAATCTGTGTTTTTGAAAAATTTTAATCTTTAATGTGCATAAATGACTCCTAAATTAGGATGTTACAACTAATATTATTTTTAGTTCATGTAAACAAAAATTAGTTTTAATTATATCGATCAATTTACTTTTTCACTTTTAGGAGGTTTTTTGAAAATGTTATTTCAACTACATAAAGTTAAATTTGTTGATATTGATAAAAAAATTTAATTTACAATAATAAGATTCCAAATATTGATCAAGAAAATTTTCATTAATATTGGTTAAAAAATAATTATTAACTCAAAGTAATGTTGATAAAAAAAATTGAGTGAAATTGGAAAAAAATATAATCTCAAAACTAAAATAATTTCATTTGGACAAAATAAAAGTATTTGTTTCGAGTTGTAGGATCGAGGTCAATGTCCAATGTTTCAAAACCTATCTTCCACTCCATGTTTTCTTGTAGTTGTTTGTCCAAACTTCTCTTACCCATTGGCAAGATACATGCAAAAAACACTTTGTTGCCAAAGTCAACTCTTGACAGTTTAAATATTAATGGTGGAATAAATGAAAGTAATTATCTCTTTACCTCAAATCTATATATATATATATATATATATATATATATATATATATATATATATATATATATATTTTGGAGTAGGCTTATATATGATTAGTAATTACCTAATTATTATCCAATAGTTGGTATTCATGTTTACCTTTAAATTGCTTTAGCATTGAGGTTAGTTGTGTTGACCTTTGACCGATTGGTTCATAATTTTGACTATTTTGGCATTGACGATAGTTTATTCAGTTTATTCAGAAAATCGAGCAAGGTTGATTGTTCATGACCGGTGATATGATACAATATCCAATATCAATAAAGAAAAAAATACTATTTATGGTAATTCAAAAAAGTTTAGCTAACAAAAATTATGAAATAACATTAAAAAAAAAAAACAAAATCTCTAACCTATATATGTATGTTTTGAATTGTGTGGTCAAAGGTTATTCCTTCACACTTTGTTATCCTTTTCGATTTTCACTATTGTCTTTTTATGATGTCCTTTCTTTTCTTTACTCCACCGAAGTCCAGGGCGAACGGGTGGATTCTTGTCAATCAAAGGTACTCTAACGCTTAGTAAGTTTAATATTATTATCGATTCACAATTACTTCTTAAATGTTCAATAAATAAAATCACTTACCTTCTTAATTATATGTTTTAGAATGAGTCTTTAATTATGATTGATCCAATTACAACCCAATATCTTATAAGTGTGTTTTATTTTGTTAATTATACTGAATTTGTAATGCTGCTTCTAATTAATTTGTGATCGAGCAATCATCTACAAAAGTGAAACCGATCGATTAAGATGATCCCTTATGTCCCATAAACTACTATTGAAGGTTCACCTACCAGTCTATGAAATACACTACCAAAACTTATTTATAAAGAAATAAACTTGGAACTCACCACTATATTATTGAAAAAACAATAAAAAAGAAGGCAAATATGAGGAATAAGATAAAAGATTTCAAACTTTTATTTTTACGAAATTTAATATTCTATAAATTTCAATAATTAAATTATTTCTATATATTTTTAAAGTCAAATTCTCTTAAAATTTTCCAATGAAAGAGACATTTTTTTTATAAAACCATTAAAATACTCTTGACTGACAAGTAATTGGACTTTGAGGATTTGTGAGGGAGAATCAAGGTATAAACAGAGACCAAAGTCACCTCAGCAACCACAAGACACAACCATGTCATGCTAGAGAAAAGTCCGAGCGGAAATTCGTAATTGATAAATGTATAGGCGAAGTAGTGCATAAGCGCTTACATCATGAACTTTCAAAGATAAGCGCAAATAACGTTAAAACTAAGAAAGCCAAAGCAAGGTTTGCTACGTGGATAACGACAACTCAGTGATTCGGTATATTTATACGAGACACTCTGGTCAAAAATTCTGCATCGTTTTGAGAGAAACAAAACCGTAGTCTTTGGTCTGTGTTCATGGCAAAAACAGTTCATATAGCTGTTGTTTCTAGTCCTGGTTTCAGCCACCTAGTCCCTATTGTTGAGTTCACTAAGCGACTTGTCAACCTTCAGCCAAATTTTCATGTCACCTGCATCGTTCCCTCACTTGGGTCACCCCCAGAATCCTCCATAGCTTACCTTAAAACTCTTCCTTCAAACATTGACTCCATCTTTCTTCCTCCAATCAGCAAAGAACAATTTCCCCAAGGACTATACATGGGACTCCAAATTCAACTCACCGTTACTCTTTCTCTCCCGTCAATACAAGAGGTTCTCAGATCCTTGTCATCTAAAGTCCGTTTAACTGCACTGGTGGTTGATGTTTTCGCATTCCAAGTCTTGGAATTTGCAAAGGAGCTCCACGCCTTGTCCTATTTTTACTGTCCTGGTTCAGCTATGGCATTGTCCCTATGCTTACATCTGCCAAAACTTGATGAGGAGGTTTCAGTTGAGTTTAAGGATCTGGCGGAACCTATAAAGTTACCAGGTTGTGTACCACTCTTGGGGATTGATCTTCCTGCCCCAACCCAAAATCGATCAAGTGAAGCTTACAAGAGTTTGCTTGAACGCGCCAAAGCGATGGTTATAGCTGATGGGATTATCATGAACGCCTTCTTAGAAATGGAACCAGGTGCTATAAGAGCATTGGAAGAATCGGTAAATGGGAAGATCAAACTGTACCCTGTGGGACCCATTACACAGAAAGGGTCAAACAATGAGGATGATGAGTGTTTAAGATGGTTGGACAAGCAGCCACCTTGTTCGGTGTTGTATGTTAATTTTGGAAGTGGTGGAACACTGTCTCAACACCAGATCGATGAGCTAGCTTTGGGTTTGGAATTGAGTGGTCAAAGGTTCTTATGGGTTTTGAGAGCACCAAGTAATTTACCAAATGCTGCTTACCTTGAGGCTGCAGAGGAGGAGCCTTTGCAATTCTTACCAAAAGGGTTTTTGGAAAGGACAAAGGAAAAAGGTTTGGTTGTGGCTTCATGGGCACCTCAGGTTCAGATCCTTGGTCACAGTTCAGTTGGTGGGTTCCTGAGCCACTGTGGTTGGAACTCGACTTTGGAGAGTGTGCAAGAGGGAGTGCCTTTGATAACATGGCCACTCTTTGCAGAGCAGAGGATGAATGCAGTGATGTTATCCGAAAGACTGAAAGTGGCATTGAGGCCAAGATTTAACGAGGATGGCATAGTGGAAAAGGAGGAAATTGCAAAGGTGATAAAGTGTTTGATGAAAGGAGAAATAGGTAAAGGAATGCGTGAAAAAATGAGGACTTTGAAAGATTTTGCTGCTCATGCACTCAAAGATGGTTCTTCAAAACATACCTTGTTAGAGTTGGCCAGTGAATGGGAAAATTTGAGTGGTAAATAGGAAACTAGTTCCTTTTTTTTTTTTTCTTAAATTGTTCTCTAAACGTATGCTCTTCCTAATTTCTTTCCTTTCTGCATTAAGTGATTAAGTGGTTATTGGAGGTTGACTTGTTTAGAAGATGTATCTTTGACACGTGTGAGCGACATATTAATTTACTTTTAAGTTGAATTTCGAGTTTGATCATAGAAAAGTATATGTTATTTTTAAGTCATTTCTTGCAAGCAAAAGTCACTCAACGTAAAATGTTGTGTAAATTCTCATATTATAGGACACAAACCACAAACTCAAACCATGCATAAGACACGTGTATATCCTCGAAATTGAGTAATGAAATAGAATAATAGATATTTCATTAGATGATTATAAGATAAGTAATGTGACACCGAAAATGGGGTATGCACTACTTCTATCTCTATGTATTTATTAAGATATAAAAATATATAAAATCATAAAAAGATAATCTAAATTATCATTCTTAAAGATATATATAATAGTCTTATCTTTTCCTATAATATCTTTGAGATGATATTAAATCTGTTTTAATTTATCTATTACATTTTCTCCTTCTTTTCACACTTATAGCTGCCAATAGTAGTGCTTTTTCAGGTAAGTTTTATTCGAGGTAAGGTTCAGTTTTTTTATTTCGTTGCTTGAGTTTTTTTTTTTTTTGAATTTTTAATGGTTGTGTAATATTTGGTTAATGTTAATTATTCTTAAAATATATGTTGTTGAACAGTTAGGTAAATTATTAGCGTTCAGTCTTGTAGGATAATTTGTCCATAAGCCATTGTATCCCAGCAACTAGTCCTATATTCTCTTATAAAAGATGATGCTTAAGACGCAAACAAAACAGAAAAAAGTTAAGTAGTTAGATAGTCTTGCAAGGACTTTTTAATTGGACGATACTTTCACAACACTTTTTGACTACTTTTTTGACAACGGAACACATGTCATCACTTTATTGGTCTTTTTGAATTTATATTTAAAAAAATATTTAAAACGGACCAATCACAAGCTGTCACGTATGCATTGTTAAAAAATGTTGTTAAAATGACTTTTTCCTTTTTAATTTCGTTCATCTAACGAGTATGGAATGGGAAACTTTTATACCGCTTGATTCTTAAACCAATATAAAAGATATAAAAAATGGATTTTTTATACTTTTACTTTTATACTTATATGATAACCGGTATAAAAAGTGTTTTTTTTTATATGGTGTTAAAAAGTTTTTGTACATTAGTAAAGAATAACAATAACTATCAGGTGAATTCCTTTTCAAGTTAATGATCTGATTATTGTTATCATCGTAGCTTTAAGACAATGTTGTTGATTACTTCGTTACACTTATTCGGAAAAAATTTGGGTTAATATATAATTATTAAATGTAGTTAGCTATACAATCGGTTATGAAATTAGATATACAATCAAATAAGTTTTCCAATTGATTTATATAATGAATATTTTATTATACTTTTTGATATATATACAAACATTAAAAGCCAGAAAGTATACCTTAAAAAATGGTTAAAGAAATATATTTTATTTTTAATTAAATATTATAAACTAAAATATAAAATACATTTATTTATCTGTTTTAATTATTATTTGGACAAATTACAAGTATTATATTACAATTAATCAACAATGAATAGGAAATCTTAAATATTTTTAAACGATTAGATAACTAATATATAAAATCATCTTTGTGTCATTGGTTTGTATAAATTCATATTTTTCTTATTTCTACGTAACTAATGTAACTATTATTTAATTTGTTTATTTGGGTATAGTTTCAACTACGACCAGGGGCTACTCCTACACTCTACATTTTCTCCCAAACCCCTTTAACCTTTAAATTCTCAATCTAATTAAATTTGTATCCTTCACTACGTATTGATTTGCTAGATAATAATTTTTTCTTCTAGTACACCATACAATAATGCCACTTAATAGTGTTTGAAGTTGTGGTAGGCCAACGTATTGGTTGGTGTACCTGAAACATTTCTCTAATATAAAGACTATTTGGTGCATATGCGCTTACATCGTCGCATCTCCACTTCGAAATGCGCAAACTGAGATAAACCCAATTTTTCTTAGTGGACAAGAAAAAGACAAGGATTTGTTAAATTTATACCCGTTAGTAAAAATTGGAATTATTTTTTATTTAAAATTTTGATCTAATTTAATCTCTCAACTTAATAAACGTGTGGATTTAACCCTTTTAATCAATCTTTGTTAAATTTATTTGACGTTTCAAACAAATTTCATCATAATATTTGAGTTATTTATATTGTTTGACATATTTTTTCCTCAATGTTAATGGAGAAATGTACTTGAAATCTCAAATAAACTTAACAAAATTTGGTTAAAATGATTAAATTTACATAGTTTTAATGACGAGGGACTAAATGTTAAAACAAGATCGTCTAGAGACTAGACCATCTAGCGACTCAAGTCTTGAAGTTTACCAAAATCATTAAATGAAATATCGTTTTGTGTGAAAAGTTGTTCTAAAGAAAGAGTGTATAAGATAAAAATATTTTGTAACATCCTTTATAGACAAAATCAAGTTTATAATAATGTTTTCTAGACTGTATTGTCTAATGAACAAAGTTTATAAACATTGTCTAAGAAAAGAAAACAACTTTTTTATTGAATCTTCTAATAGACAATATGGGCAACAAACAACGTTTTACAAACAACATTTAAACGCCTAATGAGCAACGTCTTACAAATTAATGTTTTATGAACAAAAGCGTTTATCTCATGTTAACATTGAAGCTTAAAGAAAAATTGTGTTAATTAAAGAAAAGCGTCTTTATAAAATGTATTGTCTAACAAAAAAAACGCTAAATGCTACATTTACAAACAACTTTTAATAAAGCATTTAATGTTTTACACCATCAGATTTACATATATTGTATGCTTTACTAAACGATGTATTTATCAATGAAGTGACAAATGATAAAATATTTTTAACAGACAATACAACCTAACACTTATCAACATTCAAAATATTTAATGCATGTACGATATATGCCTTGTTCTTGATATTTGTGTAGATCACTAAAGTAGAAAGATATGATCAGAATCACTACACCCAAGAAAAAAACATTGAGAGATATGAAGAATATTCTAGGAATGTTTCCCTTGAAGCCTTTTGCTTTGTCACATCGTACAAGATCTATTTTAATAAAGGTTGATAAAGCATTGTATCTCTGTAAAGTAGACTTGAGTCTAAATTCTCACCTAAAGGTTATCTACTCTACCTAAAGCCAACCTCTTTATCTAATAATCATCTCTTAAGAAAAGCTATAAATAGATGAAAGCTTAAAGGAAGATAAGAAGGATAATTTTTATGAACTCGTGAAGGCTCAAACAAGCTTATTGTGATCATATAAGTCTGAAACAAAATTTTCTAAGAGAGAAAAAATCTTAACAATATCTCATATTTCTTTGTTTTGTTTTTATTCTCTCTTTGAAAGTTATCAATATATATTTGCTCATAACACTGATTGTGTTATATATTCTGAAGAGAATTAAAACACTTGGTATTTGCTCAATTGAGTTAAATAGTCTAGATGTGTTGTCGAGGGTTGAACCAGAAGTGGTTAGAATATTTGTATATCAGGAGTGGTTAAACTCGCACTTTTAACTGGGTGAACCATGAGTGTTGAGAATACTCGTTTTAAACCTGGAGAGGTAAAACTTGTGTAATATTCCTGAAGATTAGTGGAACTTGTTAAGAGTTCTTAAGAGAGAATGTGACATAGTTTAGGTTGAGTGAACCAATATAAAATTTGTGCTTTATTGCTTTGCTTCTTCAAACGTTTTCTTAAAGCCTCTTTTAAACATCATCGTTTGACATGTCTTTTGTCTATCAATATGTTGAAAACCTATCATATTTCATTTGTGAAAAGTTTCAAAAGTACTATTTACCCCTTTCTAGTGTTTTCCTATGTTTTGCATTAAATTAGTCTAAGTTCTGAAAAAGGACCAATTATAGTTTTTACTAAAAATTAAAGAATCAAAAACATATTTCATCTTATTTATCCGACAACTATTATGATCACAAAGACTGCATTCACTTTTAGCTTTTTCCACATTTTGGGAGAAACAAAACCTTTGTCTTTGGTCTATTTTCACGACAAAAAAAAAGTTCATGTAATTGTTGTTTGAGTTCACTAATCCTAGGTTTGGGTAAGGTAGTATTGTTCACATAGAAGAGCTAAGAGCCAATGTTAGTTGGAAAATTGAATTTGCAACTATTTATTAAAGTGAGAAGGGAAGGAAAAGCACTTTATGCTCACAAAATTACACATTTAGCCTTCTAATTTTAACGTATTTATAAACCCGTTATTGGTGAAACTATTGTTGGTGACATATGTGATGGAAGAGTGTAAATCTTTTTAGCGTGCTAATAGATTTGAAAGAGAAGATTGATGAAAATGAAAATTGAGAATAGATTCTAAGAATTGGAGGATTAATTCTCTCACAAAAAAAGTTCTAAATACCTCTCTCTCTCATCATAACCACATGATCGATTCACTTCTCTCAAAAAATTAAACATTTTCATCTGTTTTCACATGTAATCGATTATGAGTCTTTTATATATATATATATATATAAATTTTTATTCTTTTACTATATATAATATAAAATAATAATATAATGATAATAAACTAAATAGTAATAATATTTTTGTAATTTTAAATATTTAACATAATTTTTATTTTTTATATTTAAATTTATATCACATTTATCTTTAAAGGTAAAATGGTAACTCTACAAGAAAAAAGTGCATTACCTATAACAAAAATTCGTAGCTAAGCTGAAAAATTAGTAGGTAACACAATCATATTTACGAATTATCTACGAATAAAAATTTATAGATAAAATAATAGTAGATAACGTCATTTACAAATTTATTAGTAGGTTATATACAGATGATTTTATATACAGATAAATTCGTAAGTAATTACATATAAATATAAACTCGTAGGTAGTTACCTAGAAATTTATCTGTATATAATTACCTATAGGTTAAGCCATATGTAACTATTTACAGATTTATCCATATGTAAGCTGTTTTGCATATTTAATTAGATCGGTTATTTTTCCAGTAATTGTTGAGATTGGTATCACGTAGCGGAACGTTTTAAAAGCGTGATAAACGGTCAATAACCAAGATGAGAGGGGTGAATTGGTTCTTTTAAAAATTATGATTCTCTTTTAGAAAATTTATTGAATAGTTTATAAACAAGAGCTATAGGGATAGAGAAAGTTGCAATGGTAACTTTATCTTGGTTCAAATCAACATATTCTACGTCCAGTCGTTAATCACTATATAGAGTGATTAACCTTTTTCACTAAAAATCAGTTTCAGATTACAATCACAATAATACACAAATTAAGAATAGAAAACACCTTCCTTTGATACATGTTCGAATGATAACCAACTCAATCAACTTGAAGAGAACTGTTTGCACCTTTAGACACACTAAACACAAGCCTCTCCTTTCACAAGACTAGATTAAGCTCACAATAAAGCTAGAGAACTTCTTTAAAACAATCTGTGATCTCAAATGGTTTAGGTTATCTGTTAAAGGTTTAGGAAGGTTGTATATATAGGCCACAGGTCAGAAAATGAAAAGATTGCTCCCAACTGCCAGTGATAATCGATTGTCATTAGTGATAATTGATTATTTTAAGCCATTGTGGGTTTTTAGAAAATGTTATAATCGATTATTCTTAGTGATAATATACTATTGCTGAACCCTAGACAATATCAAAACTTGCAATGATAATCGATTATCCCCTGTGATAATCGATTATTGCCTCGACAAACCCTTTTCTGTTTTGGGTTGTGATAATTGATTATCCCCTATGACAATCGATTATTGTCGTAATGAATCACTAAGTTATGAAACTTCCAAGTGTTTTACTATTGCAAAAATTATTCCTATACAATGATTTCCACAATGAATGTTGTTAACATTTAGAATATAGGTTCTTCAAGTCTATCATCATCAAAATCACTTCAAAGCGCCAATGCTTCATTACAAGACTATAAATGTAAAAATCTTGGACATTAGAACTTCTCATAAAATTTTAAATAATTACAAGACTATAAATGTAAAGAATTTATAATATATAATTGTGATTAAAACAAATAAATTAAAACATGAAAACTTTATTAGATGGTTCTATAAATAGAGATTAAAGAAACAGATAATTATATAAAGATAAATTCCTAAGTAATTACATAGAGATAAATTCGTAGGTAGTTACTTATAAATTTATCCGTATATAATTACCTACAGGTTTATCCGTATATAACTATCTATAGATTTATCCGTATGTAATCTGTTGAGATTGGTATCGCGTAGCGGAACGTTTTAAGAGCATGATAAACGGTTAATAACTAAGAGGGTACAAGTGAATTAGTTCTTTTAAAAATTATGATTCTTTTTCAGTAAAATTTATCGAATAATTTATGAACAAGAGCTATAGGGATAGAGAAAATCACACAAGTAATTTTATCCTGGTTCAAATCAGCAGATTATACGTCCAGTCGTTAATCACTATAAAGATTCATTAACCTTTTTCACTAGAAATCGGTTTCAGATTACAATCACAATAATACACAAATTAAGAATAGAAAACACCTTCCTTCCCTACACGATGGAATGATAACCTGCTCAATCAAGTTGAAGAGAATTGCTTGCACCTTTAGACACACTAAACACAAGCTTCTCCTTTCACATGACTAGATTAAGCTCACACTAAAGCTAGAGAACTTCTTAAGAACAATGTGTGATCTCAAATGGTTTAGGTTATCTATTAAAGGTTTAGGAAGATTGTATATATAGGCCAGGGGTCAGAAAATGAAAAGACTACTCCCAACTACAAGTGATAATCAATTGTCATTAGTGATAATATCGATTGTCATTAGTGATAATCGATTATTTCAAGCCGTTATGGGTGTTTAGAAAACTTGATAATCGATTATTCTTAGTGATAATTGATTATTGTCGAACCTTCGACAATATCAAAACTTGCAGTGATATTCGATTATCCTGTGATAATCGATTATTGTCGCGATAAACCCTTTTCTGTTTTGGCTACTGATAATCGATTATCCCTTATGATAATCAATTATTGCTTTAATGAATCACTATGTTATGAAACTTCTAAGTATTTTACAATTGCAAAAATGATTCCTATACAATGATTTCTATAATGAATGTTTTTAACATTTACAATATAGATTCTTCAAGTCTTCAAGTCTTCAAGTCTTCAAGTGTATCATCACTAAAATCACTTCAAAGCGCCAATGCTTCATTTGTAACAGTAATTGTATGATTAGTATAAAATCTTGGACATTAGAATTTCTCATAAAATTTTAAATAATTATTATAAGACTACAAATGTAAAGAATTTATAATATATAATTTTGCTTAAAACAAATAAATTAAAACATGAAAAATTTATTGGATGGTTCTATAAATAAAGATTAAAGAAATAAATGTATTAGGAATGACTTAAATATGTAAAATCTCGTATTTTTGGTATTGTTACGTATTTAATCGATTATGAGGAACAATAATCGATTATCCTGAGCTTTTCTGAAAAACCGTATTGCTCTGGAATAATCGATTATCACTCGAAATGATTGATTATCTTAGGTCTGTTTTTGAAAACTGCCCCAATTATTTTGAAAAAACCTGTAACGGACTTGAATAATCGATTATTACTGGTAGTTATGACCTAACCTTTCATATTCAGACTAGTTACCTATAAATAGGTCTTTTAAGAACTTTAGAAAACAACTTTTGAATAGAGAGCTTCTGTAGAATACAATTTGTCTGAGGAAGTTCTCAAAAGCTAGTTCAGTTCCCTTGCCTGGCCTTGTGAATAGGAGAAGCTCGCATTTCGTGTGTCGATTGTCGGAGCGGTTTTCTTCGAGTTGGTAAGGTACTTTGTCTGGTCTCGTGAATAAGAGAAGCTTGCATTTCGTGTGTCGAAATTCAAAGCGGTTCTCTTCAAGTTGGCAAAATGTACTTTTTCTAGTCTCGTGAATAGGAGAAGCTCGCGTTTTGTTTGTTGAAAGTCAGAGTGGTTCTTTTTGAGTTGACAAAGTAGTTCTCTTTCGGTTCGTTTGTCGAAGGAAGGTTCTTTTATCTCTTATTTTCATTCACTAATTGTAAATTTATGAAACTATTAATCACTTTTTATAGTGATTAACAACTGGACGTAGATTCTTTTGAACCGAACCAGTATAAAAATTATCTATGTGATTTTTCTACTCCCTACACTCTTTACTGTTTTATGCACATCAACTATTCGATAAATTTTCTGTTAGAAAATTTAGTTTTAAAACTGACCATTTTTATATAACTTGTGACCAGACACACTTTCCGCTTTATAAATCTTATTTCGTTGTGCGACTCTATAATGGATACCGATTGTGTTTCCAACAAGAACCAAGGATCTTCCTCAAACTACAGATGCTACGGTTGTGGAGAAAAGGGACACTTAAAAGCTGACTGCCCAAATCAAAAGAAGGGTGAAGAAATGAAAGAAAAGAAGTTCTTCAAGAAAAAGAAAGCCTACATCGCATGAGACGATGACAACGAAACAATTTCTAATTTGAGCAATTCTGATGAAGAAGCAAACATCTCTTTAGTGACGGACGACAACACTGTTGGAAGACAAGTAAGTACATCTAGCAATTCTGATAATTATAGTTAATATAGTGAAGATGAATTGCGTGAAACTTATGCTGCTTTAATAGTAGAATCTTAAAAATTAGATAAAGCTCATAAGAAATTGAAAAAGGATTTCAAAAAACTAAAATTAAATTTTAAAAATATTCTTGAAGAAAATAAAAATTTAAAATTAAATTTTTAAAATAGTTTTGAAGAAAACAAAGATTTAAAAAATAAAATTTTATTTTATGAAAAGGGTAAATTTACTAGTAGTGATGAATGTGCATCTTGTGAAAATTTTAAGAAACTACTAGAACAAATTGTTGGAAAACAGGTAGGCTTCGTTTCAACACCAAGAGAGGGGTGAATTGGTGAGGTTTCAAAATTAGAGTCTTTTAAATATCTTTTTCGCAAAGTATCAACCTTTACAAAGTTTCTTGAATCACAAGGAAAGAAAAATTCTAAGTGCAGCGGAAAATACAAAGTTGACTATGAAACCAGTAAAGTCGACTTAATGTAAAAGTGTAGGGATAGAGAAATCAATTGCAGATTTTTATATTGGTTCGGCCTTAATGCCTACATCTAGTGTCCTTCCACAACCCGGAAGCAAATGCACTATATTGGTCAAGGTTTTTACAACAAGGCTTTTATAGAGACCTCCACGTCAAAAATATAAAACACCTCTCTAACCCTTTAACCAAAATATAGGCAATACATACAACAAGATCTGCAGCAAGATATCTCTTCTTCTGCAAACTTCAACCCACTTTGAACAATCCTCAAAGTGTACAGACTCCACGAGTCAACCCCCTGCAATCCCAACAGGATAACAACAATGTGCAGACATGCACCACAATGTGCAGGATGTGATCAGCTAGTAAGCACATAAATCTTTCTCCTTCAAAGATAGATCACCATAGTCTTCTTGATGAGTTCTTGGAGCAAATTCTCAGAGATCACAATCTGTAAATCACAAATGAAAGTGTTAGAATTACCAAAAGTCTTTATGATCAACTCAGGCACGTCTATTTATCGTTTTCTATAAATCAGACGCTCTTGTAGTCGACTAGGCTACTAATAAAGTCGACTGTCCTTAGATAGTTATAACAGATAAGTCAAATAGTAGCAATCAACAACAACCAAATTTATTTTGCATTTAATACAGTTGACTAACATAAATGTTTTAACTAACTTTTGAAATATAGTCGTTAATGTATACAAGCATAACAGAATTTCAAATCAAACAACTAACTAATTGAATCCATTATGCATGTAGTCGACTTAGGCACTTCAGCACAATTTGAAAATCTTTTCAATGCAAAATTACTCACAGCACTGCTTTTGAAAAACTATGCAAAGTCACGAGTTTTAATCGACTTGCTTCATAATGAAGTCGACTTAAAACTTGCAGATTTGCCACATATTGTGAGTTCATCAAAGTGCATGTGGTTTTCCTTTTCATAAACATATGTTATGCAATCACAAGTGATGTATTAAGAATAAGATCAGTGAATATGCATACATATATCAAAAACAACACATACATGTTCAATAAGACAATGTTCACACTAAAGCATAGAACATGTAACACATAACAAAACATGTGTTATTAATAATGTGTTGTCATCATAAAAAATCAGAGTAATTAAAGCACTGTGAGATTAAGATTAGCTAAATCAGTGCTTCCCTTATCAACAATCTCAACACAAACAATCTTAGGTGAATATAGCAAAAATAATGTAGAAATTAAAAGGCTGATAAATATAAGTATGTTCCTAAAATTAAAAATAAACATAATAATAGAACCCATAGAACTTGGGTAGAAAAAGGAACAACTTATATGAACTCATGTCGTATCATGCTTTTATTGTATGAAAAAGAGTCATACTTCAAATAAATGTAAAATTAAGCATTATGGTGTTCCAAGTGGTAGATATGTTTGGGTTGTAAAATGATTTCAATTTTTTTAATCTAACCCAAAGGACCCATACAAAGTAGTTGAGTACCTAATGTTTAACATTTAAGATTTTTTTATTTTATCATAAACAATGGTAAACAAAATTTAAGTAAATGTTTTTAATAGAGGAAAAAATATATATTTTGATCATTCAAGTATATGTTGATATTATTTTTGGATCATCTAATAAATCTCTTTATAAGAAATTTGTTAAGACTATGCAGGGTGAATTTGAAATGTCTGTGATTGGAGAATTAACATTCTTCCTCAGTCTTCAAATTAAGCAAATGAGAAGGTCGTTCATTTCTCAAACTAAGTACTATAGAGAAATTCTAAAGAAGTTTGAAATGGACAAAGCAAAGGAAGCATATACTCTTGTGGAAACCTCTTGTTATTTAGATAAAGATGAATCAGGTAAAGAGGTAAATCAAGCTAAATATAGATGCATTTTGGGTTCTCTAGTCTAAGATTGGCTTATGTTTTAGAATGCATGTCTTAAATATTGTGTGTTTGAATGTTTGTTTAAATTCAATAAAATATGTCATATTTTCTCCAAAATCTTATGCATACATGTTTTTCTTAAGGGGAGTATAATTTTAGGGGAAGATAAACAAACACAACATTTTAATTTTAGGGGGGGAGAAAATGTTTATAAATTATTTAAAGCTTATTTGTGTTTATTCACTAATATTCTTTTCTTCCATAAGTTGTGGTTTTATCCAGATTATTACTAAAAGCTTTAAATCAAAGGAGTTTTTGATCATCATCAAAAAAGGAGGAGAATGTTAGCAAAATGATGAAGATGAAGTTTTGATGATGCCCAAATCAAGTCAAGAGAAATCAAGATTTGAAAGACCTTTTGAAGACCTGTATTGAAATAAAAAGCTTTTGTATTGTAATTTAGTGTCTAGGACTTAGGTTCTTAGTAGTTTTGATTCCATGTATCTTAGATTTATAAAATTTATGTTCAGAGTCAAAAATGCACTGTATTAATCGAGTAAACCTAGTATTAATCGATTAATCATAGTAAAAGTTGAAAACTCAAACTGTATTTGGAATAATAAATTAAATTACCTTTTAATCGATTAGCTAATCGATTAACAAGTAAATTAATCGATTAAATTTGACCGTTGGAGTTTTATAGTCGTTGCACTCATTTTAATCGACTATTTAATTTGTTTAAAGCGTCAAATGGCAGAAAACGAAGAATTGAAGAATCTTTGCTTGAGTCTATAAATAGACTCTCTTTTTCCTTCAACAACAACTCTTCCCTTGTGCTCTAAAACTCATAAACTCTTGAGAATTGTGTGCTCTTGTTCGGCTAAAGAAACTATCGTCTATGGAGTTGTTGAAGTGTTCCTACGGTGATAGAGGAATAATTAGTTCATCCTTGGTGCGTCTGAGGAGGTGTTCAGAAGAGAAAGTCATCCTTCGTGAAGTATTCGAAGGAAGTGTTTCATCCTTTGTGAAGACTCAAAGGAGGTGTAGGTTCATCTCTTGTAGCATCAAGAGAGGTGTTTTGTATTTGTATGATTGTAATTTGTAATTGTTTTGTGAGTATATAGTGAACTGTTTATCTTGTTTTGAGATAGGCGATGAACGTAGGATGAGTAAGTTTTGAACCAAGATAAAATCATATGTGTAAATTTCTCTCAACCTTACTCTCTTTATTTGCTATTATTATTTGCTTAGTATGTTTAATTGAGTAGAAATTTTTAAAGACACACATTTTTATTAAAGACCAATTCACCCCCCTCCTCTTGGTTTGTTATCCCACGCTAACCATTATGTTGCAGCCGCTTTGACAGTAAACACCTCTCCCACTCAACAATCAAATATAGAAAGCTAACACCTGCATAAAGAACCACGCGTCTTTATTGCAACACCCTTTGAGAACACCTCTCAAAGTACCAAGAACTCCCCATTCTTCTTCTTGGTTGCACGCACAAGGAACAACACAATCCAAGATTGCAGAAAATGAAGTCTGATCAGTTAAGAATACACCTCAGTCGTGCAGTGTTAATGAATCGACAAGTGTACCGAATCATATCAATTAATAAACATGGTAAGACCAAGTACCGTTTCCCAAGAGACTCATGACCTAAACAGTCATGTGATACCTTGATTAATTAAGACTTGAGAACAAACTCATTTGGTTTAAAATGCAAATAAAAATAAACATGAATGCAATTTTGATCAATTGAGAAGAAACACATAGGTGAATGATTTGTAAAATATATAATGAATATGTTGTTGGGGTTTGGATTTCACTTATCCACTCTCATGTATATACGAATTCTACTTCTTCATGAATGTTAATGTCACTTTCTAATTTACTTAAAACTCGATGTCTTAGCGAAGAAAGCCTAGCCTCAATTATTAGTTTACAATGTCTTGTCTCCCTGATAACTCTCTATTTTTGCATCTTTTTCTAGTCTTAGAAGTCTTTCTTAGTTTCTTTTTCTTTTTAATTGTTTAAAATTAGGCTACTTTTAGGATTTTTGTTCAAAATTGTAGTTTTATAAAATTGTAGTTAAAAATAGGTTTTTAGGAGTATTTTTTAGTTTTTCATAAATAATTAGAAAATTAGTATTTTTCTGAAATTCTTTTAATAAAAATGTTTTGTTTTAATTAGGTTTTAATTACAAAATTTTTCTTCTTAATTGCATTTTAACCCTTCAATTCATTCTTTTTGATTTGGATCAGATTGGGCTTAGATGAAAATGCTGATTGAGCTGCTGCCACTACATTGGGCCATTGGAATTGGGAGGATAAGGCCTACAGATTCTAATAGAAAACGTTGCTGCTATAATTGGGCCGAGACACTGGAACGTTGTCGTTTTGAGGTCTGAAGCTGAGTTTGGTTCCAATTAAGTGGAACGACGTCGTCTGGTGCATCACTATTATGCAGGGGTCTCTTCCCCTCATTTCCATTTGCAAAGTTGCCCGATAAAATCATTTGGAGGAAAAGGAGAGAACCCATGAGCTAGGGCTCTTGCGCGACACAGAAAAAGCAAGGCGAGAAAGGAAGAAGAAGCTCGAGCCCTGACCGGAGCTTACTAACACGTGACCAGAGATGATGAAGATGATTGGACGACTGGATATGCTAGCTGGAAGCAAACGAATGGTGACCGTCCAATGAAGAGAAGATTGAAGCGTCATGAGCAAGTTTCCCTTTTCCCTCTTTTCATTTTTCTCTTTTCTTTTCAAACCCTATAAAAGGGTGGTCCTGCCATGTAAATACACTTCTTCTACATACTTTCACCGAGACACTTTCAATTTTTACTGTTTTTCGCTCTTTAGATTAGGGTTTTCATTTCTCATGCTTTTGGAGCGAAACACTCACGGTGGTGACAGCCCGTGGTGGCTCCGATTGTGCATTTCGTTCGGTACACTCTATTGTAATTTTCTTTCTTGTTAATAAAATGTGTTTTTTTCTTTGATGAGTTCTTTGTTTTGTGTGCTTTATGACTCTGTTGTTTCGAATTTGTTTTCTTCAATGTTTCCGTTCTTATTCATATTATGTGATTGTGTTTCATGTTCTTGTGTGTTGTTTCTTGTTCTTGATTGAAAATAAGTTGAGCTCTAGGCATCTGCACATTGTAAATTTCTTTTTGGAATTACACGATCCCGAGGTGGGCGTAAATGAACGGGATGTCTTCCTGAGCCAGATAAGAGTTCAATCCATAAAAAAATATCTTAATTCATATCGTTTTAGTTTCTGTTTGTGATTTGTGTTTGTGGATTTGGAATTGAATCTGTTTTGATTTGGTAAATCAATTGATTGTTATTCATTTTTAGTTCTGTAGTAGAACTTTAGACCCCGAGGCGGGCAACTTATGAACGGGATGTCTTCCTGTATAATAATAATTCAATTGATAGGCTATTTCAAGCATTTCAGTTCCAATTTGTGATTTTTATCCAAAAATTTTTGTTCTGTTTAGTAGTTTAGGACATGTTCTGTTTGTAGTGGTTAGAGTTGGTTCTGATTCATGACTTTCTCATCTGATCCTTTGCTTTCATCATTAGTCTAGTTATTTCTTGTTGATTTTTCTGTACTGTAGATTTTATAATTCTTCTTGCAACAATTACTTCTCATTTGTAGATATTCATTTAGCTTTTAGGATTTGTTTAGTTTTAATTTCCAAGTCCAATTGTTTGTTTACAGTTCTGATTTTTGTTTATTTTGATTGCATTTAATTCTCATATTAGTTTAGGTTCTATTACTGTTTTAGGTAGTTTAGAATACTGATTTCTTTTATTTCATTTCATTTCATTTTAATTTTCTTTTTATCTTTTAAACAGATTTTCTTTATAGTTTCATTTCTTTCCCCACCTTGTCTTGAATTAGTTAATAGTAAATAATAAAATAAAATACAAGATTAACTCTACACTTTAAATTTAATTGTACCGAGTCCTTGGATTGATACCTAGGTTGTTCCTATACTTCATTAGTGGGGAAACTTAGTTTGTTGGCTTTGATGCGACTAAAAGCGAGTTTAACACTCCCTAACAATTCATTCTACATTACAAACGCACAGAAGCTTAAGGCAACCAAACATTTTATCCCTTTGTCTATGCAATAGTTCCCCTGGGAGAGATTCCCCTAATATAGATTCCCTTGTATGTGTCTATATCAAGAAAATCAATATCATGCCATGATTGAGTTAAACATGACAATGCATAGAATATAGAGGAAAAACCCTAACAATTAATGAAAGAAGCATTTGTAATATGAACCAATTCAAATACATGAGTTTCAAATGTTTACATCTTCCCTCAATTACAAATAGAATTTAGTTCCCCATTATCATGGAGAAAATAAATGTACAATGGAAAAGAATGAGATACGAAAACCCTAGAAATTGAAGATGGAAGCTCCTGCATCTAAATCCGCCTCCAGAGAGTGAAAAAGTGTGTTTCTGCACCTCTTCTGTCAAAAGATACAAAGCCTATAACGTACAAGTCCTTAAATAGATCGAAATAATAACAGAAACATAACCCAAGCCCATATCGTCGGCGCTCAACGTTATTCAAAAGGCCAAGCAGGCATGGTGCAACTCGAGGAACTAGCGCTCAGTGCCCCAAAAAGAGTGCCCAAGCGTGAACCAAAAGCTTTTTGCGCTGAGGGCCTCAAAAAAGGGCAACCAGGTGTGAACCAGTGGGTTCTGGCGTTGAGGGCCCCTGAAAAGGGCGTTCAGGCATCCTGCGATCCTCCCTCCTTATGCTTTTCCAGTTCTTTCTGAGTTACAACTCCTTGGTACTTCAACTCTCCTTCCAAATCATCTTAATTATTGTTAAATCAAGGGAATCTAGCCATAAAATTCAACTCTCTTATTCACACAAATAACACAAAGTCATGATTTCAAGCAAGTTTCTAAGTCAAAAAGGTTGCATTTAGTATCAAAATTAAGTCACAGATAACGGTAATTTCAACCATTATCATACAGTAGTTGATCAGTAGTGAAAACCCAAATCAATGCTTCAAGAAACCTTCAAAATGATCAACTTCTATGAATCTTGTTTCTTGGAGCGTCTCAAAACACCTGTAACTCTCTTCTCAATTAACAAAATATCATATATGAAAGTTTAGAATGATCAATTCGTTACATTACAGTGTGCAATGCATCAATTTATAGTTTTTCTCATGACAGACACAAATCAATTGACTACGTTAGTAATGTAATCGATTACATTAGTAACATATGTAACAAAATTACAACTAACACAGTTCCAATTGAATGCACAATTAATGGAGTCGATTTGCAATAAATGCTAGTCAACATATTTAAAAAATATGACCGTTAATATAGTTGTGACTTAGCTTGAAAACAATTTTCAAAGAATAATAGACTTAATTGATTATATAACCAGTGTAATCGATTAAGCTCTTCACTTAAACAAATTTTGAAAACCTTTTCTCTTCAAAACTTATCACAACACATTTCAAAAAGATGTTTGCAAAGATACGAGATTTAATCGATTTTACACTTAATGTAATCGGTTAAAACTTATTGTTTTGCCACAGCTCAAACCATAAGTTATCTGAGGAACTTAATTGATTACAACATCACTATAATCGATTATTCCATACAGAGTTGCTTTGTGCTTGTCGATTTATCAGACAAAAATATTTAGTATGCATACAGTAGATATAAACACAATTATTATCACAAAAGTATGCAAACCAAACAACATATCATCATGTGTATTAATCATCAAGAAACATTTACATATCAACATATGTATCAATCACAAATGCACATTTATATTGTGTCATGAAAACATGTAGGTCATGTATGTGTTGTTACAATCAATGTGTTGTTATCATCATAAATCAAACACATTAGGGATTGGGTTCAATACTCATATTGCACCCCCTATCAACATTATCTTAGAGGAGAACTGGACATAACTCAGTTTAGTGTGTTTGTGTGTTGTCTTAGATTTAGAAACGTTCACCTTATGCGAAAAGCAAATCCTTAACATGCATACCCGTTAAAAAATACCTTCTTCTCCAAGAGTTACTTCTTCCAAAAGCTACGAAGATAAGCTAAATACCGAGACTATAAATGCATTTATCTAAACAACGTTTATAGCATAACAACTAAGTTGCTCATGAGGGTCATCCAATCTTCATCTACTATGTTAAACTTCAAATTTGAAAAAGATTTATAGAAACATTATTCAACCCCCTTCTAGTGTTTCTCGTTACTTTAGTTATTGCATCATCTAGCTTAGAGAAAAATTCTTTTAACAAAAGGGATTTAAAACACTTGGTTATTTAACTCAGAGGAAGTTAACAATTTTAGCTAGTTGGATTAATGTAAAACCAGAAGTGGTGAAACTTATAAAATTAGGAATGGTGAAACTTGTGGTAATTATTTAAAGTTAGTAGAACCCTTTAAAAGTGATTAAAGAAAAACTGAAATATTGCTTAGTTGGAATGAACAAGTACGAACACAAGTTTTATTTTTGTTTTCTTTTTATTATGTTTTTAAATACTTTCAAAATCTTTAAGTTTTAAACATTATCTGTAGACCTTCTAACCTTTATAAAAAATGTCTAACTTGTGAAAAATTTTCAAACTCTATTCAAATTCCGTCTCGTCTCTCTTATTACTAGATTTTGCATTTTATTTCAATAAAATAGACTTATAGCAATTGGGCCACTAATAATTCCAATTGGAGGTCATTTATTATCTCCTTAAACCTTACCTAAATTGAGTATTGAAATATCTAGATACCCAACCTGAGAAGACTGAAAGAATTCAACAACATAGAGAAATGATTTTAGTCAAATCATAATAACTTTTGTTTGAGTCCAAATAAGTGGTGTAAAAACCATGTGTTATTGTTTAAAGATGAAATACAATTTTTAAAATAAATTCAAGATAAAAAAACATTTAATTCTTATTTTAATTTATATTATAAGAGACGTTAATCATTCCCTTGAAATTTTTAATATGTATAATAAATTTTGAAAATACAAAATAAAAACCAAATCTTAAAAGAATAGTTAATGATTACGGGCAGTTTGTCATTTTGCTGGTGGGTCCGGCCGCCTTACTTTAGTGGATCAACCACGGATCGGGCTAAAACAGCTACGTATCGTAATTCAAGAAAAGGGCGATTTAATTAGTGCATATGCGCTTACATCATCGCACCCTCCGCATGGAAAGATAGAATAACTTAAAACAAAAGATAGAAACAAGGTTTGCTACGTGGATAACAAAAAGCAAATGATTTGGTATATTTATACGAGAACACTCTGGTCACAAACAAAGCATCATTTGTAGCTTTTCCCACATTTTGAGAGACAAACAAAGCCTTAGTCTTTGGTCTGATTTAATGGCAAAAACAGTTCATATAGCTGTTGTTTCTAGTCCTGGTTTCAGCCATCTTGTCCCTATTGTTGAGTTCGCTAAGCGACTTGTCAAGCTTCACCCAAATTTTCATGTCACCTGTTTCGTTCCCTCACTTGGGTCACCCCCGGAATCCTCCATAGCCTACCTTAAAACTCTTCCTTCAAACATTGACTCCGTCTTTCTTCCTCCAATCAGCAAAGAACAGTTTCCCCAAGGACAATACGTGGGACTCCAAATTCTACTCACCGTTACTCTTTCTCTTCCATCAATACACGAGGTTCTCAAATCCTTGTCATCTAAAGTCCGTTTAACTGCATTGGTGGCCGATGTTTTTGCATTCCAAGTCTTGGAATTTGCAAAGGAGTTCCATGCCTTGTCCTACTATTACTTTCCTGGTTCAGCTATGGCATTATCACTGTTCTTACACATGCCAAAACTTGATGAGGAGGTTTCGGGTGAGTTTAAGGACCAGGTAGAACCTATCAGGTTACCAGGTTGTGTACCACTCTTGGGGGTTGATCTTCCTGCTCCAACCCAAAATCGATCAAGTGAAGCTTACAAGAGTTTTCTTGAACGTGCCAAAGCAATGGTTATAGCTGATGGGATTATCTTCAACACCTTCTTAGAAATGGAACCAGCTGCTATAAGAGCATTAGAAGAATCGGTAAATGGGAAGATCAAATTGTACCCTGTGGGACCCATTACACAGAAAGGGTCAAACAGTGAGGCTAATGAGTGTTTAAGATGGTTGGACAAGCAGCCACCTTGTTCAGTGTTGTATGTTAATTTTGGAAGTGGTGGAACTCTGTCTCAACACCAGATCGACGAGCTAGCTTTGGGTTTGGAATTGAGTGGTCAAAGGTTCTTATGGGTTTTGAGAGCACCAAGTAATTTACCTAGTGCTGCTTACCTTGAGACTGCAGAGGAGGACCCTTTGCAATTCTTACCAAAAGGATTTTTGGAAAGGACAAAGGAAAAAGGTTTGGTTATGGCTTCATGGGCACCTCAGGTTCAGATCCTTGGTCATAGTTCAGTTGGTGGGTTCCTAAGCCATTGTGGATGGAACTCGATTTTGGAGAGTGTGCAAGAGGGGGTGCCTCTAATAACTTGGCCACTGTTTGCAGAGCAGAGGATGAATGCAGTGATGTTAGCAGAAGGATTGAAAGTGGCATTGAGGCCAAGATTTAACGAGGATGGCATAGTGGAAAAGGAGGAAATTGCAAAGGTGATAAAGTGTTTGATGGAAGAAGAAATAGGTGAAGCAATGCGTCAAAGAATGATGACTTTGAAAGGATTCGCTGCTCATGCACTGAAAGATGGTTCTTCAAGACAAACCTTGTTACAGTTGACTAGTGAATGGGAAAATTTGAGTGAGAATTAGGAAACTATTTTTTTTTTTTTAATTGTTTTCTGTATTAGTTGTGCTTTGAGTGCTATTCCTAATTTGTTTTCTTCCTGCATTGAGTGGTTAATTGTGATTGAGTGGTTGGAAGATGTGTCTTTGACGCATGACAGAGACATATTAATTTACTTTTAAGATGAATTTGAAGTTTGACAATAGAAGAGTATATGTTAATTTTTAAGTTATTCATAGCAAAAATAACTCCCAACGTCAGAAGTTGTGTACACTCTCAGATCAGAAGTTGGATGATTAATCAAATAGTTTGGACGATGAACTAGACTGTTAGCAAAATGATGAAACAATGAAGTTTTGATGGTATCGAAAAATCAAGTCACAAAGAACTCATAAATACAAGAACATCAGTTACATGAACATCAAGACTTGTATTGCAATGGAAAGTTTTTATAATAAGTATAGAATATTGTATAAGACTTTGGTTTGGAGTAGTTTTTTATTCCATGTAACATGTAATTAAATTTTTCTTTGGATTCAAAAAAATTTTGGAATAATTGATTATCAGGATTAATAATCGATTATGGATAATCGATTAGTCACAGAGATAATCGATTATCACAAAGTAAGTTTTTAAAACGAAAACTAAAAATGGCTACTAGAATAATTAATTAATAGGAGTTGATAATCGATTATTAATAATCGATTTTGAATTATGATAATCGATTATCATAACTAACTATTGGAGTTTTCTAGCCTTTTTTTAGTCGTTGGACAATCCATTAATAATAATCGATTACCAAGTGTGATAATAAATTATTCTAGCGAGAAAAGGCTGAAAATGAATTTTTGAGGTGTCCACGAGTGAAATCTATATATAGAAGTTGTAGACTCTCATTCAAAACACAAAGCAACTCAATTAGAATAGAAATGAAGTGAGAATCTAGAGATCTTGTGAAACTCTCTATAAAGGCTTTGGAAACTTGGTGTGGGCAGAGCTAGAACTTTCTTTGGGAGTGTGATCGAGTGTTATTACTTTTGCTAAGTGAAGCATGTCATCCTTTTTGAAGATTCAAAGGAAGTGTTCATCCTTCATAAAGAGTTAGAGGATGTGTTCATCCTGTTAAAGGGAAGTGAGTCTCATCTTTTATTGTTTCAAGAGATGTGTTTTCTAAACCTTTAAACTTGTATGTGTGTGATTGTAAGTTTTATAAGTTTTGTGATAGTGAATCGTTGATCTCTCATTTTAAGGATTAACAACTAGACATAGGATTCTTTTGATTCGAACTAGTATAAAATTATCTATGCAAATTTTTGTCTTCCCTTAGTTTATTTACTTTGTTTAATTATCTGATGAGTAAGTTTAAAATGAGAGAAGAAAAATTATTTTAAAGCATAAGAAATCAATTCACTTTGTCATCTTGATTTTTATCCAAACACACAAACATTCCGTTGTTGCCACTTTGACACAGACTATCTGAACATGACCAAAGTAGATCAACTCCAAAACCCAGATGGCAGGTCATGAAGCCTGAACTATCATTTAATAGACTGGATAGTCATTCATCAGACCGAACAGTCTGAACAAGACCAAAGTAAATCAACCATAAAATCGATTAACTCAAGGTTAAAGTATGGTTATTTATGTTTAGGCCGTAATTAGGCCAACCTTAATCACAAGCCCACCATAAAGTCTATATATAAAGGTTCGAGGTAAGAAGGTGGATTACATATTAATTACAACATTTATTACTATTTGTCTAAGTTAATCTGACTTTGAAATTGGGATACCTTCTACAGGTACCATCTGAATGGTTTAGACGCATGGGAGACTTCTCACTGAATAAAACTTGAACCTTGGACAACATATTGAAGACTGGACAGTTGCCCATGACCCCACACCCAAAACATTTTGGCGCCCATTGTGGGGCCTAATGATCAATGTTATAACCCTATGATGACAACAAGAAACATGACGAGCAACATGGCTGTGGAGGAGGTAGATGGCCCAAATCAACCAAGAATTTTATGTTTCTTGCACCAACTCAACATGTGCAGACCAGGTTGCTTGAGGACCCTTGCAAAACTGCCCACACAGGTAGCATGAGGGCCAATAGAGATCACTCATCCCTAAAAGTTGTGAACACGACCATGATGCTTCCCACACCAACTGTAATGGAAACTCCCTTGCCAGACAGGTGAACCATGCTAGTGTTTTAGAAGTATGATGGCTCCACCAATCCAAACAAACACTTGAGAATGTTCATGAACCAAATGACACTTTACAACTTAAGTGATACTGTATGAGGCAGATCTCCATCTCACTCTAGGGAGAAGCTTTGCCCTAGTTCAATTCCTTGTCGCTTAACTCCATAAACAACTTTGCCACCATCTACTCGAAGTTTGGGGCACAATTCACAACAAGCTGACCACATCACCTAAGGTCCATTACCCTGGTAAACATTTTTCACGAGATGGAAGAATCACTCCAAGTGTTCATGGAATAGTTTGGAAAAGTAGAAAGGTAAATTTGAAACCTCAACTACGAGGTGGCCATGCATCAAATAATAACAGTTTTACAGCTTGGACTTTTCGCTGATAGCCTTTGCATGAAGCCAACTAAAGACATGGAAAAGTTCAGGCAGATAGCCGCTCAATTTATACAGGTGGAAGAAAGGTGAGACTTCTAAAGATAGATGAGACAAGAAGCCTTACCTTCTTATAAGAAGGCAGATAAAAAAACTACATAGGAAAGGAGTGATACTTGTTCCAAGGAGTTACCTAAAGGGAAACAATTTTATCAGTATACTCTTCCTAGTGCATCCCAGGCAAGGATCCTTGAAGCAGTTTTGAATGTCGAGTTGTTTCCTCCTCCCAAGAAGAAGCCTACTCCTCGAAATGTTGATGGCAATAAGCATTGCCTATTTCATAAGAATATAAGGCACACCATAAAGGAATGCATCACTTTACGCGACAAGATAAAAGATTTGATCCGAGCAGGTTACCTACATAAATACATCAAGACTAAGCGAGAGGAGAGGAACCCGCCTCGCAGGCACAACTTCAAAATTTTGCGACGCGAGTCAATAACCAAGCGTCATAAAAAGCCCTCTAGGTTTAGGAGACAAATTAGAAGCAGCAACCATCAACTTAAAAGGCATATCAACACAATATCAGGGCAGTTCGATGGAGGCGAGTCTTTAGAATTAACGTGCAGAAAGCACATCAAAGGACTATGCCTCTCATAACCTTTTCAGATGAGGACTTTAAGGCTTTTAACCTTGATCAGGATGACCCAACGATGAGCATAACGGCGCGAGGAAGCATTCATTGCTCCAAAGATAAAACAAATAAGGGAATTAAAGAGGGGAAGGATCGGTTTTGAGGTGAGTTGAGGGGGAAGATGGAATTCAAGGATGGTGAGGATGATTTTATGCTTTCGGGGATTTGAATTGGGTTTTAAGATGAAGCCTGAAAAAAGGGCAAGATAAGGAATGATAGAGACACCCAATCAAGCATCTAGAGAAACCTAAGAGTGAACGAGAATGTTGAGAGAGAGTCACAAATAATAGAAAGCTTAATGAAAGGGTACGTGGTTTATGAGGAAGAAACGAATCTAGGTATGGGGTTTAATATATTGTTTTTGTGTATGATAGGTTATTTCTGAAAATCATATATATATATATATATATATATATATATATATATATATATATATATATATATCGATTACTTGATAATATCTTTTTTCTCTTTTCCATTGATACCTGATATTCTTTTCTTATTTAATAGAGGTGACAATACGAGTTGAGCCTAATGATACACTCCATCAACCCATGCTAGAAGGGATAGGCTGGGTGGGTTGAAGATTTCAATATATCAACCCATTTTGACTCAGCCCATTCAGTTTGTGAATTTGACGAATCAAAATACAGACTAACCCGATGATAAGTTTTTGGAAAGTATACCAAATCGTTACAAGTAATATAGTGAATAAGTAAAGTATCATTCTCTCAAGGGAATTTGAGTCACGTTATTCAATTAAGATTATTTATCAAAATAAATTTCTGATGATAATATTTTCATTTCAATTTAGGTAAATGGCATAGGATTAACAACGTAAAAATTTAAGAATGTAAAATACGATAAAAGATCACTAGAAAGGGTCTTTGACTAACATTGTCATAACATCCTGGACAAAATACGTTATTGTTCAAGCATTCACATAAGTGTATCTTGATTTAATTCCATAAAACAAGTTCTAAAATTATTTATTAAATTATTAATTCCTTAATTAATTCAACAGATAATTTTGCATCAATTTCAAATGTTGAGAATGACCAAAAGCACAGAAGTTATTCCTAGCGTAGTTACTTTTAATTGCTTTTCTTACATTTTTATTCTTAAAAATACTTCCCAGTACAAAAGAAAGTTTAAATGAAAATTATACTTCCGTATAATCATAAGCAAGCCAAGAAAAGCATAGGAAAATTACATTAATGTATTGTCATACAACTAATTCCAATGAACAGAAAAAACAGCCTCTCCTAAACATCTCAAACGTACTCTTTAAAGCAATTCCTTGCAGAAAGTGAAGTATTGATGCCTTGAAGTGTCTCTTGAGCGTCTCCTGAAGTTCTCCAGAATATTTCGTGCCTTGTTTGTGTGTCAGAAGATAGTTTATGTCTTTCTGTCACATCTTTTAAGCCAACATAACTTAATTAATTCGTTTAGTGCACAGGTGTGTATGCGCTGTGCGAATTTCTTAACTATTGTATTTCAACTGATGTTATTCGCTTAGTGCATAGTGTTGGTGCGTTGTGCGAATTTCTTCCTTCTGGCTTTGCGAATTATGGCTTGCGCTTAGCGAATTTTGACTGACAACATGTAAACTTTCCTGAACAATAATTACACAACTTTGTACTTTCTATTACAACTTTTCAATGAGTAAAAACATGAATAATTATACAATTGAGCTCATTTATAAGTGTAAAAACAACTCTTTTTCACACTTATCACCCGACACGGTTCTGTTGGCTAAGTTTTTTATGAAATTAAAATAAAAAATAATTAAAAAGATTTTTTTATATTATATTTTTTAAAAGTGTAAATATATAATAATATTGTAATTTAATTATTAACCCTTACAAATTAAGTTTTATTTATTCATTATAATAAAATAATGGGTTAAATATGTTTTTAGTCCCTATACTTTGGGGCGATTTTGGTTTTAGTCTCTCTTTCAAAATAAGGTACAATTTAGTCATTCAACTTTAGAAAACTCTGGTTTTAGTCCTTTTTACCAAATTTGTTTAACTTTATTTGTTGTTTCAAGCACGTTTCATTCTAGCATTTGGATTGTTTACACTGTTTGACACATTTTTGCTTCAATGTTAACTGAGAAACGCGTTTGAAACACCAAATAAAATTAAAGAAATTTGGTAAAAAAGACTAAAACCAGAGTTTTCTAAAGTTGAAGGATTAAATTGTACCTTAATTTGAAAAAGACTAAAACTAAAATCGCTCCAAAGTATAAGGACTAAAAACATATTTAATCTTAAAATAATTTAATATAATAATTATTATAGATTATTTAATTAAAAATATTAACTAATCAATTAGAAGTTATATGATTAAATATTATTTTAATATTTATATATATATATATATATATATATATATATATATATATATAATTTAAAAAAAAATAAATTTTGAAATACATATTAAAAAACAAGACCCGTTAACCTGTCCTACAGGAGATAAGTTATTATTATTATTGACCCGTTTCTGTGCGATGAATCACTCACAATCTAAACCAAAATAAATGAGACTGAACCGTTTTGTTAGCACTATTATATACTCAACCAGATATTTAATACCTCGGACATGTTACCACTCTTATCTATCATTATTACATTGTTTGAAATAACTCAATTGTTACCTCAAATATGTAAATTTGGTTTAAATATGTAAAATAGTGAGAATTTTGTTATGAAAAGATATTATTTAACTCGTAAACATACTTATGTAGCTATGTTGAAGGCAATGACAATTGAATTTCTAAACTTAACAAGTTTTTGAAAAATATCATTTCTCGACATAACGATTTTTTTAACAACTTTTTTTAGAATAGATTATTTTTCGCTGTTACATAATTATAAAAAAATTGTAAAAAAATTATTAAAGATAATTTTTTTTATATATATTTTATTTCAGAAAGGAATACAATTTACACTAGGACTGTCCCTCAAGCCTCTCTATCTGAGTGCCAAATTGGTAAAGTGCCCTTGTGGAGGACCCATGTTCTTTCAAAGCTTCAGCAGCTGCATCTCTGAGCTTTTCAATTCTTCCACGAATCAAACGTCCTTGTTCACCCACCATCAGACCCTTTATTACCTCTGCAATTTCCTCCCTCTCAGCTATGCCACTGTCATTGAATTTTGGCCTTAAAGCCACTTTGACACCCTCTGTTAACAAAACCGCATTCGTTCTCTGTTCAGCAAACAAGGGCCAAGCAACCATCGGCACTCCCTGCACAATACTCTCAAGTGCCGAATTCCACCCGCAATGAGTTAAAAACCCACCGGTTGAAACGTGACCAAGGATTTCGGTCTGTGGTGCCCAAGAACCAACAACAAAGCCACGACCTTTGGTTCTCTCCAAGAACCCATTTGGTAAAAACTGTAAAGGGTCATCATTAGAAGCACCAACGTAAGCACCATCTGCAGAATCACTGGGAGCTCTCACTACCCACAAGAATTTCTCACCACTCAACTCCAACCCAAAACCTAACTCATTCATCTGTTGCTGAGAAAGTGTGCCTCCACTTCCAAACGACACGTACAAAACCGATTTAGCCTCTTGATTCTCCAACCACTTCAAACATTCTGAACCCTTTGGATCATTGCTGGACCCCGTTTGAACATTTGGCCCAATCAGATAAACACCAGAACTGTTGCTGCTGCTGACTCTGTTATGTTCCTGCAAGGCCCTCTCAGAACTTTCTTCAATTTTGGAGAAGCTGTTAACTATAAAACCGTGAGCGTGAGAGAGTCTCTTGCAGCGGTCGAGAATTAACTTATAAGCAAGACTAGATCGGTCTTGAAAATGCGAGGGAAGATCGCGGCCTTGGATTGGTACACACCCTGGAATGTTAATGGCTTCTTTGTGATCTCTGTATTCGCATGAAACTTGCTGGTGTAAAGATGGCAAATGGAGGAGCACTGAGACTGCCATGGCGGAATGAGGGAAGTATACGTAGGACAAGAGTTTGAACTCCTTTGCTATTTCCAGAGCCTCGTTTGCGAAAAGATCGGCAATTAGAGCTACCAGAGGCGTGGTTGAAAGGAGAGACCGCAGTACGTGTTGGATGGATGGCATGGATTGAGACACCGCAAGTTGGATTTGCACTGCTGAGAGAGCATCTTGGGGTAGGTCCCTTTTGTTGATGGGAGGGAGGAAAGAGTAGTTGATGTTGGAAGGAAGAGATTTGAGGAGAGTGAGTGTGGCAGGGAGAGGTGCATCTATGGTGGGGAAGATGCAGGTGACCTGGAAGTGGTGATGGACATGAACCAATCTCTTGCAGAACTCAACAATGGAGGCTTGGTGGCTGAATGCAGGGATTGAAACTACTGCTATGTGGGTTGTTTTCGCCATTGAATCTCTGCTGTTCATTCAGACCAATCTAAAAGTTATCTAAAAAATGGTTTCTGATTAAGTTGAAAAGGAGATTTTTTTATACCAACAAAATAGAAATCGAAAATGTTGTTTCTAATGTTTCTGATCTGTCTGTATGTTATTGGTGTAAGGAGGCCCTTAAGATTTGAGAATCGTAGTCTAAGTTGACAGATATGGTTTTTATTGACTTTCTTTTTCATTGGATGTCTATTACAAGGCACCTTCCTCATACATTATTGATGTGTTTTAGAAGTTAGAACATAAACAATAATTGTTGGATTATGGATAGAATTATATTTTGGGGTAACAAAGCATGTTCTTGGTCTTTGTTTTGACTGGTCAAAAGAAAAAAATTGAAGCCCCGACTACCAAGCATTCTCTGTATATTATTTCTGTTGTGGGTCACTTACAAGGAATGAGGTTGCTATGCAGAGATAGTAACTACAAAGACTCCAAGAAAGAAAAAAAAAAGATACATTATATCCTGTCAGAAAAAAATATTGAAAAATATTTTAAATTTTATATTTACTATTTTATTATTTCGTATATTTAAAACAGATTAATTATAAATAATTGTAAAAAAAATTCTAAAAATAAAATTGTTAAAAGATACATTACAAACCATCAATTCATTCTCACGAAGAAAACGGGTATAGAGAAGCACCCAAAACACAGTTACGTAGAAATATCAAACTTAAGAGAAAGGTATGGAAGAAGAACAACATTCCTAAATCCCAGTGAAATTTTGCCAATGGTTAGCCAACTGAGACAGTGTCTGTGTCGAAGAGCCATCCTTGAGTGCATTAGCAGCAGAATCTCTTAAATTCCTCATTCTTCTACGCATTCCTGCACCTTCTTCTCCTTCCAGAAGACACTTAATCACTTTTGCAATCTCCTCCTTCTCCGCTATGCCATCCTCGTTAAATTTTGGTCTCAATGCCACGTTAAGTCCATCGGTTAACATCACTGCAGTCATCCTCTGCTCTGCAAAGAGTGGCCATGTTATCAGAGGCACTCCCTCTTGCACACTCTCCAAAGTCGAGTTCCAACCACAATGGCTCAGGAACCCACCAACTGAACTGTGACCAAGGATCTGAACCTGAGGTGCCCATGAACCCACAACCAAACCTTTCTCCTTTGTCCTTTCCAAAAACCCACTTGGTAAGAATTGCAAAGGCTCCTCCTTTGAAGCCTCAAGGTAAGCAGCACTTGCTGAATTGTTTGGTGCTCTCAAAACCCACAAGAACCTTTGACCACTCAATTCCAAACCCAAAGCTAACTCATCGATTTGGTTTTTAGACAGTGTTCCACCACTTCCAAAAGAAACATACAACACTGACCAAGCTGGCTGCTTGTCCAACCATCTTAAACACTTATCAGACTCATCAACCTCATTGACTGAACCCTTTTGCGTGATTGGACCAACAGGGTACAGTTTAAACCTCCCATTTCCAAACTCTTCCAACGCTCTCACAGCGCCTGCTTCCATCTCTAAGAACGTGTTGATCAACACCCCATCAGCTGTAACAATTGCTTTGGCACGTTCAAGAAAATGCTTGTAGATTTCACTCGCTCGGCTTTGGGATGGATCCGGAAGATCAACCCCCATGATTGGTACACAACCAGGAAACTTTATAGGTTCAGATAAATCTTTGAATTCACCTGAAACTTCCTCATCAAGTTTTGGTGCGTGTGCAAGCAGTGACAATGTCATAGCTGAACTAGGGAAGTAAAAATACGACAAGGCGTTGAACTCCTTTGCAAACTCCACAGCCTTATATGCAAAAACATCAACCACCAATGCTGTTAAAGGTGCTTGGGAGCACAATGATTTCAGCACCTCGTGTATCGATGGCAGAGAAAGATTACTAGTGAGTTGAATCAGGAACACAGGGTGTACATTCTGGGGTAATTGATCTTTGCTAATTGGAGGAAGCAAGATGGTGTGAATATTTGAAGGAAGAGTTTCAAGGTAGGCTTTGGAGGATTCTGGGGGTGGCCCAAGAGAGGGAACAATGCATGTCACATGAAAATTTGGGTGATGATTGATAAGTCGTTTGCTGAACTCAATTATTGGAACCAGATGAGTGTAACCAGGACTTGTAACAATAGCTACATTAATTGTTTTTGCCATGAAAACAGATTATATAATAAACTATAGATTGTGGTGTTTACCTATATCAATTTGTGAAAGCTTCATATCATGTTCACTCACTGGTTTAAGAATTCTCTTATATAGCAAACCACTCCATTCTACCATCTTGTTGCTACACAATTCATTACACCCAATTAGAATGAGAGGCCAAACTTGGTTTTGCTTTCTTCATTTGAGTTTGTTATTAATTTACTCATAGCCTTCATAATGGAGGTCGTGATGATGTGAGTGCATATGTACTAAACCACTATTATACCGTATTATTAAATCTCCTAAAAGGTTAAAATTTCCCACTTAATTTGTTTTTCTGGCTCGTCTTTTTCTTTAGCTTGATGATGTTTACACACACTTGTTTGTATTTTAATGGCTGCGCTTCTGAAAGCTTTGATTCTGCCTCATTAATTGGGAAGACAGAATCACTTTTGTCAACTTTCCTAAAGTCTTTTGGTTTCGCTCGATTCAATGTTTTTAGCGGGTTAAGCATAGTTCCTCTTTCTGATTATGTATTTAAATCAATACTGTTAATTCTTTTTCTCCTTTTCGGTAATGGTTTTGTCTGTTATTAATTCATATAAATAATGTAAAAGTTTGATGCTTTCAAAGACACATCTCGGGTGTTTAATGATTGAAATATCTTTTAACAATTAAAATACGAAATCACTGAAAATTAAAAGAAAAAGGAAACTACTTTATTACAAGAAAATAAATGTTTAACGTGGGTCCAAAACTGACACCAACAAACAAACAAAAGAACGATCATAAATAATTATTAGCATTCACTAGTAAAATAAAATGTCTTTAACGTACTATATACATAAAAATCGTAGCGCATTTGATGCTTGAAGGATTTATTGTCTCAATTAAATGTTTAACGTGGGTCCAAAACTGACACCAACAAACAAACAAAAGAACGATCATAAATAATTATTAGCGTCTCGATATTTTGACATTATAATTTTAACACTGTTTTGACACTGCCACGTGTCGTGCTATGATTGGTTGATGTTAGTTTTTTTTTGAAATTTTGATTTTTGACATCAGCAGAGAGGATCAGAATTCAAATTTCAATTTCCCGTTTTGCCCTTTAGGTCTTTCATGAGAGTGAGACCTTCTTTTTCCTATCATTTGTTCTTGTGACCTTCGTCGTTCTTCCATTTCTCCATCTGATTTAGTCTCATTCGGGTGTAGTGGTCGGATTTTGTATTGACAGTCGTTGTGGCCATCATCATCGTTGTGCTGTTTTTTTTGTGTTGAGTGTGTCTTGGAGGATGCATGGATGCTTCCAGTCATCAAGGTTGTTCGACGAGCATGGTAAGTGTGTTTTTCCTTTTGTTCTTTTTTGTTTGTGGTTATTTGGTGGTTATTTCCTTAGGTGGACCGTTTTGTGTTTAGGTATATCGTTTGCGTTATGGGTTCCTTCAAGTAATAAGGTCAATTTTTTGTTCGTTGTGCGTTTGTTGAAAGGGGCAAATGGACATTCTGTTTTTGTGAATTTTTTTGTTAAGTTTGTAGTTGTTTTTGTTTTAGGGTTTTGAAATTGTTGTAGTTTCGTTTGTGGTTGTTGCGGTTTACGGTTCGGTACTCATTTTCCACGAACTATATTTCAAATTTGAACAAGCAATTGACAGAGGAGCAGCGAGCATTGATTTCTCGGACTCCTTTTTGTGTAGAATGTTGGGTCTTCGAAGATTGGTTCAAGTGGGGGAGGGTGCATGGATACAGGGCTGCAACTCATGTGGTTGTTTTTCTCGGACTCCTTTTTGCTGAAAGGGGCAAATGGGCATTCTGTTTTTGTGAATTTTTTTGTTAAGTTTGTAGTTGTTTTTGTTTTAGGGTTTTGAAATTGTTGTAGTTTCGTTTGTGGTTGTTGTAGTTTACGGTTCGACACTCATTTTCCACGAACTATATTTCAACTTTGAACAAGCAATTAACAGAGGAACAACAAGCATTGATTTCTCGAACTCCTTTTTGTGTAGAATGTTGGGTCTTCGAAGATTGGTTCAAGTGGGGGAGGGTGCATGGATACAGGACTGCAACTCATGTACCACAAAGGAGTGCAAACATTGCCTTTGGGAATGGTCATGTTGACAATTGTATTTCGTTTTTTACTTTCAAATTAGCTATTTAAAACATGGTCTGTTTTTTTACTAAATGAGGTTCTAAATCGTCATTCCTGTACTTGTTTTTTTTAAATAATATATATGTTTAATGTTTTTTGGGCTGAATGTCACTGAGTGAAATCACCATATTGTTATCTTTTTTGTCAAATATTGTAAGCGATTACAACACTCTTTTTCAATGCACTTGATTCAAGATTAAATCCAACTACTTTTAGTGAACACAAGACCTTCCTCAATGGAATTTGGAGTCTCCAAAATCAAGTCTCCACCCCCAACACACAACTTAAAACCAAAATCATCAAAAACCAATCCAAAGTTTGCCAAAAAGTTAAAATTTTACAATGTGGTCCCCTGTGTACAAAAAANTGGTCCCTTGTGAAGGACTTTCTGTACAAATTGAACAAAACATTCGCGTAAACATTTACCACCTATTGGTACACGATTACACCACCTTTTTTTAATGCACTTGACTCATGATTTCATCCAACTACTTTTTGTGAACACAAGACCTTCCTCAATGGAATTTGGGGTCCCCAAAATCAACTCTCCACCCCCAAAACACAACTTAAAACCAAAAAAAACTAAAACCGATGCAAAGTTTGCCAAAAAGTTGAAATTTGACATCTTGGTCCCTTGTGTACAAAAATGTGGTCCCTTGTGAAGGACTTTGTGTACAAATTGAACAAAACATTCGCGTAAACATTTACCACCTATTGGTAAACGATTACACCAACCTTTTTCAATGCACTTGACTCAGGATTTCATCCAACTACTTTTAGTGAACACAAGACCTTTCAACAACACTAAAACAATATGTCAAGTTTAATATGTAACAACTAAATGCTAACATTATTTCTCAATTTCAATAACATTACTCATTCATTTAACTGTAATACAATGTGAAACAAGGATAGTTCAATGTAACATCTGTCAACAATAACATTACAATTGAAATTACAAAACACATATGTCCACAACAAAACATTTGTCAAAAATAAGACTTCTACTAATTAAAGTAAATAATATCTAAACAAACGTATAATAATGTTACACATGTTTTATTCTTAGAGTTCCAGTAAAAGGAGTTTTAATAGTTTTGCTCTTGAACCGCCTTCGTGACCTCATCCTCGCGAAAGTCTTCATTGGAGCTGGATCAATGCTCGGTGCTCCTGTGTCAATTGCTTGTTCAAAGTTGAAATAAAGTTCGTGGAAAAGGAGTGTCGAATCGTCAACTGCAATAACCACAAACAAAAATACAAAAATTTCAAAACCCTAAAACAAAAACAACTACAAACTTAACAAAAAAATTCCCAAAAACGGAATGGCCATTTGTCCCTTTCAACAAACGCACTACGAACAAAAAATTGACCTTATTACTTGAAGGAACCCATAACGAACAACGAAATACCCAAACACAAAACAGACCAACCAAGGAAATAATCACCAAATAACCACAAACAAAAAGGACGAAAGGAAGAACAAACTTACCTTGATCGTCGAAGGACCTTGCTGAGTGGAAGCATCCATGCCTCGTCGAAGACACACTCAACACCGCCAACAAAACACCGTCAACACAACAACGATGATGATGGTCACAACGACGGAAAGAACGAATCCGACCACCACACCGGAATGAGAATACCATTGGACCTGCAGTCATAAGGGCAAATGTGTAGAAAATGGTTAGGTTTCATGAAACAACAATACAACCTATGTACTAGAGAATACGTTACTATTTGAACACTTCGACTTACCAAAATAACAAAAAACTAACACACAATCAGAATGGCAGAGATGACCTTTCACCAAACGCACAAAACGAGAGAGAGCAATGCTTTCACCAAAACCAGAGACAGAGAGATAGCGCTGCCTTTACCACTTCAACAAACAAATAGCAATGAGTCAAAACACAAAAATGACTAAAAGACAAAGATAGCAAGGGAATGGGTTCACCGAAAAACGAAAGAGAGAGTGCTCCTCGGAGAGAACGAAAGAGCCAATCAGTGGGTTCACCGGAGATTGCAAGAGAAAACCAAAGAGATTGTGGTAATCTGAGAGGACGAAAGAGGCAATGAGTGGGTTCACCAAAGAAAACGAAACGAAACAGAGAGTGCTAATCGGAACACAGTAGGGCATTTGGTGGTGGTGAAAAAAGCTTTGGAGAGAAGCGAATAGGCACGAAAGAGAAAACCAATGCACAAAAGAAACTGCCAAACGAAAATTTTGGTTTTTTCATTCCAACTATGCCCTTGCATGTACTGAACATCAGTTTTTTTTTTATTTAAAATGCACCAACCACATTTTGACACCTGGATAGCGTCAAATTGGTGTCAAAATGTGGTGTTGAAATATCATTTTGCTAATTATTAGCATTCACTAGTAAAATAAAATGTTTTTAACGTACTATATACGTAAAAATCGTAGCGCATTTGACGTTTAAAGGGTTTATTGTCTCAATTAAATGGACAACCGAGACATAAAACCTTGCTTCAACCACCTGATCTATTTACAAATTTGACTTTTTGTTTGACAATTTTTTTGAAAAAGGCTTTTGTCTCGGTACTCTGATTAATTGAGGCAAAAAATTTTGCAAAATCGTTCTGCAAACACTGATATCCACTGATAAATCTCAGAACAGGACTAACTGCCTCGGTTCTAAACAGAAGTGAGACAGTATATCCTACCAGAACCAGACATCCTCTAAAATTTAACATTCCAAAATTCATTTTGTCAACCTCTATTGCCTCAGTTCCCTCTGACCCGATGTCATAGGTGTTTTCTGCCTCGGTTTAAGAGTGAATTGAGGCCTCTACGTTGAATGTAATTTCAAAATTGTCATTTCATATTTCATTTTGAATTTTTTTTTCAGGGTTTAGGCATCGGTTGCATGTATAACCAAGGGAGTATGGTGCCTATTGCCTCGGTTATTTGTTGAGTCGAGGTAGTAGCCCTTCCGTAGGTTAAAATTTCAGACAAGTAAAAAGTAACCTATTACTCTTCTTTTTCCTCGCACTGTCTGTCTTCTTCTTCGTTGTTGCCTCCAAGGAAGTTTCATAGATCATGGGCTGTTTTATTGTGATGGAGGTGGTGTTTATGGGTTCTCTAAGAGAGGTTAGACCAACTCTAGAGGAAAGTGGCTAGAGGAGACCATATGGGATGCTCTAGTCTTTGGTAACCTAAGATGAGTTATATGGAATAAAAATGGCAACATAACTTTACTCAAATTCAAAGGTAATTACATGAAGGAGATACACCTTTATTTATAGGCTAAGGTGTCTCAAACTAAGCAAAAACTTTAACCTAAAAGTGTCACCGTGACTAGCTTAGAGAGTAAGGAGAAATCATCTCAAATAAAAAGGAGACAAGTGGAAAAAATCCTCTCAAATAAGAGGGTGACATGTGGCCACTACCGTTGGACAATACTATCTATTCTTAGAGAGACATGTGGCATCTAACTAGGAGGAAAAACTTTCCAATAGGAGGGTGACACTTGTCAAGGTCATCCACTCTCTCTTGTCCACCAAGCTAAATAAAAATGTTGACCTCTTGGAAATCCCACCTTGGTCAACATTGGGCACTGATCCTTTGTTGACTTGGGTGGTCAAAACCCTAATCTACTTGGCCCAAAATACAAGATCAAAAATTTACACTACTAAGTTCATAATACAAAGTCTAAATAGATCCTACATTACTTGACTCAAAATACAAGACCCAAAATTATTCTTACTCTAAAAGCTTCATGATGGCCCAAGAGATAGAGTCTAGGATCATCTTTCACAGATGACTTCAACTCTTCTTGAAAGTGTTTGGCCATGGCAAGGTGGTATGCCATCAACTGACCTTCAAGAATAATTGAAGATGAAGACAACTACACTAAGAGATAATGTAAATCAAGCTTCAAGTGAGAGAATTTTAGTATTGTAAAATTTAATTTATTCTCACATTGTTTAAAATTGTAAGATATTGTTCTCTATTTAGCTTAATAAGCAACTCTCTGCAAAGTTCGAGAAACACACCAAAATATAAATATACTTTCTAATGTAATCGTAGACATAAACATTGAACCACATTAAATTTTTATCTCCTATATTTCTCTCTTTGCTTTTTTTTTCTATTGTCTTATTCCACAACATAATAGATGAACTTAACAAAGTCTCATTATTATGATGAAATAATAAATATAATAAATATTTGCATTTTTGATAAAAAATAAAAAATACATATTATATAGTCCCACACAAATAATCTATGATATGTGTACGTGTGTGTGTAAATTGTGGAAGTCAGTTGTGAAAACAATAGTATTTACACACAAAAAAAAGTTTTGAAATGGTTTCGTCACATTTTAGATGAACCCGAAATATTGACAAAAGGTCCAAGAACCATATCTACTATACACGTGGCTATAAAACATATACTAATTAAGCTATTTTCATAAATTTCTCTATTTTAAATTATGCAATCTAAAAAGTAAATTTCATATTTTAAAATATTTAATTTAAAATGTATTTTTTATATTTTAAAAATAATAATTTAAATTAAAAAGTATTTTAAAAAATATTTTATATTTTAAGTTGTATAGTTTAAATATATTTATATTATGAATTATACCATCTATTGTTTTATATTTCAGAACATACAATTTAAAATATAAAACTTGTATCTAAAATATAAAAGTTATGGGAGTTCAAATTAAAAAACATTTTACCAATTAGAGCAAACTCTAACAACTTCTACTTCCAGAAAATCATAGATCTTAGTCATCATTTGGGTCATTTTTTTTTTGTTTTTTTGTTTATATAAATGTATTCATAGCTCTTTTTTACTATTCCATTAAAGTTTCAACTTCTATTTGAAGTTTTGAATTACTTGATTCATATATTTGTTTAATTGATATATTTATATATTTTTATTTCAAATTGAAATTAATATATATAAAGTAGTGAACATAAATATATAAAATAAAACTATCTAAGGAACATAAAATAGCAGGAACTACTAAGAGAAAAGAAACATATGGATGTAAGAACTAAATAACAGATAAAAAGAACTATTTAGTTTATTTTTGTATTAAATTATTCTGTTTCTAAACATAAAATAAATTATTATTATTCATTGAAAGAAGATACTAATTAAGTGTTATTTGTTGTATCAATAATTAAGATACTTTTTTTACTCTCATACGATGGCAATTGCGTCTTGCAGCGCCATCAATTTCTCTCCCTACTCATCAAGTTTTAAAATGATATTTTCTTTATAAAAGTAACTTCCGAATTATGATTTTCGGAGCAGGCTTTCTAAAAACAGAATTTTCGGAACAAAATCTTTGAAAATAAAATTTTCAGAACGTGTGAAATATATTTCGAAATACATTTTTGGAACAGACTTCTTGAACACACTTTCTGGAATACATATAATACTTTTGTAAATGAAATTTCCAAAAGTATCCCTACATGAAATGGGTTCTATAAAACCTTCTTGAAACACATGAAATATTTTCTAGAATTACGTTTTCAGAATGAATTCTTTCATCATTTTCTCTCTTCTTCTCTGCTTCTCTCATAGTGACAATGGCGGCAATGAAAGTGGGATTGTGATACAATGATGAAGGTTGTTTAAGTATTTTCCTTATAATGAGGGGGTGCAGGAAGAAATTTATGAGATGCAGGAAGTAATTGCCTCATATGATTTCTTTCTATATTTTGTAGACAGATACATGTGTCGCATGTTTTCAATAATTTAATAATAAACAACTGCAAAATTTATTTAATTTATTACAAAAAGACTTTAAATTTAGTGATTCTTGAAAGGATCATGATATTTTGACAACACTTTTTGACAATTTTTTAACAACGATATACGTATCATCACTTTATTAATCTATTTGAATTTATGTTTTAAAAAATATTTAAAAAAGACCAATCACATACTACCATGCATGCTACCATGCATGCGTTGTAAAAAAGTTATTAAAAACAACTTTTTCCTTCTTGAAAATGGGGTAAGTAGTATTAAATATGTTTGTCGTTGTCAAGAGTTAGAAAAATTATAGTTTGACACTGGAAGTAGGTGAGTGAGTTTGTTTCCTACTTAGAAAAAAAAGACATGATTGTGATTTGCCTGTTAGAGTTCCAATAGTTTGAGATAAGTTAAAACAGATTCTCTTGTGCAGCAACGACCCTGGTTTCTCGGTCTTGGATGTCTGCGCACAAATCTTCCAACTAGCTTCGTGTAAGACTTGAATGCTACAAACATAAATACTGTTATGAGTTTGCAACCAGAAAAGGCATTGAATCCATGGAGAAACCTCAGATAGTAGTGGTTCCTAGTCCTGGCTTCACCCATCTGGTCCCAATTCTTGAGTTCTCGAAACGCCTTCTCCATCTCCTCCCACATTTTCACATCACATGCTTCATTCCCTCACTTGGGTCACCCCCTTCTTCCTCCAAAGCTTACCTTCAAACTCTTCCACCAACCATAACTTCCATTTTCCTTCCCCCCGTCAACCTTGAACAAAAGACAGATCCCTCTGTTCTCGCACTTCAAATCGAACTCTCTGTCAATCTCTCTATACCCTACATAAGGCAAGAATTGCAGTCCCTATGTTCAAGAGCAAAGGTTGTAGCTTTGGTTGTGGATGTTTTTGCAAATGGGGCATTGGACTGTGCCAAGGAACTTAACCTCTTGTCTTACATTTACCTCCCTCAATCTGCCATGTTGCTTTCTATGTACTTCTACTCTTCAAAGCTAGATGAGATACTTTCTTCCGAGTCCAGGGACCCCCAAGAGCCTATAAAGATACCTGGTTGTGTACCTGTTCTCAGAAAAGATTTTCCTCTTCCTTTTCAGAATCCCTCTGGCGTAGGTTACAAGGGGTTTCTGGAACGCTCCAAAAGGTTTCATATTCCCGATGGTATCTTTATGAATACCTTCCTCGAACTGGAATCAGAAGCCATAAGAGCTTTGCACGAACACGTGAAAGGGAAGCCCGGGGTTTACCCTGTTGGACCCATCATTCAGATGGGGTCGATTGATCATGAAAATGGGGTGGAGTGTTTAAGGTGGTTGGATAAGCAAGAACCCAAATCTGTTTTGTTTGTGTCCTTTGGAAGTGGTGGCACACTTTCTCAAGACCAACTCAATGAATTAGCCTTTGGTTTGGAACTGAGTGGCCAAAAGTTTCTTTGGGTTGTGAGAGTCCCTAGCTTTGAGGTCAGTTCTGCATACTTTGGTGCTGAAGCTAAGGACCCTCTGCAGTTTCTTCCACAGGGTTTCTTGGAGAGAACCAAGCAGCAAGGGTTGGTTGTTCCTTATTGGGCCCCTCAGATTCAAGTGCTTGGTCACAGTGCAACTGGGGGATTCTTATCTCACTGTGGTTGGAACTCGGTGCTTGAAAGTGTTGTGCAAGGTGTGCCAGTGATAGCATGGCCTCTCTTTGCTGAGCAGAGCCTGAATGCAGCAATCCTTACTGATGATCTGAAGGTGGCACTCAGGCCAAAAGTTAACCACAGTGGATTGAGAGAAAGAGAAGAAATTTCTAAGGTTGTGAGAGGCTTGTTCCAAGAGAAAGAAGGCAAGGAAATTCGACAAAGAATGGAACTTCTCAAGTTTGCTGCTGCTAATGCTATTAAAGAAGATGGATCATCTACAAGAACTCTGTCAGAACTGGTTGCGAGTTTCAGAGACTTTTAGCCTATCATTTTCAATTTTACTGGTTGTGTATTTGGTTTTCCGATGATCTAAGTCATTTAAGGTTATATCAATACTACATAAATTTTGTGTTTGAAAATAAAGAAGTAAAAAGGGTTATGTTATTTTGACATCCAATTTTTGACACATTTGACATTGTCAGGTGTCATTGTTTAATTGGGTAGTTTGTATTGTTTTTATTTTTTTTTTAATTTTGGCTTGCAAAATGAAAAGGGTTTCAGACAATTTGGGTTCCAATTCTACCCTTGGCCTGTTTCATTAGTTTTGTGTGACAGATTTCGTTCTCTCTCACATTTGCTCCTCTGTCTTCGTCCTCTTCCTTGCGGTTCGCGGTTCTACCGGCGTTTTCGTGCTCTCCAGTGCCTTCTTGTTGCATATCCCGTTGTCTCAGTTTTGCTAAAATGGTAAGTTCCCGAATGGACCTTCGTTGGACCAAGGTAAATGCCTTCTCCTGTTGTAGGTTTTGGTATTGGGTTTTAGGGTTCTTGTCGTTTCTTGCACACGTTATGGGTTTTTGTTATTTGTTTTGGTGTTTTCATTTGAGTTATTTTCTTTTGGGCAGTTGACCGTGCGTCATTCATTTTAAACTATGTATGTTTGCACTCTCAACGAACGATTGACAGAGGAGCAACGGGAACTCATTTCGAAGACTCCATTTACTTGGTTCAAGAAGATGCAATGTCGCCAAATGCACCGGGTGGAATGTCCAACAACCAATCACAGCTGAATACTTATGTTAGGATTGGTTCAAGAAGGCGTTTTAAGAGCCAAACACTTAAGTGTTAGGATAAGAAAAAGATGTTGTAATTAAACCTATTTGGTTCAATATATAGAACATCCATGTTTGGTTCAATACATTTATGTAATTGGAAATAAAATGTGTCTTTTATTGAAGTGCTTTATAATTTGATTTCCAAGTGATAATGTTTGTGGAAAAAAATGAATTAATGGTTTTGATTTGATGAATATAATTGAATTGGTGAAGATAATGCTGGTAAAGTGTGCAATATAATCGTTTACAATGGCCCTGTAAATGAGTGCTACTCAGGTTATGGACAACTTGTTTAACACCCAAAATCACCCGTGGTCCCCCACGTTACCACAGGTGGTTCCTTCAGTACAACAGGATGTCCAAAACAGGAATATGGCTCGCGTAATCGATTACAAGCCAATTGTGATCGATTACAAGAGTGTTTTATGTGGCAGATTTTAGTGAACTTCACCAAGGTTCGTGTCATCACCCTAGGTGGACCCCTCCTACATCATGGGGTTTCCCAAGCATCACATCCAACCCTAGACTCACACTTATACCAAAAACAAGTCAAGTTGTCTTAAAAAAC
>NC_028354.1:10389726-10473547 GCF_000741045.1 Vigna radiata var. radiata | reverse complement strand
GGTGGACCCCTCCTACATCATGGGGTTTCCCAAGCATCACATCCAACCCTAGACTCACACTTATACCAAAAACAAGTCAAGTTGTCTTAAAAAACACCCAAAATCACCCGTGGTCCCCCACGTTACAACAGGTGGTTCCTTCAGTACAACACGATGTCCAAAACGGGAATATGGCTCGCGTAATCGATTACAAGCCTCTTGTAAATGATTACAAGAGTGTTTTATGTGGCAGATTTCACTAAACTTACCCAAGGTTCATGTCATCACCCTGGGTGGACCCCTTTTACATCATGGGGTTTCCCAAACATCACATTCAACCCTACACTCACACTTATACCAAAAACCAGTCAAGTTGTCTTCAAAAACACCCAAAATCCCCTGTGGTCCCCCACATTACCGCAGGTGGTTCCTTTAGTGCAACAGGATGTCCAAAACAGAAAAAAGGCTCGCGTAAACGATTACCAACCTCTTGTAAACGATTACAAGGGTCTTTTTTGCTGCACAGATTGCAGTACTTGGCCTTAATTGCTATGGAACTTTCGTACATTGCACATAACAAAAACTTGGACATCAATCATCAATCAACAATCATTTCTGCATTGCACATAAGCAATCTTGAAATCAATCATCTTATTGCAATAACAATTTGTACAATGTCTTCAAAAACATAAAACAATCTTATTCCAATAAGAAGTTGTACAATGTCTTCATATATATAAAACGAAAAGTACACTGACTTCATATAAAAAGTACACTGTCATGACAACTATCCTATCAAAACAAACTAAACTACACTACATTTTTACACTGGACAACTATCCTACAACAATCCATAGACCTCTAGCGCATCCAGTAGTCTTATGTTCTCGTCATCCAGGATCCATTCACGTACATATCGCTTTCTGATTGCAAGCAATTCCTCCTGAAATGAAAATATTGTACTTGTCATATCAACCAAATCATCAAAAAATAATGAAAATATTGTACTTGTCATATTCTCCCAATCAAAAAATAATGAAAAGATTGTTATTACTAACCAAAAAAATGCAACTAAATAAAATACCAAAACTTTAACTTACCTTTGGGATTCCGAAAGCCATTGCAACTGCACAAAAAATGAAAACACAAAAGAGACCAAAAAAATCAATGGTGGCTTAGGGTTCACAAAACACAAAATGAATAAATAACGCCAAAGAGAACAATGTGAGAAAGGGACGAAATGATACAGAAAGAGAACTCACACAATGCGAGAAGGGGACGAAATGACAAAAACACACACACAACGCCAAAGCCACCCAAAAAGGGGATAGAGGAAATAGAGCTTACCTTGCGAAAGATAGCTTTTTTTGGTTTGAGATGAGACGAACGGTGCAACGGAGAAACCAAAGGATTGGAGAGATGAAGCAACCGGGAATGGAAAAAGTGATGGGAGACAAGAAGCTTCAAAAACAAAATGAAAGAGAAGAAAAAGGAACCGCTAAACGAAATTTCATATCCTCAGAATTTCTATTCTACCCTCGTCAGTTTTTTAAAAACCCATTTCCATTTAAAAGAAAAAAGCCAATAGAAATTTAACAACTGACCGGTGTCAAATTTGTGTCAAATAAGGGTGTTAAAGAAACATTTTCGAAGTAAAAATACTATAACTAAACGATAGAACACCAAAATCTTCAAGGACAATGATATTTTAACACCATTTTTTGACACTATTTTGACACTGCACACGTGTCAAGATATGATTGGACGATTTCAAATTAAAAAAGTTAAGGCAGGGGTATATTTGGAAGAGAAAAACCAAAGTTTGTTTTTTAATTTGAAATCGTCCAACCACATTTTGACACGTGTGCAGTGTCAAAATGGTGTCAAAAAATGGTGTTAAAATTTTATTTTCCAATCTTCAATGATGATTCATACAAAAAGTTTAGATTTTTGGTTGTTTATATTTTAAAAGATTACGTGGAAACATAATTGTTTAAAAAGTTATTTTCGAAAGTAGAAAATATAGCAGGAGACAAATTCAAATTCAAATTGACTTAAAAATCCAAGAGAATGAACAAAGAAAAATTGTACTACATAAGCTTACGTTTGAAAAGGAGTTAGCTTGGGAACAAAGCACATCGAAATCCTCGCCACGATGCCAAATCAAACACGTTATACCACAATTATTTATTCTTGTGCATAAAAGTTTTGCCATATAACATCAAACTCTTCCATAAGAAGAATCAAACGTCAACATTTTGAAACCCTTAAATTTTAATATTACAAGGACCCAGAAAAAAAAATGGTTATTCATCTTTTGCTAATTCCTCGAATATACTTTTTATTAATAGTTGCTCACATGACATCCATAGTAAGAACATTAAACAACAATAGTCTTAAGAACTAAGATTGTAATTAGAGAAATGATTTATGAAAGAGTAAACGAAAGAATTTGAAAAAGTAAAAAAATGATTGTGATATTGTTTGGATTAAACGAAAGATAATGTGATTTTAATAGATTTGATGAAAATTTGTATATGATATGATGAATATAATATATTAAAAAAATTATTTTAATGAATAAAATTAAATGATTACTATTTTACTTGAGAATAAATATGATATACATAATAAAAATTATATTAAAACATAAATGTAGCAATCGAAAAACGTTTGGTGGCTTCCTTGCAAGATATCAATGGTCTTAACACTAATTATTGTTGTATATATAATAAAGTTTAGGAAATTTATCTGGATTAGAATTTCCATTTATTTTTCAATATGGAAGAAACATATATATAAGTTTTTATTCTTCACATTCTGTTTAAATCCAAACAATTCAAAAACTTGAATTCATTTTGAATGTATAAATGATTCCTTGCATCGTAACAACTTGTTCACTGCAACAAGATATGCTTCAACACTTGCAACAACAACATCCATTTCTGCTCCAGTTCCACTATATAACAAACGTAAGAATTAATTAGTATAAGCATAAGATTATTATATAAGTAAGGTACACTAAAGAAATAAACTTGTGCAATTAGCATTACCTAAATGTTGGATAAGTAGCATCTCTAGTCAAAGCATGAGTAGATGAATGATTCTCCCTACAAATTACAACACGTGCAGTGGCACTTATACCAATGTCTTTTGTCATTGAACTCAATGAGTATTCCAAGACTTTTATAGGTTCCTACATATATATAATAGAGTAAGATGTGAAAAATAAAAGAATATAAAGTAATGTAAAGGTTGATGTGAAGGCTTTTGATTTCTTTGAGATTTTATTGTGATTTTTATTATTAAATCATTAGCCCTATGTATTTTTTTTTCTTTTTAATGATATTGTTTATGTGCTTTTGCGAATTATAGCATCTTAAAAAACATTATTACCATTGGACTGTGTGAGGACAATTTGTATTTGTTGTCATTTGATTTTGGTATTGTTTAGGGTTAGACATAACCCATTGAATTCTGAAAACTTAACTATGTTAAATTATTGAAAACTCTTTTCAATACCAAAATCAATGATACGCATAATAAATGAAGATAGTAGTGAATGTTGGAATTTAAGAGTACTAGAGACAATTTCTATATTCATAAAGAGTTATAATTATTCGTCAAGAGTTACAACCATTCATGAAGAGTTACAATTATTAATAAAGAATTATCATTCATGAAAAAGTTACAATCATTCATGCATAATTGTAACTAGTCAGGTATATGATATCTTTTAGATTTGAAAAATACCTAATCAACATCTATATAAAGGATCATGTGTTCTATTGAAAGAGAGACTTTATGAGACTTTAAAGACTTTTTCTCTATATTCGGTCATTCTCTTAATTCATAAATCAATTCTTGACAATCATATTCTTGTTTAATGTTAATACTAAGAGTGAGTATTATCATTGTATTTTTTCTTTGTATCTCAAAAGCGGATTTCGTGATCCCCTCCATTTTTATAAGGGACGAAATATTGTTTTTAGATAGTGTGTATTCACGCATAGAAGAATATATCAAGTCTACATTGTTGTTCATCTTGTTTTCCTAAGTTCTTGGAAAAAGGTGGTAATAAAATTCAAACCTTTACAATGATGTTGATAGCCTTGTAAGCTGAATCCACCACTCCCGAGCCAATTGAACAAGCAACATGTGTAGTACCATCAATATTAACAAGTTTTACTGTTGTTGTTGAAAGACCCAAAGTCCCACAAGTCACCTACAATGGTAAATATTATTTATTTTCAAGTTAAGACATTACATCAAACATCTTTTTCAAATTAAGCATATTTAAATTTTACTATACTTGTAAATCACCAAGTTTCCATATCGGTTCTGCATTGAAAACTTTATATGATACCAATGCTTTGAGATCAATATCAGTTACAACCTATCAACATCAAACAATAAGACTTTAAATACAATTTCAAGAGTCGGAACATGAATATCATATAGACTTGAACAATTACAAGAGTGATAATGATAATCTCAACATAAAAAATCTAAAGTAAAATTTTTAAAATATCATAAATTTGGTCATTATGTTTTGAAATATCATATCAAGTTATATCGTAACAAGCAAAAGGAGAAAAGGTAAAATATAACAAAAATAAAAGAAAAATATGAGATAATGCTAATGGCTATTTAAGATAAAAAAAATGAATATTTACAATAAGCATATGAGTGAAAACAAATCTTTTTTCTCATTTTTAAATGAAAATTTTCCGTCTATTGTAAACTTTGGAGATTGCTCAATGCTAAAAGGGATATAAATATAAAAACAAAGAATGGGTTTATTAAAAACAATTTCTACTCTGTTATATGTTACAGATATGAAAAGCATTTCGTTAAGTGTTGGACAATTACTGGAAAAATTCTACACTATTACTATTAGCAAAAGTGCTGGTGAAATTAAATTATGAAAAAAAGTTACTTTAACAATATTTTTTTAATAATTTTTTTTTATAACACATACGTGACAGTTTATGATTGGTCCGTTTTAAACGATTAAAAGAAAATATTTTTGGCTTTTGCGTTATCATTACGGTCAATTTTTGTTTTTTGGAGGATTAAAGTTCTTCAAATAGAAATAAATGGTAACCAGTCTAGTACAAATTTGTCTTCCTTCTCTTGTGAAGAATGAGTTGATAGCTAAGGAAGACCCTAATCAAGGACAAAACACTCTGACTAGACAATTTACTTCCTGTACCTCCCTTAAATTTCTTCCTGCACCCCATCAACTATCTGAAATACCAAAAGTAACCTTAGGCTTATATAATTAAATCCTAATTTTTTTCATCTCCTTCTTCATTGTTCAGTTGTGTATTTTCCCTTCCACCCACTGTGTACACAATTGTGTTTTTTCATTTCCTACGAGTTTGTTGGCTTTGCTGAGATTTTAGGCACACATTTGCTAAAATGGGAAATTTTTAATACACATTATGTTTCCATTTCATGAAAATCTTGTTCCAAGGTTGAAAAGCTTTTAATAACATGTCTTTTCCTGTAAAGAAAATATATAGTTTTAAATAAAACCTTCATATAATTGTATAACTTAAATTTATAGTTTTTATTTCTCGTCACTAAACATGCTTACACACACACACCACCCATTTATATAGAGAAAATTAAATCACTATATCTTAACCTTTTTCTTCTCAGCCATTGCTTTGAAGGGCAGAAACAAACTATCAACTTCTTCTTCCTTAAGTTCATAACCCAGCTGAAACAATAAAGAATAATAATCTATGTAAAAAAGGTATCATTTACTTAGTGATTCAATAAAATAATTGAAAACATTTTAAGCATGTTTTTATTAATTGATGTCCTTGGTTCTACTTTTCTTTGTAAAGCATAATTGAATTTTCCTCTTTTTGAAAAAAAAAATTATAAACCCCATTTTAATATATCATGTATTAAATTCACTCTCATAAAATTCCTTTTACAAAAGATAAATAGGTTGTTTTTGTCATGCAATAACGATAATTGTTAAATAAGAAAAGGTCAAAAGATAATTTTTTTTTTCATACATAGAATAGAACAAGACATTCTTTCCTAAAAGTATATATACAAACACATTAAGAAAGTATTATTAAAGTGAGTTTCATAATGAATCCTATGTACTACGGTAGTTGAGTTCTAATAATCGACGCATGAAATGCTTAAAAAAGTTATAGTTGAAAAGATCATGAAGTAAGAAAAGGAAATTATTAAATAAACAAAGAAAAATATGGTATGAAACTTTATACTACCACCTATTTTGATGGAATTTTAATCTAGCTTATTTAGGAAAAGAGTTAATGAGATTATAAATATGAAAATTTCAATTACATTTGTGTAGAAATCTAAACATGCTATTGTTTACACTCCTAAAATTTACACTATATCATAAAATTTAGAATCTAAACACAAAAATAAATAAAAAAATAAATTGTATACCTCTTCTAATCGTTTTCTTAAAGCTTGGCGTCCACTACATGACCAAATATAAAGAAAATAGAAATAGATAGAACACAAGTCAACAATGAGTTGCACAATATCTAAAATAAAAAATTAATGAAGAAAAGTGATAAGTGAAGTAGTACTAAATTAGTATCCTACTAAACATAATATTATTTAAAATACTTAAATAGGTTGGACAACTTCATGCAAATATCATTGTCATTCAATATACTAGTACTCATATATTTATAAACTAAACTAGTATTCCATTTAATATAAGATTAAAGATTAATTAATTACATTGTTTTGTTCATGTAGGAGAAATATAATGTAAACTATAGACACATATACTAGTATTTACAAATATAAGTGACATGGCCAATATAGATATAATTAGGGATGGACAAACTGTCCTATAATGTACTGCACTGTTAAAATCCATAAATAACTATAAACTATTTTACCAAAACTGCATTGAACTAAAAAAAATAGTTCACAATAACTAAACTGAACTGAACCATTGTTTAGTTCTCATACTGCAGTACAGTTCACTTTGCATCAAAAACACTCTTCTTCATATTTTTCCCTTTCTTGTTCAGTCAAATATTCCAAAAAAATTTGAGTTCATGTTCATATTGAAACATTTTTTTTTTTTGCTCTGATAAAGCTTTAACAATTTTACCAATTCAACAACCCAAAATCTCGTGATCTCATTAATTATATCTTTGGATACCAACATCTCATGATCTCATTAATTATATCTTTGGATACCAACATTAACAAGGGATGCTTCCTGAACGAATCAAAAACCATTTCCTCAAACCAACCCCACATCTCAAAGGCATCAATTTTTGCGTCCCATCGCGATTTCAACATAGCTCATTTGGCGTGCATTGAACCCCATTTCCTTAACATGCTTGGAAACCTTGAGAGTCGTTTAATGGAAATTGACGCTGGAGCGAAAAGATAGCCCTATGAGAAAACTCTAGAAGGCTAATTGAGGAAGATGGGCGATGGCGGGATGGATGATGGCGGGATGGAAGAGGGCAACGAACCTTGACATTGGCAAAATCTATGTGAGGCACAATGATAAAGAGAGATTCTTATTCAGAAAGAAGGAAGAAACGCATGTGTTAACTAGTTAACTGTACTAAAATTATTAAGTTTCAGTTTTTTTTTTAATCTGAACTGTAAAATAATTCAATTAGTTTTTAGTAAAAACAATTTAAATTTTTTTAAGTATAAAACAATATATTTAACTGTAGTTCAAGTTCAGTTTGATGAACTATGTCCACCCCTAGATATAATATGTGTAATTTAAAACAAGTTAATATCTTAGTGTATTAGTTATAACACACTTTAGAGCAATTAAGCTTAAAATATATTTTAAATATTTTTATAGAAAATTTTCATTAAAGAATTTTAATTAATTGTTTTTGCATCAACGAATAAATTAAGGAAACACTTTGTCTAAAAGAGGTAAGTTTTTCTAAACAACAAATCTTGCAAGTGTATCATCTAAGAGGCATGACAACATCTTGTGGTCTTTATTTTATCTAATAAGCTAAGTCTAACTAAGAATGTTGCACCATACAAAATATTTTATGTTTACTTTATTGTTTATAAATAATGTTTTCATCCCACATCTACCATGAAATCTCATAAAGCTCACATAAGCATTTATGGTCTCTTAAAAAACACACTAAAGTTGTTCCACTTCAAGAATCATCCTATCACACCTCTATGTCAACTCTATAAAAGTTATCTTTCATGTACGATCTTATGTTTCACTCAAACCATTTTGACGTATGCTTGAAAGTCATGTCAACTATAGAGATATTTCCTAAAGAAAAGATAAATATTCAATATTGCTTGAAGTGCGTTTATTGCATTTCTACGTTATGTGTAGACAGACACAAGCGAAAGATAGATATCATTGTTGAAGCTTCTCAACAAAAAGAAATTGATATCAAAGCTCTAAGTGAAAACCTCTATGTTTTTAAAGTTTCTTAAGAACATTATTTGCGTTCATCTACAACCTAAAAAGATTAAACCTTATATTATATCCATATTAGTATGTTGCATCTCTTTTAATTGAAAATCAAATGATCTTTTAGATCGCCCTATTTCGAAATCAAAATAGTTAGATTTCAAACAATACTTAAGTTTGGGCCAAGAGAGACTATTATTGAAATAATATTTGGATTTTTATTACAGGTCCAAATAATACTTAAGTTTTCATTTAAGAGTATCATATATTCAAATAATACTCGTGTGTATATTTGTAACATTTTTGTACTTAGTAAAACTTGATTAAAAATTGGAAATATTTTGGGTAAGCATGTTGACGTTGACAAACCCATATAAAACTCTCAAAAATAAATTCGTCTTTTTCTAATTTTGATTTTATTGCATGTTTTTCAATTTATTATAAGAAAAGAAGAAGTTATTTTACAATTAATTTTATAAAACAATTTTATAAATGGTCCGTAAAAGAAAAACTTGTCTTTAACTACATATAATCAAACATTGTATTTTCTAAAATTGTAAATAATTTTAATACACAATCCAGCCTTACATTATTTGTATATTGGTTTAAATATTATTTTGGTTCTTATTTTTGTCCACTTTATCCAATGCAATCCTTTTTTTTTCATGTTCAATTTGGTTTCTATTTTGGTTAATTTTGTTCAATTTCACCATTTTTCATGACGAAGTTTAAATTGCTAATGATATAGTGTAGAAGCTGAACAATTCCTATGTGATGATATTTCATTTATGTTTGGTGAGATGACTATTCTCTTCTTATTCACGAACATTAGGGTTTAATGAACCTATAGTCATTAGAGACGTCACTACAGCCATCAGAAACCCGAAGAGAAGCTTAGCGATCTTAGAGAAGCTCGACAACATTCGTAGAAAAATTTGGTAGCCGTAGAGAAATATTTTTAGTTTATTGTGAAAAATGACGATAAATGAAAAAGAATAAATGAAAATTGTAATGGTGAAAAATGATGATCATGATGATAGAGTTTATTGTGAAGATAAAAAATGGAATGCATATAGGGAATGGAGGCAAAAAATGTTGGAAGTCCCACATCGACTAGAGATAAAACCAATTTATAATATATAAGTGAGGTGCAAACTTTACCTTAAAAGCCGATTTTGTGAGGTTGAGTTAGGCCTAAACTCACATTTTAATAAAAAATGCAAATAGATGAATGAATCCTGTGTGAGGTAGATTATTGTTGATAATGAAAAGGAATTGAGAAATGATGGTTTTTGTGTGTGAGTTTTCTAAAAAAAATTAATTGCGGAAGGGGTTGAAAAAATTCCAATGTAAGTATGAAGGTTTCGCGATTCGCATTCATAGTGAAGGTCAAACAATGGTTATTGGTGATTGAACAATCTAGGGTTCACATGGTTGCGTAGTGATTGGAAAGGAGGAGATCTACTACGTCGCAAGTTGGTGGTTCGTTTTCGGGTGCTCGAGGTGAATTTAGGTGCGTGACTGTTCAAAAATTGAGTTGTGATTCTAACGTAGTGAGGCGATGGTGAATCATGGCGTTTACAACTTACACAGGTCATCTAAACAAAAATAGCACATTTCATTCAACAATAAACTTTGTACACTCTTTTATTAACAATTTAAATATCATCATGAAAAATGATCAAATTGAATAAATTGACTAAATCAAAAACCTAATTGAACGTATAAAAGAAATCACGTTAGATAAAGTACACAAAAATAGAGATCAAATATTTTAAGCTATGTATATTTAATATGCTTTCTCAACAAACTTATTATTGAAGCACATTCTTGTGAGGAAGTTTTGAGAAGTTAATATTGTAGGATATTTTAATTGTTATGGGTATGATAATATTTTCTGGTTACGGGATTTAGCAATTAAGCTAACATTGAAAAAGATCTCATTTGTTTCTACATTATGAACAAATCATAGAAGTGTCTTTTCTTTTTTTCATTCTAAAAATAATTTGGTTATACCAACATAATCAAATTTGTGAAAAAAAAAAGCTTTTCAATTCATCCATACTTTATATATTGAGAGACATTTGAAGAAAAGACGTAAATTACATACCTCAGCTTTCCCAGCACAATACCAATTTCAGTGGTTATTTTATGCCCAATATCCTCAGGAGATAATATTTGATATGTCCCTTTATGTTTTAGCATCCCATCCTGCAAGGTACAAATCAGCAAAGGAAAAAAAATTGAATAAAATTAAAACTAGTTTCAGGTAAGTTGACTGTAGATAGAAAAATGAGAAACCTAACATAAAAGGAGCTTCAATTATGCAAAAGAATCAAAATAAAATGGGTTAAATATGTTTTTAGTCCCTGTATTTTAGGACGATTTTGGTTTTAGTCTATTTTCAAACTAAGATACAATTTAGTCTTTTAACTTTAGAAAACTCTGGTTTTAGTTCTTTTTACTAAGTTTTTTCAACTTTATTTACTGTTTCAAGCACGTTTCATTATAGCATTCGGATTGTTTATACTGTTTGACACATTTTTGCTTCAATGTTAACTGAAAAACGCATTTGAAACAACAAATAAAGTTAAAAAAAATCTGGTAAAAAGGACTAAAACCAGAATTTTCTAAAGTTGAAGGACTAAATTGTACCTTAGTTTGAAAATGGGCTAAAACCAAAATCGTCCCGAAGTATAGAAACTAAAAATATATTTAACCCAAATAAAATTATAGTTAACCTGATGAATGCCACTAGCATGGAGAAATGCATTAACTCCAACAAGGGCCTTGTGAGGTTGTAAATGCATACCAGAGTATTGTTCAACCTATTAATGATATTATTAGTTATGAAAATTTGAAAAGGGAAAATAAAAATAAAAAAGAAATGCAAAAGTTTAAATATATAAAAATAAAACCATTTTGCTTGTCTCCAATATCAGTGGTGTATTGATTCGTGTATAGAGACCATTTAAGACATGATCTCCCTTGCATGCCAAGGCCATGACAACCTCTTCCAATGAAGCGTTGCCAGCCCTTTCACCAATCCCATTAACTGTTACTTCTAATTGCCTAGCACCTGCACGAGCACCCTGCAAATAGCTGCTTTCACATTAAAATCCTAATAAAGATGATTAAAAAAAAATAATAATTAATAAATATACCTCTATGGTGTTGGCAGTAGCAAGACCAAGATCATTATGACAGTGAGTAGAAATAATAACATTTTCAATTCCTGGGGTATTGGCTTTTATATCAGTTATCAGTTTTCCTAACTCAAATGGCATTAATATGCCCACAGTATCAGCTATGTTCACAGTTGTTGCTCCAGCTTCAATCACTACTCCAAGAATTTCATACAGAAACTCTCTCTCAGATCTGCCCTCATACATACAAAAATCACACATTCATAGGAGAATGAAAACAGATAAGAATTAAATTTAAGGAAAAACTTCTTTTAACAACATTTTTTTAACAATGAGAGCTTATGATTGGTCCGTTTTAAATATTTTTTAAACGTTAATTCAAATAAACCAATAAAGTGATGACACGTATCCCGTTGTCAAAAAAATTGTCAAAAAGTATTGTCAAAATATCATCGTGGATTTAAAAAGGGTTACCTGGTAGCATCTTCAGCACCAAACTGAATATCATTGCAACCCAAACTCTTTGCAAAGGCTATCATATCCCTGGCTATCAGAATAACCTCCTTCTTACTCTTTCGCAACTTGTGCTTTATGTGAATGCCGCTGGTCGCAATGGAAGTACAAATGCGAGGCCTCTGCGCGTGTTTCACAGCCTCCCATGCAACTGCAATATCTTCTCTAACGCATCTACATATCAATTTTACACAATCTTTAAATGTAAAAATCCATTAGGAATATTCAATAATTTTCTAAATAACGGACCTAAATGAAGATTTTGATCTGAAAGTTATGCCATGTTTTTATATAATTTCTAAGAGTTGTTTATAAAATATGGATAATGATATATAGACAATATTTTTTGACAACATTTAAACATTATCATAAGTATAATTGTGTGATTGGTCCAAATGACACAATGACAATCACACAATGACACCACCATGGACCAATCACACAATGACATGTATGATGATGTTTAAATGTTGTAAAAAAAATGTTGTCTGAGTATCTTTATCGATAAAATATTGGGAGTCAAGTTTTTTCTGTGTAAAATTTACAATAAAATAATGTTTTTAACTTCACCTTTTACGGACTTTAAAGTTAATTTGGTTGAATTGTTCAAGAAGTATACGTCAGTATAATAAAAGTACATTTGGCTTTTGCTAACGTATGATTAGTTCATACCACATGTTGTACCTGTGGTTTTATTTATATTTTTTAATATTGATGAAATATAACTAAATATTTTTTTGTTTATATTTCATTTTTATTTTACTTTATTCGTAGTCAGATTTCTTTTTTTGTTTGTAATAATAATAAATTATTAAGTAGCTTTTATAAATTTTTATATTTAGGGTAAATGCTTAACTTTTTTTTTTGAGAGAACGAATTTGAAATGACATCAAATTTGTTTAGAATATTTTTTAAAGTATTTTGGTTTTGAATAAAAGTTTTTACATGGCATATTATTTATAATATTTATTCAAATAGTATTTTTTTTACAATCAGAATTTGGTGAATTTTTTATCGATGTAATATGATTTCAAATAAAATTTTCTCAAATAACATATTACTTACAATATTTACTTAAATAATACTATTCAAAATCAAAATTTGGTTGAAAAAGGGAATTCTAACCCTTATTTTTATACATAGTTAAAATAAGTTATACCAGATTTTTCGAGAATTAACTTTTAACTTACTTTAAAATTTATTTTAAGAATTAAATTTTGAAAAATATATTTTCTAAATATTTATTTTAATAAATTTTTATCAAAACTATTATATAATTAATATTTCTTTTATTATTAAAAAATTTATACATTTATTTATTAATTTTCTAGATATTAATGTCTTGTTTTTTTTTCTAATGTATTAATTTTTTTTATCATTTTAATAAATGATATATATAATATTTATTTTTAAATTTTGGAAAAAAAATTAATTAATTTAAATAAATGTAAATTTATAAGGATATTTTAAGTTATAACTTAAATTATTTTCAATGTATGTGATATATATATATTACAAATCTTATGTATCTCATCTAAAACATAAAATATAAATCAAAATAAAATAGAATGATAGATATTGAAAATGGATGGAGTAAAATATGTGAATTAATTCGATTTATTATGACAAACTCTAATTAAATTGGTATTAAAAAAATAAACCGAGTTTACTATGCTGTCTTAAATATATAAAATAAAATATAAAGAAAAATATATTCAATTGAATTAAATCTAAAATGAATGCTTGACATGCACTTCTAAAGAAATTAGATTCATTTTATTTCAATCTCTATAAACGAGATGAAATATATTGTTGAACTTGTCATGTCCTTCCTTTTAACTTTTAATTATTATCATTTAAATAAATCGTAAACAACACCTGCAAAAGCCAGCAATGACGGGGACGTGTCCGTCGTGACCGGCGGTGTTGCCGACCTCTTGAGCGATCATTTTGACGGCCTTGAAGTCGTCGTCAGAGGCAGAGGGGAAGCCCGGCTGAATGACGTCGACGCCCAGGTTGGCCAGCTGCCGCGCGATGCGGAGTTTCTCCTGAGCGGTCATGGTGGCGCCGGGCGACTGTTCTCCATCGCGGAGGGTGGTGTCCAGGATGCGGACGTAGGAGGGGTCGGGAATGTGATGGGGGAAGTACTGAGGGCGAGCGCGTGGAGTGGAGCTGTTGGTCGCCATTGATGCGAATTTGGAAGCTTTGCTTTTACGCTTCTTTTTTAATGGGAATTGCTGTTTCTTATTACTCCCTGTTTTTCACAGAAACCTGGGATCATTTCTCATGTATTTTTTTTATTATATTTATTTCTTCTAATAAAATAACAAACCAAGCGTTTCAGTATTGCCTTTTCTGCAACGTTTCGTGCCAAATATTATAATTACATATTTCTCTATTAGAATCACTCTCTCGTTTGCCCAGAGGGTTAATATTATGAATATGGACTACGCTGCAAAAAAAAAAATCCAATTCATCATATTCAATTTTTAGTTATTTAAATCTATTATTTTTAGTATATTTTAATGAATTTATTTTAAACTTAAATTTATAATTTTAGTTATTATGTCAAATTTAATTATTAATTAGATTTAAAATACGTTAAATAATCTTTTAAATTTTGAATATCTAAAAATAAGATTTTAAATTAATTTAAATTATAAAATTTTAGGTTGAGTTAGGTTTGTGTAAAATAGGATTAGTATATCAACCATGTAAGACAAAGTTAAGTTGAATTGGACTTAAGTCGTGTAAGATTTAGTCAGACTTAATCTAACAAAAGTCATTTTTGGTCATATCAAAATCAAACTAAGTCCAATCAAGTTAGGTTGGGTCAAATCAAAAACAAGTTAGGTTAGATTAGACTTAAGTCAAGTTGGAACAGTTCATGTTCAAATAAAGTAGGTTCAGCTGAAACTATGTCAAGTTGAATGTAAGATTGAAAAAATTAGTATATGCCTAAGCATAAGTTAATCATAGAACAAAGAATACATAAAGTAATATATAAATAATTAGTTAGAGCTTGTTGTGGTGAGGTAAAGGCCTCTAATCCAAGTACTTTGGGATGTGAAAAATTAATTATTTGCTTAAAAAAAGGAAACTATAAAAATAGGCGAAACAGAATAACTTGAATAGAAATAAAGTGAGTATGATATCAGTGAATTAAGCTTGGCATAGTGGTATATGTGGGTGTTGCTTGTGTGACTTTGAACCCATTTGAAGGGAACATATTTGCATATGTTCATTGATTAATGCTTTGACAGATTATAATTATGAGTTGGGAAAGCCTCTTTGTGTGTTCTTCTAACTATATTGATTAGTTATGTTAATGAACTGATGGTTGTTGAATGCTTTGATCATTAGGCTGTTGTAATAATAACTTATGGAATGATTTGATCACTTGTGTTGCTGCCTTGAATATAGGATATGGTTGTATGGTTAATTGACATTGTTGCACTCATAATCTGACTATTTGATCGTAAAATTAATTGAGTAGATTATGTTTCATTGTCTTGTGGGATGAAGGATAATAGGAGTTGTCCGAGTTTAAGATTATCAGTTGTGTTAATATAACTGGTTGGGATGAGTGTTATTGATCCATTAGATATCTAGAGTGTTACTCTTGTAATTTCACAAGTAACGAGTGGTCAGTGACGAGGTTTGGTTGTACCCAACATTTTCATGGGTTCTCTTTCGTCTATGCGATGTGGTGGAAAGTGGATGGGTTACATGATGTACGATAGTGGTTTCTATGATCAACTTTTAACTTAGTGGGTGAGTCACGATGTGAAACCAACCATTTGATTTTGTGGTGGTAATGTTTTGTCTTTAGTATGTCTTCTAGTTATACTTTTTTAATTTGTGGTTGTATCTTTCTTCTTTCGAGGGTTTATAAAGGTAGTCACCTTTCCTCTTACGAGGGGGTAAAAAGGTGAATCTCTTCGTCTTTAAGAGACGATGGAAGATACAAGTCTCTTCATATCCATGATAGTAGTAGAAAGGATTGAGATTCAAGTGCTTCCATTTCCTCTTGCATGGGGTAGAAAGGGATGGATGTCTCGCCTGTAGGATTTTGACTCATGCTGAGTTTTAATTGATGTGAGCAGCTTGAGGAGCATGGGAGATAGGTCCGAAGCTGCGGTGGATGGCCACTCAAATTTTCTTGTTTTGGTAAATAGGAATGGTGCAGTGCAGTTTGGAAGAAGACATATGGTTATATAGATTGTGGTATTGGCACAGATTGCCTTTAACGAATAGGTTGTGCAGAGCTCATGGGTTGAACATGGTTCTTTATAAGGGAATGTATGGGTAGTTATTGTATTGCTTGTTATAGTTTAACTATGTGTTGATGTTATTTGTTGTGATAGGATTATGGTAAGAACTTACTATATAAGATGTATGTGTTGTATTGGTGTTTTGATGTTTATACAATTAGCTCACCGATACTTGTTTGTGTTTGTATTTGTGTGTGGCGATAATCGTATAACGTGTGTTATACGGGAGTAGAAAGGTATGCAAATGCTTTTGGAGCTATGTAATTGATGAGAGATGAGATCTTTTATGGGAGTTTTTATAAAGATTTACTTATGTTTATGTAAAAGTTTAATACATTGTAATGACGCTTTATATTGTGTTAGATTTGGATATTGGTTGCAGTAAAGTTGTAATAAGTTTATAAATTTACGAAATTTTCAATCATGTTTTCGAAAAATTTTAATCTTTGATACGTGTAAGTGACTCCCAGAATTGGGATGTTACAAAGTCTGGCTTGCATTTGTTCAAATTTGGTTGACCCACATTAAGCTAAGTTAGGTTAAGTCCATGTGGGACCAAGTTGACAATGCCTAAGTTAAGGCAAGTTGAGTCAAGTTGAGTCAACTCAAAGATAGATTTAATTATCTCAAGTCCAAATTAGATCAACTAAGTTTGAGTGTAGGTTAAGTCGAGTCATCATGAGACTAAGTCAAATTAAGTTGGAAAAAGTCAACACGATTCATGTCAAGTTGAAATGGGTCGAGTCCAATTTAGTTTGAGTTGAGCAAGAAAGAGAGTAAATTTTAGCAATCACTTAGATTGAACCTTATTGATAAGAAAAAGAGTAAAACTTAGCAATTTAAAAGTTGATTTTTCATATTCCTTTTTATTATTTAATTAAAGAAATACATTTATAAAGTATTTTACTTAGTGATTTAGGAATTTTGAATGTATTGGTTGGTGTTTGAGATAGATGTAACTAGAAAGAAGACATAGAGAGAGTAAAATAGAACAAAGTGATAAATGAGATGACCGGAAAAATATAGCAAAACAAACACTATAAGAAAAATTACAGTTATATGCGGTCAAAATTAGTAAGTTCCAAAATTCGTATGTAGAATATTATTACATACGAATAAAAATTCGTATGTAATGTGGTCGTAAGTAATGTTACATATGACTAAATTCGTATGTAATTACATATAAATAAATGTGTATGTAATTATATACGGATAAATCCATATGTAATTACATATGGACATATTTGTATATAATCACCAAACAAAATGACAATTTAAGGTTGCTTGTATCATTGGTAGAGATCTGGACAAGATTTTCACGTGAACATTCTATTTACACATTAATACTTAAACCACATAGACCTATAGACAAGATTCACATTAATATTCAAATAACCACAAACAAACATTTGACATTAATATTTAAATATTTACTAGTGGAAAAATAGGATTCCATGACGGACTACTATGATAGATAAAATTTACCTATCATAATACATTGACATGTGACAATTTTGTAATAAAATTAAGATATATCATGACATATTTTAAGAAACCTATTATAATAGATGTAGTAGTAACATTTTCATAATAAAAGATATATATATTATGATACGCGCGGTGCAAAATAGAAATTATGAGAAAAACATATGATAAATATTTGAAACATCTATGCAAAACCCCTTTCAATCTTAAGTCCAGTGCACAATATTTGATTTCTTCTAACTAGCACAACTTTTCTTCCAATTCAACCCGCAAAGCTTTTCTTTCTCTTCACCGCTTAGTTTCTTCCAATCTCAGTCTCTCGTCCCGCAGAGCATTTTTTTGTCTCATCTCTTCGTCTCCTTCTCCATCACAGACGAGGGTTCACGTTCACTACCTTTTGCGCTTCACTTCTCTATATCTCCTCGTTGATGTTTTCTTGAACTCATGTTTTCAACAAAGATGTTTGAGATTCTTCATATCCAGGGTGGGCAATGCGGGAACCAGATCGGAGCAAAGTTCTGGGAGGTGGTGTGTGCGGAGCACGAGATTGATTCAACGGGAAGGTACCAGGGAAACAATGAGTTGCAGCTGGAGCGAGTGAACGTGTGTTATAATGAGGCGAGTTGCAGGAGATTTGTCCCTAGGGCGGTGCTCATGGATCTGGAGCCAGGGACCATGGACAGCGTTAGCTCTAGACCCTACGGCCAGATTTTTCGCCCAGATAACTTCGTCTTCGGACAGTCCAGTGCCGAAAACAACTGGGCCAATGGTCACTATGCCGAGGAGGCTGAGTTAATTGACTCCATTCTTGATGTTGTTAGGAAAGAGGCTGAAAGTTGTGACTGCCTTCAAGGTATTCTTACCCAGACTTCTTTTATGGTTTTGTGTAGTTGAAATTATTCTCATGTTTTGTTGTTCATTTCTTTATTCGTGTTTGTTTTAGTGTGTTGTGTGCTTCAGAGTTAAAATCGGTGATTTCTGATTTCCATCTGTTGTTGTGTTGAACGAATCTTGATCTGATAACTTGTTTTTGTTTTGATGATTTGTAATTGTAATAATCCTTAGCTTAATTGACTACCTTTATTGTTAGAGATATTGACAACGTTTTGTTTCCTCTGTTTCATATATTTTGAAATTAAAGTTAGTGTAAATAATGAGTCGTGGATGTTGTTCTCTATTGCTAGGCCCAATGGTTACTGTAATAATTATTATTATAAGGCCATTTGAGACGAGGCTAATGTCTCTTTTAGTCAATATAGAATTCCATGTATAAAAGTCAATATTATATTGTTCAAGCTATCATTTGGGTTCTTATGAGTTTGGTCTGGTTTTTTGTGCTAACATTCTTATAACTGGATTTTATAGTTTTGATATGTCTGATGTTTAACCTACAAAATAATTTTTTTCCTCCTTCCAAGTTTTTGAGATGGTTAAGTGTAACACGAATTAATGAATCATTGCGCATTTTGTAGCTTTGAAATTGGTGTTCTAATCATAAGGTGCTTATTATTCTCATGCTTCTGTTTGTGAAATTTAACTGTAGGCCAATGGAGCTCTAAAGGTCGGGGCCCATGGTGTTATGAAATTCAATTAATATTGTCTGAATTGTTGGTATAAGCTTTTTGAAGAAGTTTACAATGTTTTTTTATTGGAATTTTGTATGTTTTCAGATGCTAAACGAGTTTTACATGTCTTCCTTCCTTATGACCAGAAAAGATAATTTTAATAACCGTTCTACTTTATTTAGTTGCTTGTGCCAATTGGATGAAGTGGATCTTCTAGATTTGCCAACTCCTACAATTGTTAAGGTGAGAGTGAAGCTTATTATAAACGTGATATGCACTAGATTTAATCATTTGTTTGTGAAAAAATTTTGTGACATCTGATGATTATTTGCAGCCTATTGAGCTTTGGAGTGGTAAGCAGCTATTTAACCTTATATTGTGGCCACATGCAAATGTGGGAGTCTGTGTGGATCTTACTGTTAAGGAAAAAATATACACGAAGTTGCTGGATGAGTAGAAAAGAGAATTGAAAACATTGTGCCCGAATGATGGCTTTATTTACATTAGTAGTAGTGAGTTGATCTGTGGGCAATTTGGAAAGGTTACTTTAGGTTAGTCACATATTGTAGTTTAACCATTAATGTTTTTGCTTGGTTTTTGTTCATGTCTTATACATTGTTTTGCAAGTGGCCAGGAAATGGTAATACAGACAGACTGTTATCTCTGATAGTGAGAGACTGCGAAGCACAAGCAACCGCGTCTTGCTTGAATCGTTTAGCTAAAGTGAGGTAAAATTATGGGTTAGGATAAATGAAATATTTGAATTTAAAAGCATATTAATTATTGTAATTTATTAAAAGCTGTCATTTTATTCGTTTTACTTAGATGTCGTGCGCCATGGATCTTGGGTGGCTAGATAGGCATTGATGATTTTAAACCAAATGAGATGGTGATTAAGAAGAGAGAGGAAATACTTTCAGAGGCTTATAGGAAATGTGATGAATGCGTAAAAGCTTTCAATAAAGGAAAACTAGAACTCATACTTGGTTGTGGTGCTGCTCAAACATTAGAGACCCGGATAACTCAAGTATTAAACGGAATTGGTGATGTGATCGGGAAAATTAGTTTTAGTTTTGCCAAGGTAGCACTTTTTGTCTATTTTATTCTTGAAAATAATTCTTTATTTTAGAAATTCATTTTATTTTAGTGAGAGCTTTGCCCCCTTCTTTATATCACTTTTTGAATTAGCTTTAGAAATTTCTAATATAATTATTCATCTATTGACCCTTTTGCATCTTTGAAATCTCAAATGCTTTCAAATGACTCTCTGTTTTATTTTTATTAGTGTCAACCATTGCACTCAACAATTGTCATCTATTTTTGTGTCTTAGGTAAAATATATATAATTTGGGACATGAGAATATTAAAGATGATATGTTGCAAGTTGTGGTTGTAGATATTAAAGATTGTTATGCTCGTGTTCCTGTGTCTAGTGAGGAGGTTCAAATAGTGAGGAGGTTCAAACCCCAAAGAATTTTATCATTTGGTCATCTAGATTGGCAAAGCCAATTTTAGTAAGTATTGTTATTCATACTTGCCTTAATTACTTATGTATTTCTCGTATTTGGATGCATATACTATTATACTTATTTTGTGGTCAAATATAGGATATTTCTAAGAAGACAAACATTGTTACACCTTTACAACCACAATTGTCTCCTTTACAACAACTTGGTGCAGCGGTAGTGACAATGGGGAATAAAACTATTGAGATAGATATGCTTCCTGAACTGACATACAAGACTGCTACCACCACTTTATTTGTATGTCATAGGGATATTTGTGAAATTATAGAAACTTGACTACAATGTAGTGTAATTTAATGTTATATTTGGATTTAATATATGGTTTGATGTACAAATTATGTATTAAATATTATTACACAATTAATGTTTGAAATGAATTTCATTATGTTAGTTTAATTGAATATGTTTATTTCATGTTATATGGATTATAAATTGATTAATGAGATTATAATACAGGAAATTGATTGTAAATTGATTGGATATGTTAAATGTATTAATGATTTTTTTTTTACAAAATAAGTTTTTATGATAGGTGAACAATCACTACAAGAAAAATTGCTGAGTACAATCACTACATTAATGTATGTAATAAAAGCTTATTTATGAAAAGTATATATTATGATAGGTGAACAATTACTTGTCATAATATATTCTACATACTATGATAGGTGAAAAAATCTACATCATAAAACATTACATATTATGATTGGTAAATCCAACTGCATCATAATAAATTCGTTATATTATGATTGATAAGTGAAAATCTGTCATAATATACTAGACCTATTATGATGAATTTGTATGTCTATCATAAAATGTGCAGATCTATTATGATGCCCAAAACTATGATGCTAGGTTACCTATCATAATAGGTCATTTTTACCTATCATAAAAAGCGATTTTTCTACTAGTGATTGATTACATGACTAAAATGTCATAAAAAGTTCTAAATTGTTTAATAAAGAGTCATACAAATTCTAAACATGACTAATACTAATAATCATGATAGTTATTTTCATCTTGAGGTTAATATTGGGTTTGATCTTCTAGTTGATCTTATGGTTGAACATCATTTTGTGACTAATTTTCTTGTTCATTATTTTGAGGTTGAAAAAACTGTTATGCAACTGCAATTGTTGGAGGCGGAAGGTACTGCATGGTGATGCCAATAAAGCCTTGAAAGTAAGAAGTCATTTGTTGAAGCTGTTGATCATGGCTTGTTAATTGAGTTTGAAGGTTAAAAAAGTTCTCTGCATTTCGTTGCTGATTGGAAGATGCGTGTGTCTGTCGTATGTAACAATCGGCACAGTCATCTTGAGAACTGACATTTCCAATGCCGTATACGCGTCCCTTGTACCTTCCACCCGCAGCCTCTGACCAACATCGGTTCCTCAATCTTTCCTCCTCTACAGGGTCTAGGGGACTGCTGAGGCACTAATAGATGCAGTCTTAGATATTACTCTAGAAAATCTTGTTTGAAAATTTTCCTGATAAATGAATAAATGTTTGCGTTAAATACAACTAAGGTTTAAAAGGTAATACAAAATATAATATTGAATATAATAGAGTTAGTAGAAACTAACATGTGTCCTCCTAGACCTTTCATTAACAAAATGTCATGTTGAGCGACGTATATGTGTCTGTTGAAAGATTTCGTCAACATGCACTGAGCGACCAAACTCCTGTATGCAAACAAAATATGACTTGATAACAATTATTGTAAAGTTTCTATAAGAAGAAATTAAAAAAATATTATACATGTCATACCAAACCAATAGCATGGTCATGCACACTAATAGATCCCCTAGTGTGCAAACTGTCATCATTCTCAGATGTTCGATTCTTCTTGGCCATATCACATTTTTGCCTATAAAGTGATATGTTCCACTTCTCTAAAAGACCATTCCAAACAGTATCTCCCATCCAATCAGGTTTTTTTTTTTTCCTTCTGTTTGAGTTTTTTAAACATCTCAGATAGTTATCAAATGCCTTGGAGTAAAATTTTTTTTCACCTTTCCTCATCTCAATCTTCCATTAAAGTTTTCTCTATTATTATAATTAATAGGTTGTTAGCTTTATTGAAAACAGAGAGACACAAAACAAACAAAGCAGAGCATAGACTCTTAGTACTTATTCCACGACTTAAACATTTATGAACCAATCTAATTCCAGTGTTCAACCATAAACCAACGTGACCCTTGCTAATCAATTCTAATACTAAGCACCGAACCAAAGTAGAACATAGACTCCAAAGCCATGTGTTACTCCTACACGTTCAGAATTTAAAAGAGAATAATTTCTAACCAAAACTATCACAACATTGTCATGAATCAGTTTTAAACAAATTGCTGTGTTAACTTAGCCAATTATAACAACCCGTAGGGATAATGGAAACAACACTTAAACATTGTATTTTATTTCTATTCACATAACCTTTACCCAATGCTTACAGCAGCCTCATCCCTCCTGCATCTTTACCACTCATGCTAAAGCACTAAACAACATTAAAACCTTGAGAAAAAGTCACAACCAAGACATGATCACAAGTACCTATTAACCGTGTACTATATATCATTATGTCTTCATAACAAAATGAAAGTCGTTCTTTAATAGATGAATAATCTTAAGACAAGCTGTTCAAGTTTAGTTTTGGAAAGAGAGTAATCAAAACATAATAATATTATGATCCTTGTGACTATATATATTTGGACGAGAAAGAAGTTAAGGGAACCAACTTGAAAGTATTCACCTACCATGAGTTATGGATTGCCTATGAATGAACACTTTTTCATAGTCTATACTATAGTACACTGAGTTTTATCCCTAAAGGTTGGTGAGGCTTGGTTCCTCTGCATAAGTGATCTGTTTTCCTTTAGAATCTCAGGTGGAAAGAAATGCTTAATGTTCTGTAATGGAAAATTTGACACTGAACTAATTTTGGCTAAAATTGGCTATATGTTTTATTCATGTGAAAAAAAAATTAGTCAAGTTCTTCAAAAAGTCCCTAACGTTGTTTTCTAAGTTTCAAATCTTGTGTGTTTGAAAACCAAGAGAATGAAATGAACAAGAAGTTGTGATTAAAACCATACAACTCCAAAGAGAGATGTTGTTTCGAATCGTGAGTTGAGCATTCTTAATGAATCTTAACTTTAGTTATGTAGAAAAACTAAGAAGACTGAAATAAAAAAAGAACAACATAAAACTATAAAGACGACCTTTAAATAATCCAAAGTTTCAAGGAAACCTAACTAACTTTTATCTCACTTATCCCTCTTATTATGTGTAAGATTACTAATATGCATACTAGTTTTAACATAAAATCAATGTACATATTTTAACAATTTTGTAATAAAACAATACGAAACTTTACTTCGTGAACCATCAACAAAACCAATAAATTGAATATTCAAATAAGTGAGGGAAGCAATCTATAAGGAAATTAACATATATGGTTTTGATGAGGATGATAATGAGACAACAAATGACACAATAGGTTGTTTCTATTCTTTTTTTTTATTGTATTTTTTTTTTAATTTTGTTAATTTATTTGAGTATATTATAGTAAATTTTATAGTAATGAAATTTTAGAAATATATAAAAAGCCAAAATAAATTTATAAAGTTAACCATCACATAAATTTTGAAAATAATTTAATTGATATTTTCAATAGAAAAAAAATGTGATATAAATGACCTTAACAAAATAGCTTAAAAGCCCTTAGTACACTTCTTAATCCTCAACAACCATAACCAAAAGAAATTTCAATGATCACTTAAGAGCCTACAAACATTTGTTTAAGCAGATAATCTTAACTTTGTTATAAATAACCACTTAAGTGCCAATGAATAAACACTTAAGTCGTTAACTTGTGGTTTAAACTTTGTAAAGTATATAAAAACCCAAATTTAAAGACTTTCTTTTGCTATTTCCTGAGAGTTATGGATACTGTGTCATAAAACTTATGCTTAGGATTGTCTTAATATATTGTTGATTTATGAAAGCATATAAAATACTTTTTAACAAAATTAATTATGTTTTATGTTTTATGTTTTAGTTGATTTGTGTCTTGTGTTTTTCAACTTGTGAATGTTCGACAATCTGGCTCAATAATGGAGAGGAAAGTGTTGACCAATCTTCTTTATTGAGATCAGTAATATGTCACATTGTATGATTGTTGTTGTTTTAGAATATAATTAGGCACAACGAAGTAGCTTAGAATGTATATGTTTTTATAATATTGTTATAATTTTTAATTTTTTAATTTAGCCATTTGTTATCTCCATTCATAAGGAAGAAAATAAGGAAAATAAAATTTTAACACCATTTTTTGACACTATTTTGACACTGCACACGTGTCAAAATGTGATTGGACGATTTCAAATTAAAAAATAAACTTTGGTTTTTTTCTTCCAAACATACCCCTGTCTCAACTTTTTTAATTTAAAATCGTCCAATCACATTTTGACACGTGTGCAGTGTTAAAATAGTGTAAAAAAATGATGTTAAAATATCATTATCCAGAAAATAAATAAAACAAACCAATTATTTTTTTTTAAAAATGGTTTTTTGTCATATTGGTGTTATTATAACTGAAGTGATTAATCTCTTTAACAGATTATATATATATTACTAAAATCCATGCAAAAAGTTAGAAAATTTTAGCTAAAATTGTTAATTTCTGTATCAATTTTAATTGTAGTTAATTAAGAAATTAGCATTCATTATTCATCCTTTCTTTCATCATTTGAATGTTATCTATATGGCGTATTTCTCCATTAAAAATATACTTCCATTGTTAATGTCATTAGTTTTCATATATAGAGAAAGTGAAATCTAAAATGACCATGATAAATGGCCTTATTCACATATCATTTTCTTTATATTTATTTGACATTATTTTTTTTAATACAAAAAAAAAATATTTTTTTTATAATCATTTTATTCTTACAAAGTATATGTGTGTCAAATAAATATAAATATATATCACATTATTATTATTATTTATTTCATAAAAGAATGAGAAGATGTGGATTAAATTACTGGATCTTTAAGGAATGATAGATAGATAATTTGAGTATTTTGCTAAGATTAATTAGAATAATCCATTAGTATGCATAATCTGATTCTATCATTGCTAAGAAATGAAACAAAAGCAAGGAATGACATACTTACTCTCCTTTCACCATCAAGTAAATATGACAGTGAAAGATAATTAGATTTCGTTTTCTTAGAAAAATATCTCTATATACCTACTTACAAACAATATTCCAATGAATTCACATACGCACTGCATTATATAATTATACCTCTACATAATGCATATTTAATCTATACTTATCAAATAAACCCATAAATATTATATTCAGATTGTTTGACTTTATCTATAGTAATATATATATATATATATATATATATATATATATATATATATATATATATATATATATATATATATATATATATATATGATGTACATTTTAAACTAATAATAACTATTTTATGTTATTCTTATTATTAGTTTGCTACTTTATATATTATTTTTTTACAATAATTAAAATTATATTATGTAAATTATATTTTTATGATATATTTGATTTCATCCCTTATATCACCATTTTATATTTTTGTTAAAGGAAAATGCTTTCACAATTTTTTAGGAGGAATTACTTTTATAATTTTATTAAAACGAATGCTTTGTGTTTAGATTTTGTTCTAATTACTATATTTATAATTATGAAACAAAAATTATAAAAGTAAGCAAATATAAAACTCTCAAAAACTAAAAAAGTAAAAGTATTACATCATTGCATATGGTAAAGTGTTGCATTATGCCGGTCAATTTTATAATTCTATCTTTGAACCTTTTAGCTTCGTATCCACAGACAACTTTATTCCTTAACTATAGTTCTAACTACTGTCTTTATTTGATTAGACCATAATCTTTATCTAATGAATATTAGACTTTTAAACTATTAGTATATGAACATTTATTATTTTAAAAACAGTTAGAGATAATTCTATATCCCTATTTATTGTAAAATTAGTATGTTATATATATTGTTAACAAGTCAATTCTGTTGTTAACTTGGTTAAATCTCTCTGGAAAACCAAAATCCTATTGAGCTACAATTTCTCTCTCAATATTCCTATACCTCAAAAACAAGTAACAGTGATATCAAAACAAAAGTCAACAAATAAAAAATCCAAAATGTAATTATCTTTTCATTTTTTTTTAAAAAGCCAAGTAAGACCAAACCAGAGTAATAAATAATAATAATAAAAAAACAAATTTCATATGAAGGTGAAAATATGCCATCTTTTGAGAAAACATAATATAAACTTTTTACTCCCAACTATAATACGCTCTAAATCCCCCTTCCCCAAATTTTGTTTAGAAGTTCAAAGCAAAGGAAGAAGGAAACTAGAATTAAAAGCTAATGAAAATTGATTTTATATCAAAGGTAAAATATATCATACTTACCATGTTTTAGTTCACCACGTGTATATCCTCATATTAGTAGATATATATAATCATATTTGTTAAACAGTAAATACACACATTTTTCACTCAATTGAAACCTTGATTAGTCTTATAATTGGTTGAAAATAAAACACAATGGTTACCCGCACAAATAACAGAAAAATAACGAACAAAGGTCATAGATAGATGAGTTGACTGAGCTCGTCTAAACAAAATACAAAGAATTAACTTAGCTTGATATAAAGATTGAATTAAACAAATTGAAAACATTGAAAGAATTATAATACTTAGTTCATATTTCAAATTGATTCAAGTAGAGTCTGGCTTAGGAAGTAAGATCATTAGGATAAAATATTAGAAAGATAGATGGATTAGATATATGTCACTCATGTCTCTTCTCAAATTGTATAAAAATATAAGGTTTAATGTTTTAATATGTCTCTATTTTTGTTCAAAATTTCAAATAAGTTCCTATTTTTGTTAATTTGATGTAAATAAATCTTTTCGGTCAATTTCATTAAATGACGTTAATGAGTATGTGACGTAGCCTGGTGACACTGCATTTTTAATATACGTGTCAATAAAAAACTAATTAAAAATATTATAATTAAGTAAATATATTATAATTTTTGCTTAAATGAATTAAAGAAAGGGAAAGGTGAAAAATTGTATTCTTCTTTTTGTTGTCTCTACAATTATGAATTGGGGGAATTTTGTGTTTTAGGTTAGAAGTTCAATCCATCCCCGCCGACACCCTCATCACCGTTCCCATCAACTACTCCTGACCCGGCCTCTACTATCAACACAACGCCTCTTACAACATCAAAGTACAGGGCGAAACCTACTTCTCTATCGCCAACGACACATACTAGTCCCTCACCACGTGTCAGGCTCTCATGGACTAAAACACCTACGGCTAACGTGACCTCGTTGCGGGTCTCGACCTCCACATGCCTCTAAAATGCGCCTGCCCCACCCAGAAACAGAGCGAAGCAAGATTCAAGTACTTACTCACTTACTTGGTTCTAAAGGAGAAACGGTTTCTTCATCGCTGAAATCTTCGGTATTGACGAACAGAGCATCCTCGAAGCAAACGAGCTTTCTAATACCTCCTTTATTTTCTACTTCACGCCAATTTCAGTTCCTTTAAAAATAGAGCCGCCAATGAATTTACTGAGAGCAACGGCTCCCCTGAACGACTCCCCGTCATCGCCGCCTTCGGCGACGGAGGATGACTCGGACTCTTCCAAGAAATAGGTCATTATCGGAATCGTGGTTCGGGTTGTTGTGCTGCTTCTTGTTTTAAAGGAGAAAGACAATTGTATCTTGATGAGAGAAGAGAACTTCAAATAAAACTGTGACAACAGATTAAAGGAAGTCGTAACAGAAGAATCAACCTTGGCATTAAAAGCAACTTAATGTATCTGAACTCGAAATGTGCATGATCTGAATGCATTATTCTTTTCAAGAGTGTCTCACGGACATTATTCAAAGGAAAAAGTCTCTTTAACAACTCTTTTTTGACAACATTTTGACAACGCATATGTGACAGTTTGTGATTGGTCCGTTTCAAATATATTTTTAAAATAAATTCAAACATACCAATAAAATGGTGACATGTGTCCTGTTGTCAAAAAGTTGTTAAAAAATAGTTGTTAAAATATCATTGTCCTTATTCAAAACACTCACTTCATCCAAGTAAATAATTATATATGGGCAAAACGAACAGAAATACACTTGTGGATTGGGCTCCTGCAAGATGGACAGTCTTGCATACCTTGTTTCTCATGGAGCTCCTACAAGATGGACAAAATACTAGTAATTAGGCTACATGTATAATTAATTTGTTACAATGGACAAGGTAGTTGTTGTAAAGAATCTTTTAGTCACATTAAGACCAATAAAACCTAAGCTTCCCCACTAATGTAGGATAAGGAAACCTCAGGTATCGAATCCAAGGATTTGGTGCTTATTAAGTTCTAAAATTTGCTAGTTAATTCTATCTAAGAACTAATTAAAACACAATAAGGCCGGGAATGAAATTTGAATGAATGAATGATTATGTGTAGAAGATTAATGCATGAACTAGCTAAAATGTCAAGGCAAATGCAAAAACATGTATTTTGTTATGCAATGCATGTATGGAAATCTACTTTAGTATAACAATGGGTAATATGAAGCTAGAAGGCTAAATGGAATGCAAACCCTAGATATATGCAAATGGACAATTCTTTTTCAACTTCTAACACATCAATTTAGTGTAGATTTTTCTAATTGTTATATGAATCCTATGTGAATGTGGTACAAGAAGGGAAAGATAAATGCAAATGATAGCTGGTGTAGTGTAGAATAGTCTTATCTACCACATGGTGTTCTTATTTTACCAAAGAATGCAAGAAAAGTTAGAAATTTCAAATCTGGAATCTCTATTTGCATTTAACATCATTTGAATCAAAGAAATCACTATTTGCAATTGAGAAAAGATGCAAAGAACATATAAAACAGTATGAACTAAATGGGTCATGTGAAATTTGATAATTGGAACCAAAACAAAATGAAAACAACAAATAAATATATCCCAAAATTGTACCTATTATGCTTTTGATTCGGTGAATCATAATAGCTCTACAAAAAGACATTTTGGAAACGACCAAGCCTACTTTAGGATCTAATAGATTCTGTTACAGAACCTTAAAGTTCGTTATTCTCATTCACTTAATCAAAGCTAGCAATGATCAATTCAGGCACACAAGAATATGGATAATGACTCACAAATGTAACCATAGAAATGATGGTTTAGCCTATGCATGCACGAAACTGAAATCAGAACTATGAAATGCAAATGTAGGTGTAAGAATTAAAAATTGAAACATATTTTATGAGAGTAACACTAACTCTACTGGCTATTTCCAAGAATTCATAGAACCTAAAACTGTAAAGATTATTCTCTCATTAGACTGAACAAAGTGCAAAGATAGCAAAGAAACAACATGTGAAGGTTTTTCTAAGAAATAAGGCAGAATTCTGAGATGAGAAGTGGTCCATTTAGGTAATTGAATCCCAACCTATCTCAAGAAGACATCTTGGTTGAAGTGAAGCCCACTTTCAGATCCTACAGAGTCTATTTCATACTCAAAACATATGTAGGTTCTCATCCAACTATTGAACAACTTGACTTTACAATTCTAGATTATGCTTTGTCTAAGAAAAGGCCATTACAATTACTACAAGATGAATAAAAAAAACTACGAATGCACACCAAAACATGTAGCAAAACTGAAATAATTATCATCTACCTTCAACTCACATTGGAAAACAACACTCAAGATTGAAAACATAACAATCGTGAACATTAAACCCAAAATTAAATTCTAGAATGTAGAAACAATAAGAACAAAGCTAGAAAATTAAATTCTTGCAAGAAAAAGGGGAAAGAATTCAACATTGAACAAAAAGAAAATAAACCATAATTTTATTGACCAAGAAAGTAAGAAATGAAGTTACAAAGCACAAGAATATCAAAAGCAATCACAACTCGTGCAACCTCTATTAGAATTGCAAAAATCACACTAAATCTCTCTACTATCCTTCTAGAAGAAGAAGAATGAAAAAAAATTGATTCTCTAATCTTACGTACTCTACAAATTACACACACTATTGCACATTCTCCTTTTTTTTTTTTTATTACAAATGCTTTCCTCAATTTATAAGAAAATAAGAAAAGGGAGAAAAAGAAAAGATAAGTCGAACCCTTCTTCGTGCCTAACTCTTCTTCCTCAAACCAACCCTCTTCAAGGAGTTCTATTCACGCTCTAACTAGCTCCAAACCTTCCTTTGTAAGCAACACCAATCCACTGAAATGCAGGCTCCCGAGTCTCATGAAGACTCCTTGGTGTATCTCAAGCTCTGGAACTACAGCTCATGAAAATTGGAGGAGAATTTCAAACCCCATCGCACAAGCTCTGCTTTAGTCTTTGTGCGTGCCAATCTGTGCGTTTTGGTGTTGCATATCAACCACTTTTAGTTAATTAAATTCAGCCCCTTTTGACCAAGGACACATTTGGAAAAAAAAAGAAATTGAAGAGGATTATAATGCAAATATAAAAACCAGAGACCTATTAAAGCAAAAAGAAAAGATTTACAATTTATTTAGATTTTGTTAGAAAAACAAGAACCAAAACTAAAAAGAAAACATATTTATTCTCTAAAAACACTCTAATAACTACATTTTTACAACAAAAGCTTATTTAACATCCTAATCATAAACTAATATAAAATTCGAAAGACTTAAAAACTAAAGGAATTTAAAAAGAAATTTTTACAAAGAAAAAAGACAAGGAAAAATATGGAGAGTTATGAAAAGTTAAGATTAATTGTAACATAGAGTTGAATCTAATAAGTTACATACCAACTTGTTTAAAGGATTACATGATTATAAATATCTATAGTATAAATAAAGACAATTGTCATGATTATTCTCATATTTCGAGAATTATCTAACTATACTCAAACTCTATAAAGTCTAGAATTCTCTTATTTTCACTTTCATTGCTAGGTATATTGCTTTTGCTTTTTAGTGAGGACAAGTTTATACAATATAATCTAAGCCAAAAAGACAAATTATGTATGGATATGCTTAGCTCATATGTTTATGACAATCATGTAAAATATTCTTTCCAACAACCAGATATATTTTTCATGTAACAAAAATTCCACAATAAATATAATATAACATCCATATGTAAATTATTCTACAAATATAACTTTTATAAAGTTCAGGAATGAAATAATTTATAACTTACTTTAGAAATATAAAACAATTTTGTAATAGTTTAGAAAAGAAAAAGTTGTTTAATCCTAACAAATTTTATGTTTTAGGAGTGTTCAACAGAGAATGTTGAACAAGAAATATATACTTATCTTTGATGTCTATTTATATGTTTGGTTATACACATGTTGCAACATCCTGAATACTTCATTTAATATAGTTATTTGTAGATCGAAACAAAAATTATGGTTATGAAATTAATTAATTTGAAAACATTTTTTTTCACCGATTTAATATTATATCATCTAAAAATTTCTACATTCTATATCTCTCAAAGACTATTTTGTAAAAGATTTACATTTATAACGTTAGTTAGTATATGTTAATAACTTGAATTAATTTATCCTCATAGGAAAAGGTAATTAATGCAATTGATATTTTTGTTTAGCATTTCCTGGTAGAAATTTAGCACATTTTACAAAAGAAAATCTTAATTTTTGTTTAGCATTCGAGTATATCACTTTCTGTAATCTCAGAGTTGCTCTGTTTTTATTGATAATATATCTACAAGTATCTTTCACAGAAAAAAAAAAAATCTTAAACAAGTCGAACATGAGAATACCTCGCTTTCTTTTGCAATCAATTCACATGGCGTCGTTCATGCATTATTTCTTTTGTTACATTGTCGATCTTTGTACACGCTCCGCATAGAAAAGAAAAACGTGGCTGCATAATTTGACTCCTCAACCACAAAAAATAAAACTGCACCACACTTGTAGCCAATAAGCACATGCACCGCAGAGTACGTTAATCATGTTTACGTTGAAGTAAATATTCAAGATTCCACCTCTTTACTACATCATCCACCAAAATTTACTTTGTCAACTTTAGATCTCACCCACAGTTCCAATGAATACAAATACTCATTAATTTTGATGGGATTGAATTAGATTTAAACTCTACTTCTTAATATGGTATCTAGTTAGAACCTATCCTAGCAAGATCTATATAGACATTCTTTTTCATCCGTTGTTAGGTTACTGTTGGACCACTCATTAATTCTACTATCATGTTCAAGATGGTTATATCTCAGCATGAAGGAATAGGGTAGAAATCTCACGTCGACTAAAGATAAGACCAAATTATAATACATAAGTGAAGTGTAAACTTGAACATATAATCAATGTCGTAAAATTGAGTTAGACTTAAATTCTATTTTTAATAACTCTAAGTCAACTATTTATGCATTAGGTTGGTCATAGAAATTTGACAAAAGTCCTCATTCAATTGGGTCTGCTTTCGTCACAACCGTGCAGAAAAATACTTAAAACATTTTTCTAGTTAGAAAAACCTTTCACACGAGGCCGTATCAGTTTCAGACTTATAATTGAGTCAAGTTTAAGAGACAGACCAGCAAGCTGATTATATAATAAAATTCTGATTTTCAAGAAACATTGACACCTTATGTTTTAACCAACTTATTATAAACTTTATAATTATGATTCGCTCACATCACTTTCTCTCTTTTATATTCATTTATATATCATCACTCATTTTCTATCTTTCTCTTGATCTCTTAATAAACCACTCATCGCATATTTTCCATTTTCTTTTCCTTCTTTCTTTTGTATCTCTCTCTCCTACGCCAACTTTACATATATTTGACCATGACAGAAATCATACATGTAAATTATGTCTAAATAGAGAGATTAAAATATTGTACATATAATATCTGTGGACCCAAGTGTCCCTCGAAAATCATAAGACATAATAATGTTAAACAAGAAGGAGACGAAGAATTCATGTGAATATCATGCTACAGAAAACAAGTCATATCAAACGAACCCAAGTAGAAGCTGCTCTCCAATGTTGGACAAACGTGAAACAGGAGATAAAAGAAGACTATATACACACTGGAACAAAAATGTACGCAACCATATAATATATATATATATATATATATATATATATATATGTGTGTGTGTGTGTGTATAAATATGAGTAACTAAAGGCATGTTATTGAATTTCAACATGGGAAACCAAGTAGCTGAACTGTAGCCTTCTTCTGGAGCCCATGGTGGTTTATATTCCTTTTTCTTTTTTTCTCCTTTGGCTTTCTTTTTCTTTTCTTTAAATTTGTTTCTTCTTTTTCTTTCTCTTTATATAAATCCAATTCCTTTTGGGGGAATCATAAAAGACAAACAGCTCTATTTTTATGTGACCTGCACTCATTCTCTGTGCCTCTCCAATCAAACCCCACCCACCCTTTCTTCCTTGGGAAACATATCAACATGGAAAGTGATGCTGGGGAAAACTTGTTCAACACATTCTTCTCCTCCTCCACATCCATGACCATCTCCACCACCACCACCACCATCACATCATCATCATCATCATCATCATCATCTTCATCATCAGCATCATCTACCTCAAGCTCAAACTCATGCACCAAGCAGGACTCCCAAACAAGTCCTCCAGATGATTCAACAACAGCTAAGAATCAAAACACGCCAAATAAGGAATGCAAGAAAAGACAAAGAAATGGTGATGATAACAAGCACCCCAGTTACAGGGGTGTGAGAATGAGAGCATGGGGCAAATGGGTGTCTGAGATACGTGAGCCTAGAAAGAAGTCGAGAATATGGCTTGGAACATACCCTACAGCAGAAATGGCAGCTAGAGCACACGATGTGGCAGCTTTAGCCATAAAGGGTCACTCGGCTTACCTCAATTTCCCCAATTTAGCTCAAGATCTTCCAAGGCCCATCACCACATCTCCCAAGGACATTCAAGCTGCAGCTGCGAAAGCAGCAACCACTTTCTTTGATGATGGCAAGCATTGTGAAGCAGAAAAAGATGAAAAAAACCATGCAGAACAAGCTTCATCTTCAACTCTATGCATGGAGAATATTGAGGCTGAGCAAGTTCAAGCAGAAGAAGCTTCACCTTCAACTCTATCCATGGACACTACTCAAGGGTCTTCAACTTCTCACTCTACTGCAGATGACGACACACTGTTTGACCTTCCAGATCTTTTCCCTGATGGAAACAATGGACTTTTTTACTCCTATTCTTCTTCTTGGCGTTTATGTGCTGCTGATAGTGGATTCAGGCTTGAAGAGCAATTTTTGTGGGAGAATTACTAGCAGTGCATACTGTTGCAGATTGTTCCATTTTTAAAAATAATAATAATAATAATAAGAGAAAAAGACTGCAAAATTGAGGTTTAATCTTCCTGTTTACTGCAATAGTGCAATCTGATGCTAGAATACCACTTAGGGAAAAAGTTTACCCTTTAATCTGTAAATTGATGTTGCCTACTGCTATTTTTGTTTTGTTATGGATTAAAATATAAAGGGAAAATTTTGACAATTGTGAGAAATGTCTGCCACTGTATAAACAATAAAAGAAGCTTCTTTCTTTTGTGCATAAATGACATGGAAATTTCATTTTTTCACTGTGAAATAATGAATGGTAGTTACTGGATTTGGGAGGTATTATTGGAATCCACCATTTGTTCAGCATGTGTGGCTTATCTGGTAATATGGAGAATAGATCTTGCATGAAAAGAACGTTATTCTTTGTTGATTTTGTTCTCAGCATTTTGAACAAGTTTTGATGATGCTGTTGTTGACTGTAAAGCAAGCCAACCTGAAACTCTCTTTTTTTTCTTTATCTTTCAGTTGGAAAGATATCCACAAGACTAATTGCATCATATATTAATGATTTCTTTACCAATTGCTTCATTAAATAAACAATCATGGAACAACTTGTGCTCATATGGAATAATTCTTCCTCCATCATCACTTTTTATTAAGTATAAAAGAAAGTTATCTAGATTCCTTTTTTGTATATACACACACACTTACACTTGTAAGCATCTTCTAACCGAAGCCAATTTGTATCTCACTCGATGCTTTAATTATTTACATTTATGTTTTATATATACAAAACTCTCCATTTTATATGTATTAGTTAGTCTCGAATTCGATTGAGTTAAGAATTGGTAAAACAATTTTTATTACTCAGAATGGTTCACATGTGCTTTTATATTTTACCTATTATTTATGGATTAAAGTATAAATGAAGGATTCCGATCTGAATTATTAAAAGTGACTAAACAAAATTGCTAAACGACACCATCTCCTTTTGTAGAAAAAGAGGGAAAAAAAGATGACAATGATTTATTTTACGATTGGCCAATAATCTTTTCAACGTCACATTCGCCTCTGTATTAGACTTATAATGATTAGTGCCAGCTTTTTTCCACATAAGTTTTCGCAAATACAAACATGTTAGCTAATTAACAAACCTCACCACCCTCATTTTAAACCCAATAAGGAGTTTAAAACGTAATAAATATTATATAAAAATAAGTTAAATTTAATGCACAATTATAAGACTTTTTAAAATGTTTCATATTTTTTTCTAAATATTCTATTATCTAAATATAATATACATCTTTAAAGTATAAAAACATTATAGATTATTAATGAATCAATTGAAACATAATCTGCTTCAAGACAATTGATGCACTATGTAACTAAGAAAAACTCTTACATGGAGTAAGATATAAACTTGTGAAGCAAAATATATTTCACAGAAGATTATTAGGGTATATCCTTCTAAGATTTTTATTTTTGTTTCATGACATTCTATATTCAGGATTTCATGGACTGATATATATATATATATATATATATATATATATATATATATATATATATATATATATATATATATATGTACGGAAGAAGAACATAAACTTAAAGGAGGGTATGAAATATTTCAATTTTTTAAGAAAAAATATCAAAAGGACATATTTTATAAGTATTTCAAAATTATTATTCTTTATTAGATAATTTTAAAATTGAGTTTGCTTTCTAAACACAAAAATTTCTTTTCGTATAATTAAACATTTATATAGTTTTAGTGCCTCTAATGAATTTTGATGTCAAGAATATGTACCTAGATAATTGAGTTTAGTGTCAACTGTTTTTTGTGATTATAAATTCATTATATTTTATCCATGTTTAGTTTGTATTGCATATGATTTATTTGGTATTAGATAACTCTTTTGTACACTAGCTTACCCTTTTGTCTGTTTTGTGTTTGTTTGTCTCTTTTTTGCAATGATCATTTAGGGGTGTGAGCATATGAGAAAATAGATGTGGAGGTGTCTAAAGGAAAGTAGTGATACTGCAGAGTAATTCCATAGCTTGTAGTGGTTTCCTTTTATACGATTTAGTGCGTGAAAATTTCTTGTTCTTTTTAGTTTCTTTGTATATACTTTATTATTACAATTATTATTTTGAAATAATTGTATTAATATTATATATATTCTGAATATCTGTTTTGTTTCATGTTCTTTTTAGTTTCTTTTGATCTTGCAAAGATGTTAGGATACTCTTTTTAGAGGTTTCCTACTTGTTTGGCCTTAATCTGGGTAATATTTTAGACATTCTATTGATCAGATGTTTACATATGTTTTTCAAAATATATTGTTTAGCATCTTTCTTTAGATGATATGTTTCATGATACTTCCACTTAGATAAAAATGTTTTTGAGTCACAAAGAGACGTTTCTCTCAATAAGACACTTTTTGTGACGAATTGTTCTTTTAGACGTTCAAACGTTGTTCGTAAAATACTGTATGTTACATGTATATTCTATTAGATGATATATTTGAAAAACATTTTCTTTCGTTGAATGTTTATTTGATAAGCTTGAAAAGTTGGGTTATTGGACATTTTGATTTATTCTCAACACCATGTTTTATTGAGACATCGGGTTGTGGTCATATTAAACTAAGTTAGACAATCTAACATGAGGTCGAGTCAAGTATACTCAAGTCCATGTCAAGTCAAATAAACAGACACAAGTCAACCAAAACTACAAAGACCAAAATATGAATTTGGTTTACTTTTTAAATGAAATTTGGAATTCTTTAAATTTTTATGTAATCCAATTACTCTAATAAAATTCTAGAATATTAATTTCTTCCAAAAATTTACTTAAAGAACATATTTTTTTCATAATGCATTTCAAATTTCTCTAAAAGAATGAATCACCCCAAAGAATGTCTTATCCAAACACAAAATTAAAGAAACAAAGAGACAATAAAATTTATGTCTTTTAAAGATTATGTAATATTTTGAAGGAATCAAATAATATTCTATAAACCCTAAAAGAATAATATAGAAAGTCCAAGTAAAGAAAAAGGCATATGAAGTATACCTTGAACATGTCACTTGCAAGATCATATGCTTATATAACTACTTGTGCATATCATTTTCAAGTGAATGTGAGGGTTGTAACTACTTCACATGTCTTTCTCCTTTTCAAGGAATATCTCATATACCTCTCAACCTTTCAAAGGTCATCCGTGTGCCAAACAAGATTAAGGAGTTAATTTTTCCATAAGATTAGTGAAACCTTTAGTGTAATCACTAGCTTAAATCATTGTGTTTACATTAGGTGTCATCAATATTCTTATTTTTATACTTAAAATTATTTCTTGTGTTCATATTACTTGAAATCCATTTCTTTCTCTATTTGGTCAAATTTTATCTATGTATGGTTAGGTATGACTAAGTCAAGTTAGATTGTATTGGATCGAGATATTGGATTATGATAATGTAAAATTGAACTGAATGTATTTAAGCTCAAATCGAGCCAAATTAATTCAAAACCAATTAACTCAAATTTTAAAATTTCAATTTCAATTTTAAAATTTTAAGATTTCAATTTCTTTCAAATTTCTTTAACCAAATAATGTATTTTTGTCATAAAGTATCTTAGATTATTAAAAAAACAAAGTATCCTTTTAAAATATCTCATTTAAACTCAATATAGGATAATATGAAATAAAAATGGATCAATTCTTTAAATAAAAATCAACTAGATATTTTGTCAAGATATTAACTTAAAATTTTGAAAATAAGAAATTAAGAAATGAAAAAATTGAGATGAAAATATTTTGATGATGAAGTTGAGAGAGAAGTACAACTCTACTAAAAAGTAGATAATTATTAGAGATCAAAACCACCATAAAATATGTATCTTCTACACATTATAACCTATTAACGATGGATGTAAAGTGACACGCGTTAAACACATTTAGAATATGCAAAATAAAGACTGTGGCTACAATTTTTAAGTTTGAAATAAAATATGAACTACATTGAAAACTCTATAATCTCATCATCATGACTAATAAATATTGCAATTATTAGATACATTTTTCTCACTACTTCTATGCATTTCTTTATCTTGTTGCTTCCTTTACTATTACTTCAACTAATATTGTTTCTGTTTCAAGTTATTAAGATTTAAATTTACGTTATTTATTATTTATTTTTAGATATTTTACTGTTTTCAAATGTTTATTTTAATGACAAATTAAATTCATACAAATCCTTTTCCAGTTTCTTTAACATGGCTTTCTTTTGATTTTAATTAATTTCTTTTAAAATTGATGCCTATTAATTATGCTCTTTTCCAATATGTTATTTTAAATTAGTTAAATACATAAAAATGTATGTATTCAATAACTCGAAGTGATATTTAAGTAACAATAAAATTTAAATTTAATCTTTTTAACAATAATTTTTTTTCTAAAGTTAATTATATTATTATGAATTTTGTTTAGTTTTTATCACCATCTAAATTAAAAATCTCAGAAATATTAATCTAGATAAAAAAGAAAAAAAAAATACGAAACGTGTTTGTTTTAATTGAATTGACAAAATAATTTCTTCCAAAATCAACCACGCATATATTTTACGTAAGACAATTAAACATAGCAGATATAGAAAGAATATGAAGAAGTTGGCTTTTGGTAAACAGAATTATTGACTAAAATCGCGTAATGCTGATTACTGTGTGGAAAGACAATGGCACGTGAAAAATACAATAATTTGAGAAGACAAAAAGCATCTAATAGTAAACAAATTTGATTTCTGCAATAATATTTGTGATTATTTAATTAAGTAAGCAATATTTAATTTAGAACTTTACATTAATCAATTAGTAGATTTGTATTTGAAGGATTCAGTGTGTAGGAAGTCTCTCGTCAACTAAAGATAAAGTCAAATAATAATAATATATATATATATATATATATATATATATATATATATATATAAAAGTGAGGTGCAAATCTCACTTTACAAACTGGTTTTGTGGAGTTAAGTTAAACTTAAAATTAATTATCTGATACAGTGTTTCATCCTCCATTAAAGAGAGAAAGGGAATGGACCCTTTGCTTTTTTTCTCAAATCTGAGTGACTTGTATGCTTTTCATGCATCTTTCCTTCTTTATATATATATATAGTTTTGCGACAGAGATCAAACCTCACTCCATGATTCATGTTATGTTTAGTGCTTCACTAAAATCTAAAAGCACTTTCTGGGATACAAAATCCCTTAATTGAATTGTTGAAACTTGACTAATAAGCAAAGTTAAACAATTATATTTGGTTGGTCTATTCGAATCTTTATAAAATATACATGTGTAATTGAGAGAGATAACTTAATTTAATAAGATAATTACGGAAAATACATTACTTCTAACGAAAATCAGCTTAAAAAATTTAAGGTTTTGATTCAAAAGAATGATGAATAATTAGTTCATAATAATAAGTATTAGTATATTTCGTTTTTAATACAATAAAAAGTTATATTTTTAATATAATTTTTTTTCTTTTTGTTAAGGTAATTGAGTACTTTTTATTGCTAATTTTCACGTGTATTTATTAAAAAAATAAATTTTAATATACAGTTATTTATCTTGAAAAATCACTAATGATTTTAAATTTGCAAATTTTAAAAACTATAAACCAAAAAGTAAAAATTAAAATATGGCGTTGAAGGTTAATTGTCCTCATTATATGATTTATTTTATCCTTATATTATTAGTATTAAGTATTTGAATTCTAAATTATTTCGTTAAATTAATTTCAAGGTATAAAGAAAGATGCAAGTTGTAAAACAGTGTGATAGATTTAAAATGAATCCCTGCAAGGTCCGAATTTTCCGTTGTTAGCACATTACAGCTAATGCCTATAATAAGTTCAAAAAACTATTTAGCATTGGCTAATCAAATTTTCTAATATTTTCACGTTCGTAAGTAAAAGTTAAACAACTATTTTAAGAAGCACGATATGCATAACTTCAATATATAACAACCAAAGTCATTAATAAATTATAGGTTAATTTACAAATCACTACTCATGTGCACTTCTATACCATTACTTAAAATAGTATTTTTACGTTTGTAGGGTTTAATTAAATTTAACTGGTAGATGAGTGTGGACTAAACCCACCACTATCTAAAATATTATAAATTATTTTATAGTTTTAAATTATAGTTTCTATATAATATGTTTTCATATACTTTTTCAATATTTATAGTGTATAAATATTAATTAAATAATAAATTTAAAAAAAAATAAACTAAAATTTTAATTAAATAATGAGAGGAAGGATGTAAAATAAGTGTTCCTAGAAGACTACAAGAGAAATAAAATAAAATAAAAAGAAAATTATGATTACTAATAGACATTTTTATCTTATAGACCAGTGTAACACTTAACTTATATCATATTTGCAAAATATTTGTTTAAATAAAAAGGTTTAATCATTTGCCATGTCTTTTTTTGGGTTGGGAATCTTAAATAGGCCTCTTACTTTTTTTCGTCTCAATTGAGTCTTAATTTTTATAAAATTGGTATAATTAGAGTCTTGTCGTTAAATTGGAGCAATATCGTTAGACTGGCGTATACGTGACATGCTGATGATTCTTTTTTAAATGATGTGGTGTAGGTAATGAACCCTAATTGGAAGAAACACTCACAATTTTCCCCAATTTCTTTTCGCAATTCCTAATTCGAAGAAAGGGGTTGGGTTTAATTAAATTTTCCCAATTTCTTTAATTAAAAATTATTAATTTACACATCACACTCACCTAATTAACATATTACTTAGGCCACATCATTTAGAAAAGCATCATCAGCATGTCACGTATACGCCAGTCTAACAACGTTGCTCCAATTTAGCAGCAATGCTCTAATTGTACTAATTTTGCAAAAACTTGGACCCAATTGAGACAAAAAAATATATATGAGACCTTTTTGAGATTCCCAGCCAAAAAAAAGTACCTGACGAATGATTAAACCTTAAAAGAATGGTAATCACGAATTAACATGTTAATGCTGATAAAGTTATGATGAAACCATTATTAGAAGGTAAAAGCTTATAACAACCATTATAAATAAAGTTCTAAGGTGTTCCTTTTAGGCACATGAATCATTATGAAATACAGGGAAAACACTAGAAAGGAGGTATATGAATAGTGTTTTCTAAAAACTCTTTCGCAAAACATCGTTTGTCGGTTATAGAAGGGGTTATACGGTCTCTTATAAGCATTAAAGGATTGTGTTTCTAATAAAGTGCTTTAAGAAAACATTTCAAATAAAAAGAATGATAACACAAATTTTTTTATACTAGTCTCCCTCAAGAACTCTTGAGAGGTTGCATTAATCTTATCTTAGATTATAACTAAGCTTAACCCACTCCTGGTTGCAAGTATTATTATTACTTTTGTTCCCCTAGTCAATCTTGACTAATCCAAGTATTTTAGACCACTCTTGGTTCCCCTGGTCAATAATGACTAGTCCGAGTTTAGTCACTCCTACTATCCAGGTATTATAACCACTCCCAGTATCCCAAGTCAATTTTAACTAGTCTGAGTTTACCCACTCCTAATGTTCAAGTATTATAACCATTTTTTATTTACACAAAGTATTGTCAACCATTCCTGGTTCCTTAGTCAATCTTGACTGATACATACAACTTAATACAATTGTTTCAATACAAACACAATCGGTGTTTGATTACAAATACATATTTGAATAACTCTTAAGGAGAGGATCAATACAATACAATATAATTTGTAACCTTATGAGATTCTTCCTTTTAGGTTGAAGAGAATCAAACGATATGTACTTTGAGGTAGAGTAGAGATATGTTTAATGAACTTTCTTGAACATATTCTCTCTTTCTCTCTCTCTTTTTCTCTCTTTTATTTTCACCTTCCTCAACTTCAACAACATCTTCTCTTCAGTGGATTTTCTTTATATAACCCTCTTGAAATATGATCGTTGGATACAGAGTTGACTTCTAGATAGACTTTATAACCTTTTTAGGCAACTAGTCAGACTCAGGTCTACGTTACAACGTGACAGTTCTTTATGAGTGCTTTCATTCAAATGTAGCTTGTACAACCTTTTAGTGCAAAGCTTGAGGAAACATTCTAAGAATGTCTTTCTATCACTCAACGTCTTTTTGTCCTTTGTGCAACGCTTCTAAATATGATTTTCATACAACATTAAATGTTTTAAAATGTTTATGATCGTTAAGCACGTTGTGTGTTCAAAACATTTTTTCATATGCCAGCACGTTTTGATAAATACATTGTTCGAAGACAAAGTAATTGGTATGTTATGATATGATATTTTAAGCCTTTAGTTTCATAACATCGTCTAGGCTCAAGTGTATCGTTTAGCATTGCTTAGCACAGATTTATGTTCAGAAGCCTTATCGTTTTGTTTAAGAACAATGGTGATTAAACACTCTGTTAGGAGTTTATAGTGTTTGACGCTCTTTTTATATCTTATGCCTTGGACATGGTTGAGATATCAGATAATTGTGAATCCCTTGAAGGCGTTTAGTGTGTTATTTTGATATCCTAGATAACATGTTGTGTTAGATGCTTGGTGGCTTTCCACATTTGTATGTTGAATTTTAAGCATCAGTGTTTAGCTCAACATTTGAATAAATTATGTTTCTATTGTATCAGACGTTGCTTCCATTTAGACAAAATTTACTTTAAGCATTGTATTCTTCTTGTTTATCTTGTTTGATACATTGGGTATATGGTTATATTTAATAATGTTGTATGGTATCGAAACACAACTTAATTTTCTACATCTACCAAGAGCTTCGTGGCGAACATCGTTCATGTTTAGGTGGCCAACTAGAAGAAAGAACATCAATCTTGAATACATCAATAGACTATCATCATCTCTATTGAACAACCTTGTGGTCTTTTTATCATCATTAATAAAATCTACTTATCTTTGTTAAGAGTGATTATTTGACAAAGAACACTCAGTTATTACCCATAAGTGGCATGTGAAAGAATCCTTAGTCGAACTAGAAATGACTTATGAAAGAATGCTTAGTTAAGCCTAAAGTGGCTTGTGAAAGAACTTTTGGGGGAGCTATAATTGGCTTGTGGAAGGAATATTCGTTTAAGCAGGAGTGTCTGCAAACCCAAATAATACTTACAGGGGTAACTAGGAGTGACTACAATCCCAAACAAAACTCAAGGGATTATCCATGAGGTGTTATGAGCCTAAAAAATACTCGTTTTATACTTTGCAACATTAATTTGCATAGTAGAATTTAATTTGTTGATTGAGAACTAGATGTAGTCTATGTGGTTAAATGAACTAGTATAAAAGTATAATGTATTGGTGTTGTTGTTGTGAGATTTATGAGTACAACTTAGAAAGATTTGAACCTCCCACCTTGTAAATTCTTGGTGATTGAAGACTTAGGTGTTTAGGGAGTGTGTTATGTTGATTTAGATTGTACATAAGTCTCTCTTGAATAGTTTGATCTTATAATTACCATTAAAAAGCTACTTAAATTCATTTTAAAACTCAGATTGTTGCTAAGACATTTTTAATTGATTAAACTATTTTTTAATCTGTTAAAATATTCTATGAGTTTGGAATGATTGCAAAGAACATTTTAATTGATTAGATATTTGTTTTAATCGATTAAGATTACTTAGAACCATGCTTAATTATGAGAATGAGCTTTTAATATGTTAAAACAAGTTCTAATAGATTAAACTTTCTTGTGCATTGAAAAGGTTTTAAGCTACTCTATTTTAATTCTTTAAAACTTAGTTCAATTAATTAATTTCATGATTCATTTGGAAGACAATAACTTAAGTTTCACAACAAGCTATGTAAAGTGTTTCATCTGATAAATGGCACAAAATTGTGCAATATTATTTTACGTTTAACATGGACAATGTGCTTTGATTATAGGAACATAGAAGTAAGTTAATCTCATACTATAAAAAAAACATATAAATGTTTGTTCTATATTGTATGTAATGCCCATTGATTTCATATGCCAAAGGCATTCTAAGCAAAGGACAAGTCAAATCTAAATATTGATTTTCACTTGTTATTGAAGAAATCAAACAAACTAAGTATCTCTAAATTTTTCATTATAGAGTAAAATTTAGGTTTATTCTCAAAGGACACATATTGATTATATTTAGTCATTAGTATTCTTCCTCTACAAACTAATTTGGATGTTTCAGTTTGAAAAACATAAAACAAAAATTTAAGAAAACACATAAAAAATCAAAAGTGAGAGTCCATAAAATAAAAATAGATCAATCTAAAAATTTAGAAAACCAAACAATCTAGAAAATCATAGTTCTTTATAGAATCGATCCAAGTTTGAACAATTAACTAATTTAACTAAATAATTAAATTATCTATATGAATTAAACCAAAGTATCATTCAATACAAATTATATTCAATTATCAAATCAGGATTCAATAAATTCCTAAATTGAATTCTAAAATAAAAATAAAAAATAAAAATTGATATCACAAAATGCAAACCTAAAATTAGAGAAGAGGAGAAAAAATTTGTAGCAAAAAATAATCAGTACAAAGCTCAATTCACCTTGTTTGATCTTGATTCTATAAATTGATTATCATATATTTGGTTCTCCATTGATGGAGAAAAAAAAATTGTAAGAGAGAGGAATAAGAAAATCCAAAAACTAAAATAGAGAGAAAAGAAGACAATTTGTAAAACTCCAAAAATTAGCAAATGATTTGTGTCTGCTAGTTTAAAGTACATTTATGTCTTATATAGACTCTAAAAATTGAAGCAAACATGAGCCTAATCATGAGCTCTAATTAGGTCCATGCATTCAATTGCCAAAAAAGTTTAAGATAATACATATAAAATCTAATGCACATGTTCTTTTACAAAATTTCAAAATATTTTTCTCAACATTCTAAAAGTAGTAAAAAATAGTAGAGAAATCCAAATCTACAAATGTAGAATCTAGTACAACCATAATCAGTGAGAAATAACATCCACAAAAAAAAAATGCATAGCCAAAACAATAGGCAAATGTCAAATGAGCTGAAAATACAAAAATTAAGGCAAAGATGTACAATTAACCCAATTTATTACTATTGAAAGGAAATGATTTAAAAACTAAAAATAAAACATATAGAAAGCAGAATTGTTGTACAATAAAACTATAAATGTGTGTACAAAATATGTCATGAAAGATCTCTTAGATAAAGAGCTAGAGTTATTTTTCTTCAACAATTCCCAAATTCATGCATTGTCACCTTTGAAAGAACTATCTATTTTGTATGACAACACACTTTAGAGTAACTCAAGGAAAGACACAATGCCCAAGAAGAGATAATACATCCAACTATTATGTTATGTAAAGAAAAAGAGCTTTTATTATTACATCCAAGAGATCCAAAGTTGCTGGATGGCCAGTTCCATTAAATCCTGTATAAAGATACAGAGGTTTCATCCACAGTGTCAAAACACTCTTGAAAATTTTTATGCCAATAAAAGCTACATAGAGAATATTGTTTGTGTTCCTTTAGCAAGCTAAAAGAGCAAGCATTAAATCTTATATACGTCAACAGAAAATCATCCTATCTAGTGAGCAACAATGTGGTCTTTTATCAACCCTTGCACAACCTACTTATCTTACCTGTGATTGGTTGTTTAACCAAGAATACTCAAATATTATATTGGAGCGGTTATTGTTCAAAGAATATTTGATTAAGATAGAAGTGACTTGCGAAAGAATACTTGTTTGAACTAGAAGTAGTTTAAGAAACAATACTCGATTAAGTTAAAGGTGGTTTGGGCAAAGAATAATTGGTAAGGTTAGCTAAGAGTGGTTAGGAATCAACAGAATACTTACATTGAACCAAGAGTACTTATTGAAACATTACTTGGTTAAGTCAAAAGTAGTTTGAAAAAGAATACTTGACTGAGACAAAATTGACTTAGTAAAAGAGTACCCGAAGAGATTAGTCAAGAGTAGTTACAAGCTCAAACAATACTCGAGGGATTAGGCACAAAATAACTACGAGCCCAAAAAAATACTTGCATAATACTTCTCATAATTATTTTGTCTAGTGAAACTCAACCAATTGAGTGAGAATTTAACAAAGTTTACGTGATCAGACGAATGAATTTAAAAATGCAATATGTATCTCGTCTTTCTCCTTATGTTTATATGTTACATAATATTTTTATTTGTACTAAATTAGAAATAGAGTTGTTATGTAAATATATATAACATTTTAAATAAGTAAATTAGTTAATCTATAAAGTTACATCTATTACACTTCATCATAAACAACTACCTTACATTAATATATTAATATATTGATATATATTTGAATGTTTATTATGAGATAATATTTGGCTTAAAAAAAACTAAAAACACAATTCAACCTTCATTTCTTATATTTCTTTTTCTATTTTAAAAAATATAATAAATAACATTTGGTGATACCACCACCTTCAATTAGCAATTTCAAAAGCTAACTCCATGAAGATTTGTCCTCATCAGATCTCACAATATATACAATTGTAAGCATCTTCTTATAAGGGTCCTCACTCCTTTTCACTCATATTCTCCCTTTGAAAAAATGACCATTCAAGCCAATGATGAGTAACACTACAAAATTGTCTTTACAAACTTTAAACTTAACTTATAACCTTTGGAAAGTTGGTAGGTCTTAGGATCTAGTTTCGTCATTGCCTTTTACTCCTCCAATTTGACTCTCAATAATCCAAGATTTGACTTTAAGAATTGGATTTTTTAACATAACCTATTTCCTTGCCATGTGTACCATATATATCCATTTTTCAACATAATACCATTATTTTTGCAGTAAGATGCGTAGTATATTTTAGAATTCATTATGCGTTGCATCTGAAGGGAGAACACTATCCATGTCAAAGTCATCTAAACCTTGAAACATGTCAATTTCATATGATATCCTTTCGTAAAAGTCTTCATCCATGGTAAATCTGACAAAATAAAGTTTAAATTGTCAAAAATTAATACACAATATTCATAGAAATGAAATCATGAAAAAAACTTATTTCCAGAACACTTAATTCGGACTGAAAATCATATATGATTTCTGAAATGCTTAATGTGTTTTGGAATACATTTTCTAAAATATGTAGGATATATGTTACGAGAGTGTTTTTCCTTACACCACCCTATATTTCTATTTGCATTCTTACATTTTTTTTAAAAAAAAAGAAGTTTATCAGATTTTAAAATCTGTTAGCTTTTTTTAAATTTTTAACAAATTTCAAAATTTATGGAATTTTAAAAAAATTAATAAATTTTGAAATTTATTAAGATTTAACAAATTTTAAAATCTATTGAAGAAAGTTATTTTTGAAATGTAAGAATAAAAAAACGTGGGGTAATACAGGAAGAAACACTCAAATTTTGATCATAATAGGTGATCTGAAACACTAATCTCAACATTTTGGAATGTTCTAATAAAAATAAAAAATTGACGTGTTGGTCATTCATACCTTTTACACCTACCGAAAGCTGACCAACTTTATTTCACCACTAAAGCAATGAAATAGTAAAAGTGAAGACTGAGGAGACATCATTGAAATAAAGCATAAAATATGCAATGGTCGTTTTAATTATTATAGAGCTGTAGGAAGAAAAAGTCTTAGAATATAAACATGTTAAACATTATTTACGATCATTTTAGAAACTGTTTTCAAACACTTTAGTGATGTCCTTCTACTTAATAGGTCCTGTGATTGTGATGTACAACTTAAGAACTTAAAATATAGGGCGCATCTACACTATGAAGAAAGCTTTCTAGTTTAAAGCAATTCATTTGCTAAATTACAAATAATAAGGTTTTGAAAACTGATGTAGTTCTTACGTGATCATATGGTGAGATAACGTGGACAATGCACTTTAACATAGCTTGGTTTCAATGAAAACATGCTTATATCGATCCAAAAAAGTAGATAGAATAAATGGAGCTTTCATAACTTTCGACAACATCAATTACAACTACATTTTGGCACATGCACGATTACACAAATTACAGGCTGTTATAAACAAAATTGAACGACACTTTAAAATCTGACATATGTACAGATCCCAGAGACCAAAATTTGTCCTTCTAAAAGAACTAGAGATGGAAGACATGTCGGTGCCAGCTTTGGAGTAAACTTCAAAGGAAATTTGGCATGACGGCCAATTCCAGATTTGGAATGATTTGAATTATTAATTGCACGGTATAAATACCAACCTTCATGACCTCTCCAAATGGCATTGGAAGATGTATTATGATAAATCTGCAATGAACAAATATTACGTTTCCTATGGCTCCAAGTTCTATCTATTAAAAATGATAAACTAAACACAATCCCATATTCAAAAGAAATGCGCACAGGTGGTACTAGTAAGATCAAGTACCAGCAAAAAATAATCATTTTTTGTCCAAATGGAGACAGGCACTCATTGATCGCTGCCAATGTTCCTTATCTCGACAGTTGGGAATAAGTATACAATTGAACCTCCTAGGTATGCATACACCAAAACAACACCGGCCTCTTTTCAACATCCGGGACAGAACCATGTTTCTAGTTACAAATAAACAGGCTTCACATCATTAACCCCAAAGCTTGTAGCACACTGCGGACACTTCCGATGCCTACTCCCAGCAACTTTCTGGATACATGAGAAGCAGAACAAGTGGTAGCATTTTGTAATTACCACCTGACAAAAATAAAAGGTCAGATTTGGTTTTCTTTAGATCTTAATTTTTGTAAACAGACTAACAACCAATAGAGCATTATAACCAGTACAAGAAAATGAGAAACAAATCTTGTAATAAGCTTCTCACATACGCTAATTTAACTAATATATAACATCCTATATTTTTACCTATTGCTGAAGCTTATTTTATCTAATTTTTCCAAAAGCTGATTTCAGCTTAAAATAGTTTTAGCTTATGAGAAATTTATTTAGTTTTACCTTCTTATTTACTTTTCCTATTTAGAGAAATTTAACTAAACATAGCCTATATCCAACAGTAATGAATGCAGCAAATCGTCATATAGACATGGAAAAAATTAAAGTAATTAGCTTATGCCCTAGGGTGTCAAGTAAATACATCGAATAACATTTCAAATTGATTATAATGAATGGATCACAATTTGTTAGAAATGGTATTAAAAATAGGTAGGAAGAAGTAGTTGTATTGGTAAACTGCAATATGTTGTACCTGAGGTGTACCTAGCTTTGTACCTAGGAATCTAGGTTGATATACTCATTGTATCAGAATTCTACCAATATAAATATGAGAACACATGAGGAGTGTTTAAACTCAATCAAGTACAGTCTCTTTTTATTTATCTCAAACCCTAAACCACTTATGATCCGTTAAAAACTATTCGTTTGTAATACTTTTAAACTGAAGATTTCTACGATTTGACCAAATAAGACAGCGTTTATAGGGTATGAAATTCCCAAATAACTCGGAACCAAGTCACTGTCTAACCTTATGAAGTGGGTCCCTAAACTATTTGAGCATTTCTAAATATGTTCATTTACTTTTAGCAAGGACTAAGATTCTTCTACCTTAAGAAAACCCTGGAAAAGGAGCCTGGTTGAAAATGATAATAAACTTAGGAACTCAACCATAAATTTTAAAAGTAGGGAACCTATTTAATCATTTCCAAACAGTTCAGACAGATTATTTGGAGCCTGTTTTCTTGTCTTCTTTCTAACTATAACATGTCAACTACATAGATTAATGAAGTTCGAACTTTGAAATAAACTGACTTAGTAATTGGTGAGCTTTATTTCATTGAATGACTTGAACATCCTTACAGTCTAACATCAATTACCCATTTTGAATTAGAGTTCATTTAATTCTAGTTGATTATAATACCCATGAGAAGGGAAGGGGTCCACTTATTACCAAAGTATTACCTAACTTATTCACTTTAATAACTTTATATGAACATTGCATTTCATCAAAGTTGAATAAAAGGCCTTAGTATGTAAAATGAAATTTACCAGGAAGAAGTACTACACATGAATCTGAGAATACATGATCCTAAAGATTTAGAGCACTTCCCAAAAAATGAGTACTTTCCCAACAATCAATATAACCATTGAAAGGAGAATTCTCATTAATAGACAAAGTTACAAAATATTTCAGAAACAGCAGGGTATTTACTTTGGCATTTAAAATAGCTACTTTGACATGGAAAAATCTTAATATGTTTTTTGTCAACACCAAACTCATACTTTTTGGTAGATAAGTTTCTCAAGATCCAAGTATTTGGTTGGAGCAGAATGCATGCTCGCATCTATGTGCCAGCCTCGCCCCTAAACTCTTACTAGATAGAATTATACCCACAGCCTCCCTTAATGCTCACTTATTGCTATATACGAGGAGCACTTGCCACCCACATACAGAATGAGAAGTTGTCCACAGCATTATTTTCTTTACTTTCCCAGTGAGATTTGGTCATTTCGGCTTTATGTGGTAAGTCATCATCACCCTACTTATAATTTCTACTTTTCTTTCCTATTCTTAGAAATATGGATTAGGATCTAAGTCAATCCTTTAAAGCTGATTCCTACTCAAGTTTGTATAGGTTCTATTTGAGCTAAGTCAATGTGAAACAAGCCCTCCAAAGAGGCCACAACAGAGGCATGATAAGAGTGACTGGAATTCCAACAACAGTCAATTTTCCTTTTTCCATAAAACAAAAATAAAAATAAAATATATTTATTTATTAAAAAAATTGCAACTCCACCTATGGTCTTATTATACCTGGTCCCAAGCTCAGATAAAGGAGGAGTTGTGTTGGTCATTCAACACCCAACTTAAAACTCACAAATATAGCATGCAAGCATTTCCTAGTATCGTGAATGTGGGATTTCAAAGAAAAACAAAATGTCGGAGAAGTAGAAATGAGACTACCAACATAGGATATGTAGCCATACAACAAAACATGGGATTTGAAATGATTGTTTACATAAGAGATATCGGGTACTACCAACTGAAAAAGGATAGTACAAAATCAATTACGGTAGATACTTACAAAGAGGGCCAAGAGGACAAGAACACTGGAGAAAGTGGTCAAGATGGATTTCATGGTAAATAACATCATTGGAACGTTGTTCTTGAATGGCTTTATGGTTCGACTTCAATAAAAACTATCACTACTAGTACTGTTTTAAGGTCAGGTCAGAAATGACAATAAGAAATCCAACACAAACTCGTATAGCTCCAAAATTTAATTCAGAAACATCACTATTCTTTCCCAGCTATATTAGGAAAGAAACACACATCTTTGGAGGCTTATAGTTTCATCATTTTAAAGTGAAAAACATTTATATTTCATTAAAAAACACTTTTAAATTTTTTATCACCCCCCCCCCCTTCTCTCTCCTTCCCCAAAACTCCAGAATCAGCTTGACCATCATAACCACAAGGTGCTTCCAATGAGTTTTAGACCGATGCCATACAATACACAATTTATAGAACATACTTTCGTGTTTATCTCTCTCCATTATTATAATAAGTAATAAATGCACAAAAAGACAGACAGGCAGACACAGAATGTTGTAAGAATAACATATGTCCTTAAAAATACCTCTTTTGCCCTATCTTGACAGATACTGCACTTGATAATTTCCCTGTATTCTTCAAGTTCTTGTTGAAGCTTTTCATTTATTGAAGAGCCCTCATTCTGTTCTTTAAGGCGTGAAAACTTTCTCCTAGCAACCTCCAAATCCTCCTCAGTTCTTTTCTTGGCAAACCTTAGTAATAAAAAGACAAGGTTACAAAAAAAGTGTGCAGAAAACATTTGACAAAAATTGTATACATGACAGACTAAATACCTTTCTTTCTCAAGTTCTACTCGTAACTCCATTCGTGTCACCCTATTACTACCAATTTTTGATTGCAATTCGACCACTGTATCCCTAATCTGTTGAGTTTGTCTTCTAATATCAGACAGCCTTCTTTGTGTATTTTCTGAAGTGACAGAACATTGAAGCTTATCCTCTGCAAGTCTTTGAAGCTGATCCGAACAAAACTTCAACTGCACCAAGTAAGGATCAGTAAAATTCCAAAGTCAAATCGGAAGTGCAATTTAAGAATTAAATCAAGACCCAGCTACCTGGTCTTCAATTCTTGAAGCTTTAATATCATATAAGTTCAGGGATGTGTTCGCTTGCTGCATATCTTGTTCAATTACCCGCTTCTCCATGAGCAAAGAATCCTGCTTCTGCCTTGCCCTTACACCCTCCAAAACAAGCTGCACCAATGAGACAATGAATAAAAAAATCCAAGTGACAAACATAATTATATTAACATATGATTGGTCTTCAGGAATATTAGAAAATGCTCCATGCAAAGTAGAAATTTTGGGAAAAGAAATCAAAGTTGTGTTACATACTCTTAAGAAAATGGAATTTAATTTTAATTCAATCTCACAAAAATAATTTAATAATGTGAGATTTGTATTTATTTATATATTATAATTTGATCTTATCTTTAGTCGATATGAACTTTTCAACTAATACAAAATCCTCTGAATGAAAGGTATTTATAACATATTTTGACAATATTGTGTTAGAAAATCAAGTTTTATCTTCTGTAAGGAAAAGTCATATACAGGGTACAGAAAAGCTGGTTATTGGTTGTCTTTTTAAAAAGCCTATGTAGGAGAAGGTTCTCCTAAGATTGAACATGTCCTCTTTCCTCCTGTTGTATAACTTTTTGTAATATTATGTATGTTCTGCTACTAAATACAACTAAATCAAGCAAGCTAATCGAAATATCAAACACTTTGGTTTTTAATTTCATAATAACTATGTTTTATCCCATTTAGTTTTATCCTCCAATCATCAATCTGGTACTATTTGTCACTACTACCTATCCAGCATCATTGGTTATCGACTGCTGCAGTCTGTTGCCACCCACCCCGGTTGTTATCATCAGTGACCACTGCATCTGGTGCATCATCTTGAGCAACAGAAAACCCAAACAGTTTTGGAGACTAAAACCTCCTCACAAATTCCTATTCTTTTAATACCCTTCCTAAGGGCATTCAATCCACACATCACCTTCCACTATGGCGTGATGTCGCAGTACCTCCAGGAGGTTTGCCAGCTGTCCCCATGCCTGTTTTAAGACTGACCATGCTATTTTACCACATTTGAGGAGTGGGTCAACGTTCATCTTTTTTTATCTTTTGCTTCTCTTTCTCGCATACATGTCAAGTTTTGATATGATATCTTCAATCTCCGGACTTCACTACTTTTTTATCAAAAGAGAGTCTGCTATTGCATCACTAAGCAGGTTGCAATCCTAACCACAGGTCAGAACAACTATCTATCAATTAAGACAAATTTGATAGGAAAAATTATCTATATCGGGGTCACTCCAGTAGAACGATGGTTTGTTGGTCAGGTATACTATAATCACTGGGAGATAGATAATGGTGAAGTGCCATCTGATAATCACAAAAAGTGAAGAAAGTTTTTATTTCTAATTTTGTGCCTTGCTATGCCAATAAGTAGAACCAAACATATGAGGGACCTTAACGACTTTCCCAACTTCCAAAGCTTTTTGGAAATATGTACAAAGTATTTTTGCCAATGATATTTGATGACTATATGATTCTGACTAGAAGTTGGCTTCTCTCTTAAACAAGCTATTAAGAACTGGATTTTAAACAAAATTTAACTCATAAAATCAACTTGTAAGATGAGTTTTGTACTTACATATATACTCTAAATTGGCCTTATATCTAGACAACGTGGGACTTCCCAACACACCCCCTCGCACTGAGGTATATACATTTTGTGCATGGAACTAGACATTAATAGATGGTCTGATAGTGGCCCGATAGCGGATGGAATGATATGTCCAAAGAAAACAAATCTCGCTAAAATAGGCTCTAATAACTCATGGCTTTGATACCATGTTATGAAATGGACTTTAAACCTAACTCAACCCCATAAAACTGGCTTGTAAAGTGAAGTTTACACCTACATATTGTTAGATCATTAAAGGTTTACGAAAGGAAGAATAAAAAGGGAGTAAGTTAGNCACGTGTGAGACACGTGTAAGGAGGATAGTATGTTATAGTTTGTTAGAAGAAAGAGAGGGTATAAATAATAAACCGAATAGGAGAGGGGGATTAGATAATTGTTGCCTTTGGGTATAGACTGGATCGTTTCCAGTGGAGGAAGGGAGGCTTCCTTGAGAGAGAAATACTAGCTTGTTATTTTGTTCCTTCACACTTTACAGAATAAATAAAGTTCATATTCATACAATTACTTCTTTTGTTGAGTGTGTGTGTTGATTCTCATCTGTTACGGTTCCTGAGTAAAGGAACCTAACAAATTTGGTCCAACCTGCCGAAGAAGAGATGGAATACAGGGTGAGTGCATTGGAGGGAAGATTTGATTCCATGGAGGCGACGTTGGAGGAAATTCGAGCAGAGTTTAGGGAATGGCTCGAAACGCGAATCGCGACTATGGAAGACGAAACATTAATCGCAACCGTGGAAGAAGGAACCAGTGTCGGAGCTCCGAAGGAAGTCGCAATTCTGTCAACGCTGAACGCGAATGGCGACCACTAGAGAATTCGGAGGACAAAGCAGAAGATAGAGGAGACGTGCAATGTAGCTAGATGAAGCGCGTTGAATTGCCAACGTTCGAAGGAGTGGCCCCATGGCTGGATCGCGAAGGCAGAGAAATTTTTTGATCTACAAAACATGACGGAGAGGGAGGCACGAGCTACTATTGGATCCGCTTCTGGCGGAAGAAAACCCGACATCCAAATTGGAAGATATTCACGGAAAGGCTGGCGCGGAGGTTCGGCGGACTGAATCGAGAAATCGTTTATGAGGAGCTGGCAACGGAGCGACAGGAGAGGAGCGTCGACAAGGACATCCAGGAGTTGGGAAGTCTAGTGCCACAAGCATCGAGAAAACCAGATCACTCCACATTTCCTGTTTTTGTCGATCTTGGAGCTAACATTATAAATGGTGTTGAGGCTGCAGGGCTACTGAGCGAAGATCAGATACTTATTCGTTGATTGGTGATCAGTTGGATCTTGGGTTGACAATGATGAACCGTGATTGCCTTCGCGATGACAAAGAAACTGAACAAAACAATTCGGCAAATAGACCATTTGATTCCAAAAGGGACAGTTCTGTGGAAAAAAAGCTTGATGGGGATATTTTGAGCTCTCGGGAGAGGAGGCTAAGGGATTGGCACTTCGCTCACTTGGAGCATGATTGTGCTGCTTCACTTAATAATGTTTCCCTTTCCTACTGGAATCATGAAGTGTATAGGAGTTTTGGAGGAGATCATTGTATGATTAAAAGGGGTCACAGTTTCGTTGTTGAGTATTTGGGAGAAGGAATCAAAATTCCCTTGAACCATAACAAATGTGTCAAATGATATCAAGGAGCCTGGTCAAAATCATAAAATCAAAGTTTCTGCAGCATACAGCAATGATTTCTTTGGTGATATTGTTCTTGTTACTATTCTATTGGGCTGTTTGAAGGCTGGAACTATACAGTTCTACCCACCTTTGCCACAATGGAAATGTTTTTCTGGGAAGCGTTTTAGTTATGGAACTCTAAATATAGTGGTTTTGGAATTTCCTAGTGAAGTTTGGGATTATGCTGGGGACTACTTCGAAGAAACAGATGCAAGGAGAAACAATAGAGGTCACTGCTTTATGTTCTATAATGTTGGGAACACGGTTGGAGCTCCTGCCCTTATTGCATTAGAAGTTGGTAAAGTAGCCATAGATGGTCAAAGCTGGAGCTCTTCGGATCATCTCAAACATGCATTAAAGGTTCTCCGAAAATTTTTTGGGCAGGATTCAGTTCCAGATCCTGTTACATATGTGGTGACTGATTGGGATACTGTTTGGGGGGCAATGATGAGTGGACTAAGTGAGTCTGTTAGCAAAATGGACATATTGAGCACTGGGAATGAATATATTGTTGAGGTGAAGGGATTAGAAATCAGAGACAAACTTTATCTCTTTTGAGTTGGGAGGTTTGGATGTGAATTTAGGAGCTACCTGTTTGGCATCCCTAGGCAAAATGAAAGTAGATTGGTGGCAGCTTAGCATGAAGATTGAGCAAGAAGAATGGAAGAAATCGATGGAGGATTCGAGGAGCAGAATGTTGGAAGTTGATAGAATCTAGGAAGAATGGAAGACAGTGGAGGAGGATTTGCCACCACCCAAGCCTCCAGACCGGTAATTGGAGGGCGCCACCTGGGAAGAGGAGCGTTACATCAAATAACAGTTCCTTATTTCAACCTTGAGGACAAGGTTGATGTTGGGGAGGAGGGTAGTGTTAGACCATTGAAGGTTTACAAAAGGAAGAATAAAAAGGGAGTAAGTTAGACACGTGTGAGACACGTGTAAGGAGGATAGTATGTTATAGTTTGTTAGAAGAAAGAGAGGGTATAAATAATAAACCGAATAGGGGGAGAGGGGGATCCGATAATTGTTGTCTTTGGGTATAGATTGGATTGTTTCCAGTGCAGGAAGGAGGCTTCGTTGAGGGTGAAATATTGGCTTGTTATTCTGTTCCTTCACACTTTACAGAATAAATAAAGTTCATATTCATACAATTACTTCTTTTGTTGAGTGTGTGTGTGTTTGTGTGTGTGTTGATTCTCATCGGTCCCTGGGTAAAGGAACCTAACACATATATACTCTAGCTTGGTCTTATCTCTAGTAGATGTAAAACTTCCTAATACAAGGTAATTATGATCTGATTTCTTTTGTTGTCCGAGCCCAATCTACAGCAAAAGAACTAAAGATGATTTTGGAAGCTCACTCACCGGAAAATAAAAAGAAACTGGAAAAGTTGTATGTGAATGTGATTCCCTGGTATGCATAATTGTTATCAAATTTAATGGAAAGCATTCATTTAATGGAAAGCATAATAAAACAAATCCTTCATATTCCAACTCTAATGATGGAAAAAATCCTAATGTGTCTATTAAATCTTCTGCAATGGTGAACACACTCAAGATACATGAAATTCATTTTCTGACAGCAGAAAATGTCTCCAAGTTGGAAAAATTTATGCTTAAGCTTTCCAAAGAGACACATCAAGAATATCTTCTAGTAAAGTCCAAAGGCTGCCCAATCATCTTGAGTCCCCAAATGTTTCAACAACCTATATTTCTCAAATCATGGATAGCGGAGGTCCATTGGCTTAGGTGCTTGGGTCGAACTTCTAATAATGGTTTTCTATCCACCCCCATGTCTTCTCCAAAATTTCCCCACGTTACTACATTACCAAACGAATCTGGGCTACATCCAAGGGAGTAGGTTGAATCTCTCTTTGTCCCTCCTCCCTAGACTTGATAATTTTCCTCTTTAATCCTAATTGTCCTTTTAATCTTGTCTCTCAAAGTTAGTTAACCAAATAATATAAGTATTCAGTAATATTAGATTGGCATAGGACAAGAACCCCCAGGTGTCTGCTATCTGGAAAAAATTCCGTGTATTGTTGTGTCCCCGTCTCCATGCTCCCTTGGGGCACCCAAATTTATTTAAGATGAAAAACATCATTCTTGGTCTCAACAAACTAACAGTGTAATATAGTGAGTCATGTCATTTCTACTATGGATATTCTCCTCGGATATATTTAATGAAAGATATATTACCTATTTTCATGTTCTTTAATGAGATCAATAATCAATTTGGAAAAGAACTGAAGTTCTTTGAAATGATAATGCCAAATAATCAACTTGTTACCTCTATTTTTCTCTTGTCCTCTACATTAATCCATGTCTACCCGTACACCACAACAAAATGAAATAGAAAAAAGAAAAAATAGACATTTAGTCGAAACTACATGAACCATGTTACTCAATGAAAATGTGCTTGATCATCACTGGATTAATGCAACTGTAGTTCTCACTACATGTTTCCTAATAATAGGATACTGTTTTACTTAGAAAGTAGATTTTATTCTAACTCAGCCCTAGAAAATTTGCGTTTAAGATAAAGTTTGCACGTTTGCACGTATTTATACACTACAATTTAGTCGTATCTCTTATTAATGTGGAACTTCTAACACTGTCATGTCAAGCACTATTTGGGCTTGGTACGGGTATAATACGAGTATAATGCATTCATATTCTACCTCATCTCATAACTCCAACCATCTTGCCTTCTCTTCTCTCCGAAAAAAGCACTTCCACAATGCCAAACTGAATACAGAAATTGCAAAACAAAGGGGCTGAACAACTACAAGAAGTGTTAGAATGACTGTTTGAATACAAAGCTATAAATGCTTTAAAAAGCTACTCTACTGGAAAAAAAGGTAATGCTTCCAGAAGAAAAGCTCTCAAAAGCCCTTACAGCTTGTATCCAAAGGTCCTTAGAATACAAGGGAAAGATAGTTGTGACAGTCATCTATCAACTGTCAATAGCCAGTTGTCAAATGTTGTCCAAAGTGTGGTTAGTTAGAAATGAGTTATGACAGATGTCACTAACTATTTCAGTCATGGTAAACAAAATTGTGATCAACTTGTAAACTCCTAGTCTGAGTTTACGTTCCCACAGTCTTGAACCCAGTTAACTCAAGTAAAATTGTGATTTTAGAGCTGATTCAGCAAGCTCAATTGGAAATCAGGAAAAAGCCAAAAAGGACAAGACTTTGTTTGTTTCTAAGTCACGATATATGCAAAAAACCACAGCTAGGTCATGGTTCATTGGTTATCTCTTGCAAGTTCTTGTCCGTTTTGGGTGTTGATGTTGCATTCTCCTATTGCATGACAGGTCTGCCTTGGGGTCTCTCAGCTTTGCACCACCCTCCCATTTTCTTTTGCTTCTCTATTTCATAGTGCAAGCTACAAATTAGTGGGTTGGGTCATATTAGGGTAATAGTTTTCTTTTACTCCTCTCCTGCTATTTTGTACTGTTAGGACTCGGTTTAAGTCCAAAAACTTTTCTTTGTAAACCATAATATATAATATAATGACATATTTAAAAATAGTATATAATACGATCAACAAGTAATAATATTACAGTAAAAATATAAAATGTTATTCATAACATCATATAATATTGATTATCATGTTACTTATAAGTATTTTAATATAATTTTATTCAAAGTAAACTCTCTCAAGTTTACAATGCTTGTACTCTAGTTTGCCAATCTTGGTTTCAGTAGCTTGCTCAGTAGCAACAACTTCTCTGATGTAACATTCAAAATAGTTAATGAAATAATCTTTTTCTCTTAGAAATTATCTTCTCCCTTTCTCTTTCCAACTCAACATGTTAATAGCTACATTGCATAAACAATACTTTGAGTGCGGAAATTGATATATCATATCATAAATACTAAAAAGTACAGTATACATGTGAGAAGATATATTGTTTATGAATATGAAAACATAATGTTTCGAAAATGTATTGTGTGAAAATATACCACATTCATTTAAGTCATTAAATCAAAGATATATACAATTTAAATAATATTTCGATACTAAAACATTCACCAAACTCGAAATATTATATAGGAAATAAGCTTAATTGTGCAAAGATAGTACAAGATTGGACAGCACTCCATTTAGACAGAACAAAGGGTCATGTCTAAAATATAAATAAAATGAATGCACTTCACAGCTTAAAAAGAAAAGTCTTGTCCGGCACTAAAGCTGTATTACATATACACACACATTCATACATCCATACATACATACATACACATACACAAAGGACAATGAATATACTGAGAAAAGAAAGAACAGACTGTGCCTATCAATGACAGCAAGCTACAGACATTAGCTGAGAGGGAAATAATTTCAGGGAAAGCTCCGGAAAACAACAACTGGTATATCAAGTGAGTATCAAAAGTTCAAAAATATAAAAGGAAGACTAAATAAAGGCAAAGCAAATGACAGATGTAGAACAGCCAGAATACAACATTATCAACAGATTAGCTCTAACTTCTTCCAAACCCAACCAATACCCATCCAAGAATGTCAGTTATTGTGAAATACAGAGGAACTTGTTAATATGCAGATCACAAACACATCAAAGAAAAACTATCACTTTAAAAGTAAACTATGAAGATGCAACTGATTTCAAGACAAACTACCTTAATATTGTAATCATCTCTTTCAGTAATTTGCTGCAGCAGATGTTGGTTTTGAGTTTGCATGTCATCATATGCTTGTCCAATACTCTGCAAAGCAACAGATCAAAAATACATTCAGAGTCAGAAACAATTACAAAAGAGACTGATTAGTCAACTAAGTCATTATGCATCAAAGAATTCCATCCCATTAAGATTCATTATGCATCAAAGAATTTCATCCCATTAAGATACCTCTATTTCAGACAAGTAGTTCTCATTTTGTTTGTTTTTAGACTTCAAGATATCAGACAGATCACACATTTTCCTGAAATAGAAAACAATATGGACAAATAGAGTTAACAATCAATTAAATAATACAGCAAATTTAAGGAAATACAGTTTCACACAGATGAAAGACAAAAACCTTCAGTTGTTTTCATGTAAATATTGATAAACTTACACACTATTGAAAAAGCACAAACAAATGCATCAAATAGCTGAGAAAATAAAAAATAGAATTTCAAATTCAAAGGGTACAAACATCACCAGGTACATACCAACATGAAAGAACTACATTTTTCACGTAGTAAAAAATCATGAGAATTAACAAAAGCAAATTGGATAAAAGTACTTTAAAAATATAATGATGTTAAGAAGTAGACTTTAAATCTAACACAACTCTATAAAACTAACTTATAAGGTGAGATTTGCACTCACATATTTATTCTAAATTGACCTTATTTTTTACTGATATGAAACTTCCAATACATACCTCTCATGCCGAAGTACATACATCTTGTGTATGAGATTAGACATTAATGAGTGGTCAAATAACTGTCTGATGACAGATAGAATGATATGTCCAACAAACACAAATCTCGCTCGAATAAGCTCTAACCCATACCTTTGGTACCATGTTAAGAAGTGAACTTTAAACTTAATTCAACCTTCCAAAACCAGCTTATAAGGTGAGATTTGCACCCACATATATACTCTAAAATGGTCTTATCTCTAATCAATATGGAACTTCCAACAAATGACAAAGCAATTTTGCTTCAATAAATGGAAGCTAAGAGAAATAAACAAACAAGTTCTAATAAGTTATAGAAAAGGATTAAGAAAAAACAAGTTCTTGTTTATTGCAACAAAAACCTAAATAATAGGAAAATCCAAGACAAACAATAAGATTTTTTGGTTATTCCCCCATTTCATCAAGTAATTTCATAAAAAAACGATCAAGACAACAAAATTTGCAAACTTATACTCTTATTTCTATTTAAATTATGAGAAAGCGGACTTTAAACATATCTCAACCCTCCTGTTGAAATTATCCCAAACATAAATCTAGGCAAAACAGAATACAAATAGAATCTCTCTTCTTTATTCCATATACTTTTCCCCAACGTGTCTTGGTACCTTCGTAGTCTATTGATCGAGTAAGCCCACTCATTCTTTGGGCCTCATCACTCTAACATAATCCCACATGCTACGAACTGAAAATTACATCTAACTCAATCCTACAAAAGTTGCTTCATAAAGAGAGGTTTACACTCATTTATTATATTTTGTCCATGTCTCTAATTAATGCAGGATCTCCAACAAAACTAATAAAAAAACATGAGTAAGAAAAAGACAATTGAGAGCAACCACTGCAAGAGGGAGGAAAAAAATAAAGACAAATTGTAAATTTAGTAAGAAAATGTCACCTTTATTTTTTATAAACAAAACCAAGCAACCAAAAATAAAGAAGACCAAAAGAACATCTAACCATTCATGAAACCTTAACGCAATCAGAAATAAATTGCAATATTGAGATAACATGACCTCTACATTTATGTTTTTGCAATTTCACTGGCAATTCTTCTGATAGACTTTGTTAGCTAGTGTGTAGTTGCTGACTCAGAAGTGAGTCATACAGCTTATTAGCTACTATATAATTTCACTGTCACTTTTATCATAATTTCACACTTCATTTTTCCCTGTTATGTTTTCTCTGATATCTAGTATGGCATAAATAGACTCCACAATACATCCTACAGTAAGTGTTAGGGGCTGGAAAACATATGATAGGGGCTGGAAAGTGTAGGAGAGGAAGAGGTACAGGAGAGAAGGAGAAGAGAACCGAACGGTAGAAGCGAGGACCGAATGGTAGAAGCGAAGACCAAATGGTAGAAGCGAAGACCGAACTGTAGAAGCAAGGACCGAATGGCGGGCAACTAATTAAAGTAACAAAAGAGATATTCTGAGAAGATATTCTAGAGAAGTTAATTAGAGTAATCAAAGCCATATATTAGGATATTATTCAGTACAAGATAACTATAGTAAATAAATATACAGTCCAAAGAAATATACAATAGATAATATTTATAATTAATGATAGATACTAGGGGATTATATAGGGATATTTACATTAAATATAGATATATTCTAGAGAGATATTTAGTAAGAGATGGGCGGGAAATACTATAGTATAAATAAGGCTAGAGTCTAGGGTTAAAGGTATGCTTTTGATTTGTGAGTTTTGTAAAGGAGGTTATGCTCCAGGATAATTGACGGAGGTTATGCTCCCAATTATTAGAAATAGTTGACGGAGGTTATGCTCCCAATTATTGTTTACTTTTGTTTATTCATACACTACCATCAATAAAAGAGATTCATTTGTTCAATTCCATTCTTTTATTATTCTTTTGCTTGTTTTGAGTGTGTGAGAGGGCGATTTCGTTACGTTCCCTACTCGGATACGTAACAATTGGTCTGACATGCCGGATCCGTCAAGGGTGAGGAAACTACCGGATCAATAAGAGGGAGAAAGAAATCATGGAGGGAAGGGTAAGTGCAATCGAAGGAAGACTGGATGGCATGGAGCTGAAACTAGAAAACATGGAGATGTCCAGGGTGGCGGAATTAGCGGCACTCCGCAAGGACATGGAGGCAAAATCAGCGACACTCCGCAAAGACATGCAACAATTGATGATGATGCTGGAAAGACGAACTCGTCAAAACGATGAGAACTCGGATGAAAGCCAGAGCTCGGTCAACGGGAAAAGGGAGAACCAACACAAGGATGAAGAAGGAGAGAAGATCGGTGGTGGAGGTGGTGGACCGAACAGTGAGTGGAAGAAAAGGGTCGAATTGCCAAATTTTGAAGGGGTTGATCCACTAAATTGGATTAATAGGGCTGACAAATTTTTTGAATTACAAGGGGTTAACGAGGATGAAAAACTACGCCTCGCCTATATCAACATGTAGGGTAGCACTGGTCATTGGTTTAGATTTTGGAGGGGCAAGACCAAAAACCATACGTGGACAGGGTTGAAGGAAGCGATGGTGAACCGATTTGGAGGAAGAAGTCAGGGGTCAATCTTTGAAAGTTTGGCGTCCAGCAGGCAAACAGGGTCAGTGGAAGATTACATAAAAGATTTTGAAATCTTGGTAGGACAAACGTCCGGCGTAACTGAGGCACAAGTAATGGGGTACTTCATGGCAGGGCTACAGAGGAGATTCGTAAGCAAGTATGGCTGCTAGACCCACAGGAGTTGATGTCGGCTATGAGGATGGCAAGGGACACAGAGGAGCTCCACGGAGGTGCGAGGACTGAAGGCGAAAGTATGATCGAGAATCACTCTGGGGAGAGACCTAACGGTTCGAATACGTGGTTGGAGCCCAGTCGCCCTATCCAGAACCGAACGGTAACTTCTGTGGAAAGCCAAGCGGCAATCACAGAGAATGTGGGGTCCGGACGAAAGGAAAGAAACATGAGAAATCTGCCTTATGAGGAGTATGAGAAACGAAGGAAAGAAGGAAGGTGCTTTAGATGCGGCAAAATGTTCGGTCCTGCTCACCGCTACCCGGATAAGTGCCTAAGAGTCATGATATTGGCAGAAGACGAGGACGAATGGCCACCACCTGAGCCTCCAGACCTTAATTGATGAGGAGCCATGAGATCAAGCTCCCCGTTCCCAACCTTGAGGACAAGGTTGTTTTGCAGCGGGGTGTACTGTTAGGGGCTGGAAAATATATGATAGGGGCTAGAAAGTGTAGGAGAGGAAGAGGTATAGGAGAGAAGGAGAAGAGAACCGAACGGTAGAAGCGAGGACCGAACGGTAGAAGCGAGGACCGAACGGTAGAAGCGAGGACCAAACGGTAGAGGTGGGCAACTAATTAAAGTAACAAAAGAGATATTCAGAGAAGATATTCAGCAAAGGATAATTAGAGTAACAAGATCGTATCTTAATATATTATTCAGTATAAGTTAAATATAGTAAATAAGGCTAAATATATTCGTATCAGATACTTATAGTAAATAGGATTATTTTCTAATATCTCGTACATTTTTGGGAGGGAATTAATTAGTATAAATAAAGGGGAAGCCTAGGGTTAAGGGTAGGCTTTTGATTTGAGAGTTTTGCAAAGGAGGTTATGCTCCAGGATAATTGACAGAGGTTATGCTCCCAATTATTGAATGACTCAAGGAGGTTATGCTCCCAGTTATTGTTTACTTGTGTTTACCCAGATATTACCATCAATAAAAGATATTCATTCGTTCAATTCCATTCTTTTATTATTTTTTTGCTTGTTTTGAGTGTGTGAGAGATTGTTCTAGTTACATTCCATACTTGGACACGTAACAGTAAGTATATGTGAGAAGCATAGACCAACCTTTTAGAATCTTCTAATTTCTGTCTCATGTCCGCAATCTCAGCTTCACCAGCAGCTAGCTTTTGTTGTGATCTGGCCTCTGCTTCATTGGCTTTCTTAACTCGAAGTTCCAAGTTGTGCTCATCGAGTGATGATTTTAAACTTTGAACATGTGCCCATGCTCTATATTCTGCTTCCCGAGCATCCATGACATCCCTGCAGACACAGATCTCCGTTAGTATTCCACAATTTTTGTTTCATGTGTTGGGGAACTAGCATGGCAAAATGTCATTAGTTCAACCAAAATGCCAACCATATTAAAAGTTTGTCCTTTATTTTTCAAACTTTATTATATTACAACAAAGAAATCGTAGTTTTGAAAGTCATGCATCAATTGGGTTCAAGACTATTATGTAAAACAAGTTGTTACATAACAATACATGTTGTAAACATACAACAAATAAAATAGAGACTAAAATATCATTGACACAAAACAATCTCACTAATGTTGGAGCTTGAATCACAATTGTGCCCAACTTCATGCAGACATGGTTAACAATGCTCTCATTATGTGGCTTAGTAAAAGTATCAGCAGGAAGTTCCTAGGTTATGAAGTGACTTAAAGAAAAGCTTGTTGACTATTTTCCTAAATCAAAAATGCAAATTAGGTTGTGGCAATTTGAACCCTTTGATAATTTTAAGCTAACATTACAATTTCAAAATTACCACCCCTTGCTAAGAGACATGGTGAAACCAATGGATAACAGCCTTGGGAGGACCACACCACAAAAATGCTCACATTGATCATTGGAATGTTGTGATTCACATTCCGAGATATGTAAAAGGGAACCCAAGACAAGGATAGTTGTATGAGAACAAGGGATGTACTCAAGTTGAAGGGTATTGTGATGCAAATTGAGCTAGTTGTCCAATTGATAGAAGATCTGCCAAAGAGTATTGTGTATTCATTGGAGGGAACCTTGTATCTTGGAAATGTAAGAAACAAAGATCTATGGCTCTAGCTACATGTAAGCTAGGGTGGATTAAACAACTCCTTCAAGAGTTGTGAGCAGATGAAGTTATATTGTGATAACCAAGTAGCCCTTCACATTACCTCCAATACAATGTTTCATGAGAGAACAAAGCATATAGAAATTGATTGTCAGTTTGTTAGAGAGAAGCTACTATCTAAGGATCTAAGTTTATCAGCTCTAATGAACAGCTTGCATATATTCTAACTAAATCTCTAAGGGGGGCTAGAATTCAATTTATATGTTCCAAGCTTAGAGCATATGATCTATCTGCTCTAACTTGAGGGGGAGAATTGAAATATAATGTTTTTGTTTTATTAATATTCATGTATGGGAACCCAACTTTAAGGTTAGGGTTTAGGGCAATGCCTTCACCCTTTGTATTCTGTCTTTGTACTCAATATATATATATATATATATACAGTAGTAAAAGTGTAACAGTGTAAGAATTTATTCACTGTTTTACTTCACTAAATTTCTTCAAGGATGTGTATTAAAAATTTCAGAATGATGGTTATTCCACTATAGCAGTTTCATGGTCATCATGTCCAAGTCTTCTATCAGGAGTTGATAAAACTATGCTGCTAACTTTTCTTCTAGAGTCCAATAAAAAGAAATTTTATCTTTTTTCCACAATTCTTTTGTTCCTAAATTTCAGAGTAATGGTGCAGTTTTATGGGCATCAAGTCCGCACTGCTATTCAGGACTGATAAAAACTATACTTGTAACGTTTTTTTCTAATGTACAACAAAAAGAAATTGTAACTTGCTTCTACAATTCACTTCTTCATAAACATTTGTCTATAAAGTTTCTTCAAATGTAAAAACCTATTCAGAAAGAAAAATATGTAAACTAGAACAATTCAGAACATCAAATGAATTCAAGATCCTGATTGAAACTCGAACCTTGAATCAATGGACTCGCGTCTAAACATTTCTAACATCAACTTCAAGTCCTGTTCGCTTTCTCTCAAATCTTGAAACTGCATCAAAAGCAAAGCAATGTTTCTAACATGAAAGAAAATAGAGAATTAGGAAATCACTCTATCTGCCTGCACAACATTTATAAGACTTGGCATGCAACAATTTCATTAAATGTATTCTTCTTAAGTAAGAAGTGACAATTGAAATACAGCTTACAAATTAATTAAATTAATAATCCCTATATACTATCCCAGTAAATTAAATGTCAATAATACAGAGAATACCAAATAATGTTTTTGATACAATATATAGAGACAACCACAAATAACCACACTAATGCAGCATTGCTTAAGTTTTTGAGTCAAATACAACATACCACACCAAGCAGCCTCTCTATCTCAGCAAGTTGACTTGCAGACCTAACAGAAAATGCATCACATTCTTTTACCTGTTATTTAAAAACAAATCTTCAGCACCTGTGAATTCATGCTATCAAAATGTGCAATTCAAGTAAACAAATACTAACCTTCCTGTCAAGAATACTAGAAACAGACTGCACATCTGCACGCAATGAATGGATATCTGAAGCTGATTCTTTATATTTTCTTAGTTGGCTCTGCATAGACCCCATTTCCTCAGGAAATGAAGAAACCAGAGATTTGAATTCAGCAATAATCTGTTTCCTTCCTGAAGTCAAACCAAAGGCAGCACATATTATAAAACCAAAGAGTAACAAGATGGCGTGCCTTAAACAAGGGGAAGGTGGATCCAAACCTGGTTCTCTTGCTTCTTCTTTCAGCTTATTTTCAATCATATTTCCTTCCTCTATCTTTTTCTGTATCTCAGAGTGTAGATGAGCCACTCTAAAATCTGAAACTGTTACAGATCTTTGAAAAATATCTGCTAAATCATTTTTAATGTACCACTCCCGCTCCCTCCAAGTAAGATTATCCTTCTCAACCTACAAAAAAATAACAAAAAATTGGTTTGGAAGGAGAGCCTCATAATCAGTATTTTATTCTAGCAAAAAGGGTAAGAATCAAGATGCATAACTGAAACTACCGACCAGTTACAACCTGTAGTTTCTCATATAAGGCTTGATACTCCAGAACATCTGATTTTGACTTTTCTATCTGATCTTTAACCAATTGGTAAGCATGGGATGAAGTGATACACTTGAAATTCTTCAAAGTGTTCTGATCCAAACATACAGCACCAAAAATTATAGCAGTAAAAAGAAAAAAAATGCACATACACACATTTTATGATACAAATATTAGTTAAAATACTGGAGTACAGAGCACGAAGGGAAACAAACCTGTAGATCACACAACTGCTGCAATATTCTTATTCTTTCCTCATGAAGACTTTTCAGTTCAATTAACCGAGTAGAACTTTGGTCCTGAGAAACTCAACAATTAAGGTACTATATTCTACAAATTCAGAAACTAAATCCAAGAATCCAAGAACTATACCAATAGCTCCTTCAAAGTAGATTCCATATCTTGTAAGTCCTTTTGCTTATCTCTGATCTTATCACTAGGAATGTGTGTACTTCCAACATTTAAGACTGGGAGAACTGCCCCTTTTGCAGCATCTCTCTCAGCCTTAAGAGTTGCAAGTTTGTAATTGCTTTCTTCTAACTCTGCAACAGCGCTAGCCAGTTCCCCTGAGTAAATCAATAACAGTAGAAGAAATAATTTTTTTATCACATTCCAACCTTCAAAGAATAAAATAAGTGACTACTAGAAGCATATTTGTTTTCTCTTTTCCTCAATCTTTTTGAGACAAAACAATAGAATATAAATGTTAAAAGTTCAAGTCCTGTTCAATACAGCAAAGTTATATACACTCCATCAGTTGCAAACATTGGAGATCTCACATCAACTAAAGTTATGACTACATAATAGTACATAAGTGAATACAAATCCCATCTTCCAAGTTATTTTTGTAAGGTTAAGTTTCACACATGTCCATAAGATTATCAAAGCATATCCTAACAAGCTTTGTTGAACCTATCACGTAGCAACTAATGGGTCCCCGAAAAATATATGGTCCTACACTCAAGATAACTAGCCCATGACATCCCATCAGGTGCACAGATCTTACAACAACTAGAGATATGGTTAAATTAAAGTATATAACTGAGTGCAAACTTCAGCTTGCAAACCAGTTTTTTAGTGTTGAGTTAAACCTAAATCCACTATCTAAGAGCAACAAAAGTGTTTCTGATAGATAATGAGAACAAGCAAAAAGTAGATCACCAAACTACACAAGAACAGCAAAGTCGAGAAAATACCAAAACAAAACATTATATTAATTGTCTAGAGCCAACATCAAATACCAAATATAACTTTACATGACAATAAGTACAAAACTCCTAAAATATATAGAGAACAACATAATTTAACAATACGCACAGCTCAAATCATGATTCTTTTTATACCATTATTGCAATAAAATAGTAAAGTGAATAATGTCTAGTTATCCAATTATAACTTAAGTCAGTTGTCATCCAACTCAACCACACCTGAACTACTACATGGTCCATGGGATTCGCATTTAACCATAACATACATCTAATACTGACAACATTTCATGACTCTATGATGATAATGCTCAAAAGGCCTGGAAGAGCTTATAACAAGGGGTTTGCAACTGAAAAGGGGGAACAATTTTCACCTATGATAATCACTACATACATCTAATACTGACAACCTTTCATGACTCCATGATGATAATGCTCAAAGGGCCTGGAAGAGCTTATAACAAGGGGTTTGCAACTGAAAAGGGGGATCAATTTTCACCTATGGTAATCACGCATGGCCAAATGGGTTTCTTCATGGATCTAGGTTAGGATTGCAGCACTTCAGTGAAACAAATCTCTATCAATTCTACAGATAACAATTCAATTCCCTCTCCTATGTTTTTTGCATGATCATTTGGGTCATCCACATTTTTCAAAATTAAAACAAACGATTATCTAACTTAGTAAACTTGAGTACTAGAGTGAGTAAACAAATAAATCAAGATGTAAATTTTTTTCTTTTATCATTCACTTTGACATTTGGGGACAAGTAGTGTTACATCTTTAGGGTTTAGAGATGTCTTCACCTTCAATTCTATTGTTTATATAATAAATGATTGTTCAAAACTTGTCTATCTTTACATCTTTTAATAAATTCAAAAATCAATTTGGACAAGTTATCAATACTTTATAAAGTAATAATGCCAAAGTATAATTTTCGTCTGATTTTTTATGCTCATATGGAATTCTACAAGTCACGTTTCCTCATACACCTCAACACAATTGTACAGTAGAGAAAAAAAATAAGCACTTGGTTGAAATTGCATGCACCTTACTACTTCACGTAATATACCAGTTCATCACAAAATTTCTTTTTTCTATCATTCCCTATGACATTTGGGGACAAGTTGTGTTACATCTTTTGTATTTAGATATGTTTTCACCTTAATTACTTATGCTTATTTAATAAAGATTGTTCAAAACTTTTGTCTATCTTTACATCTTTCTTGAATGAAATCAAAAATCAATTTGGACAAGTTAAGAAAATCTTCAAAAGTGATAATGCCAAAATAATGTCTTTCTTCTGACTTTTTCTGTTATTTTGAGCTCACATGGAATTTGACACCAATTCACTTGTGCTTTTATACAACTCGCCTGAATGGTATAGTGGTGAAAAAAAATAGACACGTGTGATATTGCATAATACTTGGCCTTAGTATACCAATTCATCCCTAAGGTGATGTTATTTTTACAGCTTGTTTTCTTATTAATATAACACATTATTCGTTCCTTTATAATAGATTTCCTAATTCCATTATATTTCCAAATGAACCTCTATTTCATGTTTCTTTCATTTCTTTTGGTTGTGTTTTGAACATGACATGTCTCCAAGTGTAGACAAACTCTAGACATGAACCATCACATGTGTCTTCCTAAAACATTTTAGCCTCAAAAGGGTATTGTTCTCATTATCCTAATACAAAAAGGTATTACGCATCTACAAGCGTCACCTTTTCTGAAAAGACATCTTTCTTCCCTTTCAAGAAGTCGACTCTGCTCACCAAGTCCAAACCATTCATGTGGTTGAACAATTGCTTTTCCTTGCTCATGACTGCTAATAATAAAGGTTCCGATTGGCCCATTACTCTTTCAAAACCCGTTGCACCTATAATCCTCATCCAATTTACAACTTTCAAAGTTATCATCATTATCCCATTCCTACTTCTCATTTATTTCCTTTGTTGTATTCTGTTACTATTACAAAAAATACAACTAAAGCACTTGATCATCTTGGGTGATGACAAGCCATGTTTTTTAAAATGTAGCCCAACATAATCACAAATGGGACTTAGGTCCTCTACCACCCAAGCAGAAGACAGTTGGTTGTAGATGGATGTAAACCATTAAAGTATCACCAAATTGTGAGGTTCATGGCCTTGTTATGGCACATCAACACCGTTAGCCACTTCATCAATTGGAAATTAAGAGTGTTTACCTTCATGGTGATTCGGAGGACATCTAGATTCAGCAACTTCTTGGTTTTGTTGCTTAAAAAGAATCTTTGTTGGTTTGTAATTGAGACGAGCTCTCTATGGTCTCAAGCAATCTCCACATGGTTAGTTTGGAATGTTTAGTCGTTGTTGAAACTTTTGTGAGGAAACTTAGTCAAGCATATCATTCAATCTTTTATTGTCATGCATCCCTTGGAAAATGTGTTTACCCAATTCTGCTTGTTGATGATATAGTTATTACAGGGAACAACACTACAAAAAAATTGCCTAGCTATTCAAATCAAAGATCATGGGTGTTTCAAATACTTCCTAGGCATTGAAGTGGCTCAATCAAAAAGAAGGTATTGTGATTTCGGAAAGGAAATATACATTAGATATCTCGAAAGAAATAGGAATGATTGATTGTAGACCTATGGATAGTCCTATAAATCTAAATAAAAATGGAAGAATAAAGTGAGCCCTTCTCATATCTAAAGAGTTACAGAAGACTTGTGGAAAAACTTATTTATTTCACTATTACTAGGCCAGGTCTAACTTTTGCAATTAGTGTGGCTAGTCAGTTTGACAAGTTCCTCATACTGATAACTGGAATGTTGTCGTTCAGATACATCAAGAAGACTCCAAGATAAAAACTACTATATGAAGATAAAGGAAGGACCTAAATATCTAGATATTGAGATGTTAGAAGTTCCAGAATTAGATTTTTTTTTTCATTGGAGGGAATATTATTTCTTGGACGAGCAAGAAACGGAATTGAAAAACAAAAGAACTCTATAATTGATACAGACATTAAATTTCTGAAAGATTTCTTTCTAGTTTTCTTCATTAAACTAGGACAACATACCCAGCCCTGAAATTGAGATACAAAAGAACTCAAGTACGACCCAACAATCATTCTAATCAGGAAGAGAGGGGGCAACTAGACAACTAAAAATGCTATGAATACTTAAACAAGCAGAACACAACCTGTGAACCACGTAAATGACCAGAGGAGGACTGGACAAATACACAGATCCCATGACCCAGAAGTCTTACTTGGCAACACATTTTATCCCAAAAATTCGAGATTCCAGTTGTGATACAGCACAGGCACTTTTCTAAAAAGCATAACTAGTTGTGATACTGAAATTTCCGTGATTTCAACATAATTTTCTCAGTTGATACAAGTCACTTCAAGACTCCATAGTTCACAGTCGGGAGACAATGCAAAAGAACAAAGTAAAGACAACTTACCTTTCAGTCTTTCAAGGTCAGCTTTATTTTTTGCATCAATATCTCGCTGAATTTGGAATTCACTTGATAAAGACTTGTGCTTTGAATGAAGTTCGCTGAATTCCAATCTCAAGTTTTTAACTTTCACATCTAGATCAGAGGACAATTTCTGCCTACAAAAAACTATAAACAAGCAGTTTAACCAGAAAGACAGAGACTGCTCTGGAAGAATAACCCTAACATCCAACAATCATATACAACAAGCACTCGCATCTTACCATCCACAGGAAGCTTTTTCAGTAATGCAGTATGCAATCCATCCATCAGAACCCAAACATTATTAACAGTTGTTGCCATATTTCTTAAAATACTTCTAGCTTTTTCAGTAATAATTTCTTGATGTTCTTTAGTCTGGTTTGCAAAGTTATACGAAGTTGCACATTCAGTTGCACCAGTTTGCATTAGACGGCTAAGAAACACATCCTGAACAGTAGATGGACCACCATCTGGCAAACATATCAAAGGATCCTCATCAGTAAACGCACTTTCCCAAAGCTCAGACTAACAAAATAATTCAAACTTCAAGGTAGTCTTGAAGAAAAATAGACATAGTATTGCAGATTTAAAAGACAAATATAGAAACCAGAAGGAAAACCAAATACCATTCCAGACTAATAGTTGCAAGTACTCCATATATTAAAGAAATATGCAGCACATTAAAATTTGAAATACAATAGCAATAAGATCCTTATCCCACTCAAGTAAATTGATCTAATCTGTAGTGCATTATAGAATACAGAATTTTGTTTAAAATCTCAACAACACTACAAGTTGGTAATATGTAAATGGCAAACAATTATACACACATAAACACACTTGCTAAATATTTTCCCAAACCTAGAAAGAATATAAGCTAGTGAGAAGGACATCATACACAGTGAATAACAAGTCATTCTTAACATTAAATAGGAAAGTCAACACAATGGAAAGAATCAGCTGGATAAACAAAGCAGTGTACTTTAAATAAAGAACACAATTTTCTTTTCAACCTGGCAATTTGCAACCCTCACTTATCCCGGACTCCCACCCTTCTTCTGTTAGTCAGGATCACCAAGAGCATAGTTGTTTTCAAAGACAGGAAACGTGAACAAATGGAAAAAATCTATTGACATAAACAGATATATGGAAGCACATCATACTAAGGCTTTGTTTGGCCAGAAGAAATGGAATGTTATTTAGGATTTAATTTTGCAATCAAAGGACCCACACAGCACTCATAGTCTGAAACACATTCCTCCTAGTAGAATTTATATTTCATTATATTATCAAGCATGACCATCTAAATTTATACCGTTGGAAAAACTATTAAATTTATGACATGTCTATAAAACCATTTATAGAAGATTGTTATAATGGATATTGTCCTAAAAGGTTTAGATACTAAATTTTAATATATTTCACTTTTGGCAATGTTTTAACACAACTAGTCATTTGATAAATGTACAACATTATTGAATATAAGGGAGTAAAATATATTTTTGCTCAGAAAATATGATTTAATAATTAATATTGCTACATTTTTTTCTCAGTCATTACATCTGATAAAAATAGTAATTTTGTATCAAACCATGACAAAGACTCCATATAAATAATTTTAATATTTTTTCATCGAAACCTAAAAGACAGATGAAGAGGGATTCTATCTCATAATTCATAGTTTCAGACAATGTCATCAAAATCTCACAAACTCGCACGATCTTGCAAATATGGGAAACCTATGCGAGAAAACACATCATCATCGACATCATCATTGTCCACCGTTGTTGTTGTTGTCTATCACAACTAACCCATCATCACAACACTTACATTGTTGTCGCTGCCACTTGCATCACCATCAAAATCTTGCATCACCATTGCTAGCACTGCCTTCCTTCACTATTGTCAATCTATCTTCCCAGACAGTGAGCAACTATTGGGGAAGCATCGGTCTTCATTTTGCTTTGGCCATTCAAAGATTTCCCTCTCAGATAATTCTTATTTTGTTATTATAGTAAAATATAACAATCTAAAATATATTCCTTCTCAATATTTATGATTTATTACTAATTATTTTCCTTGTCTATGTCATTTCTAACTTATTTACATGTCTAAATATCGTTTTTCCTATAAGCACAACTCTTATTATTCAAGTTACAATCCTCAAGTTATGATCTTTTATCCCTCCTGATCCTCTAATGGTCCTTGAAATCAACATATATTTATACCATTTTTTTATTTTACAAATTTTTATGTGGTAAAAGAAACTATATTGAAAACATATATATACATACATACATACATATATATATATATATATACATATATTAACATTTATTTATCTTTATAACAAAATCTAAAATGACAACTACTTATTCAATTTCTCACCTAATCTGAAATAAAATCACTTTCTAATAATACTTTTTATTTTAGTTTAAAACAAATATTAACAATAAAAAGTTTAAACATTAGAAATTATTAACAACGTTAAAAATCATATAAAACTGAAGAAAGCTTTCTTTACATAAATTAATTCTTTTTTCTTCTACTTTTATCATCAGATCTGGAAAGATAATTTTTCCACTTTTCTATCACATTAGTCTAATCTTAAAAATTCTGTAACTAATGCAAGATTAAAAATTCATTCTGTAATTTTCAAATTTTATTTATTTTAATTGTTTTTAAATAATTTAAAAAATAGAATGAACTAAAAAGAAATGCAATTAAAACATTAGAAGAAAAAAGGTACATGAATTGTGACAGAGGTACAGTACCATACTAAAGGACCGCAGAAACTCTACTCTTCAAATGAGGGTGGGGGAGTAGGATTTCCATTCTAGAAAGTTAACAATTATTCATCCAGAAAATATTAAATCCAGATTTGTTTTCCTAATATGCCCCCTAAATTTAAGAATGCTGCTAGGTAACATTCTATAAACTTGACTACTCAAATAAAAATTCACATTGATATTATATATTGTATATCAACATGGAAGGAAAATATTTAAGCTTTTATTTTATTTTTCCCAATTAAAAGCATTTACTTGAGTTACATCAATTAGATCTCCTGTACTAAATTGAACTGATTCTCACACACCAAACCAAAACCTGTTTTCTATGTCATTTAGATTTTATTAACTCCTAACTGAGAATCTAGGCAACTTTTTTATGGATGGAATATACAGCTCAGAGGTTGGCACAAGAGTAGGTTATAAATCAAAGTGACTAAAGCACTGAATTGATAGCAAGTGCATTGACATACAATGTTTTGAAAACTGACTTTCTTTCAAAATTTAAACATAAAACAGTGACCTAGTAAGACCTAAATAGTGGACAAACTATGTTCCCTGTAGTCAAGCCATAAGGAGGGCAAAAGTTACATATTTAAAACGAAACTTCTAGTTCTCTAAAACATTTAAAACTAAGTTGTTGGCCACAGTAAGGTTCCAATGGGATCTCTAAAATAAGAGCTACAAACCACTGAGAGCTGGAATTAGCTTTCACACAGCTATATCAGTGGTGTAATCATCTTGGATTGTTTTGCTCCTAGAAATATCATACCCTCCCCACAAAATGCTAAGATAAAAGTTGTGGCCGAAATTTAAAAGCAAAGAAAGGATGATCAATCACATGACCATTAGTGGTACATGAAGGAAAGAAACTACAGACACAACCAGTGAGAATTTAAACGGTTGGTTAGCCTATAAATGATCACTCTAGTTTATTTCTATCTTTAACAAAAAAGTATTGCATACAGGATAGTGTATATGATGTATAAGCTCTATTGTAAGTAGAATAGACCTGTTGTAGCTCTAAGCTACTCCTTAGTTAGTGTTAAGATAGCTGTTATGTTTGTTGTAACAGCTGTCAGTTTGTTAGATCCCGAGCTCTAATTTAAGTACATATAGGAAAGAAACCACGGAGACACCTACTGATAATTTACTTGGTTGGTTTTTTGCGAAGGTAAGCCTACAATTGATCACTCTAGTTGATCTCTATGTTTAACTCAAGCAGTGAATACATGAAAGTGTATATGACATATGCGTTCTATTGTAAATAGAATACAACTGAGTGGCTAAGAGCTACTCGTTAGTGTGATGACAGATGTTGAGTTTGTTGCAACACAGCTGTCAGTTTGTTAGATCTAGAACTCTAACAAAAGACTATAAATACCATTTCACAATCACAAATTACATAATAAAAACCATTCAATTCTCACCCTTTATATATACTTTGTTGTGCGACAACGCATGAGATGCACATTGCCCATTCGAACAAAGAAAAACTCCAAAACAATAAACTTTTTTAAGCCTTCTGCCATAAATTTACATCAATGTGGCAAGGGAAGTATTATTTTTACAACACACTAATGAAAGACCAAAACTAAAATTCACAAAAAATATTACATTAAATGTTTGTATATACACCCCACAGAGAAAGTATTGGTTTCTGTAGTATTATTTGGTCTTTCATTAATCAGTTCACTTAACATTTATAGAATATACATAGGAAGAACTAGATCGCAATAAATCTTCCTTAAATTATATAAACTGAAACTTTGGGAGTATGTTTCCAATCCTTTCCACCAAGAAGAAAATTATGGATCAGATTTTATTTGAACAAAACGAATTATTTTACTGTCAGTACATGCAATTAAACAAACAGATAAATCAGTCTTGCAACAAGACAGAAAAAGTAATAGCAATGGGCAAATGATCTCACCTTCCATGATTGATACAAATCTATAATTTGATTTGCCACTTGACTCTCTCATATGTTCAGAACACAACTCCAAATCATTGACCATCTACGAAAGGATGGAAAATACCCAATAATTCATAAGTCATCATACAAACCAAAGATAAATAATTATGTAATCATGTAATATAACAGTAAAATTATGAGCTAAAAGAAATGGGAGTCAATTACCTGCTCCCAAGATTTCTTGACCACTGCTAAAGTGGGATCATATGACTTTTGCCTCTCCTTCAGTTGAGTAAACCTATTGTCAAGAGCTGCATACTCTAACTTCTGAGTTTCTAATTTTTGTGTAAGCTTTTGATTTTGATACTGAAGTACAACAATGTCAAGCTGAAACATAAGAGAATAAACAGATACAGTTTATTAGCTCAGTTTTTATGGTGTATCAGTAAACGAAATGCATATTATGTAGTAGATACATGACTTATACCGCCATTAAACTAAATTCCCACATGGTGAAAAAGGGTAACAATGTCCAATGAGGAAATGGAATCTACAGTCATTGTATAAGCATTAATTTTTGAAAAAATGAAACTAAATCACCATTTTCCTGTATACGCATAAAATTATCTTCCTTAATTGCCTGCCTGTGCATGGCAAATCAAAGAATCAAACCAATTTAGTAAAAGAACTTGCAGCGTTTAAACCAGTATACGTACTACCTCCCAAATAAAGAGTAACTGGATAAATCATCACCTCCCACACAACAACATAATTTTCATCCCCAGTTAAAAGTTTGAAAAGGGATTGTTATGAGCAAAGCAAAATGCAACCATAAAAACATATGAATTATATCCAAAGAATCCCAAAGCCAGAAACATATATTGAAATTTGTCAGAGCAATACATTTGCAGGTGTCAAAGCCTGATATATTATGAAACAAAAAAATAAAAACAATTTAGCAAAATAAAGTTAAAAACGCATTGCATAAAGTTATAACCATTACTGCACTCACTAACAACAACAAAATATCATCGATTACAGAAATTACAAAAAATAGTAAAATATATTGATAAAAGTAATGCAAAAATTACACCGTGCATTTGCTTAAATCTCCAGGTTCATATCAACAGCGACGGCAACTAAGTCGTACCTCACTAGGTGGGTAAGCTAAATACATCAAAAGAAAACATTGTTTTCCATTAAATCAAGGTTCAGACTATTTCAAAGCAAGCGTTCAATTTCGGTAAGAACATATGCATGTTATGTACTTTCAATCAAAGCATGAGAGTACACTAAACACTATTTGAGTTCATAAAAAGGAACAAAAATGCTAACCACTCAAAACCAATGACATGTTTCGGATGAAAAATTGGATATTTGAAACACAACTTCAGATATTGAGGAAAAAATAAATAAATCATCGGAAAAAAAAAAAAACAAGGTGGCACCTTTTTGTCTTCAGAAACAGGCAAGAAGGGTAGCTTCTTGGCAGTAGCAGCTGCAGGTGTTGGGGACAAGGAGCTAAAGTGACGTCGTTTTCGGTCTGAGTCACTCATACTCCCCATTGAAACCAGACACACAAACCCTAGAATCCACCCACTTCACTCACATCACAAAATTTCAAATTCATTTGTCACAAAAACATCATCCACAAGGTGCCCCACTGACCCCTAAACAAAATCCACAAACTTTAATTTGAGAATAATCAATCCCTCAAAACCCTAATTCAAACCCCACCTAGTGAACATGAAAAACAAAAGGGAAATTAAAAAAAAAATAAATAAAAGTTTTTTCTCCGCGCTATCTATCTACTTCGAAGCCTTATCGATGGAAACAAAACCTAGAGTTTAAATATGTGAGTGTTGTGCTCTCTCCCTCTTACAGCGTTGTGCATAGCTGTTTTCTCTCTTTCTCTGGATTGAAAGCCAAGGAGGGGAAGAGGAATGATTTGTATTTTTCTTCAACCAAAATGGTTGTAGCGTAATATGGAGAAGTTTACGAGGGTACTTTCGTAATATAAGTATTCACGCCGTTTGTGACGCGTCTATGTAAGTTTTCTTAATAAATGATAAAAATATTTAAAATAGATATGATGACGAAAAAACGGAAAGACGTAAACATATTGTTAAAAATTGTTTAAGTACTTTTAATTTTTCAAATTTGAGATAAATTTATTTTTTATCTTAAAATTTAAAATGACTTGTTGAGTATGTATATTTAAAAAAAATAAATAAATAAGGAAAATGGATGTGTCAACCAATAGGTACTGGTTATTATTTTTATATAAATAAATTCTTGAAAATTCTTTGTCCTGCCGTATAAGTTTTTTTATAAGAATTTGATATATAACTACAAATTTGTTTTATTTTTTAAATTACTGAAACGCTTATATACATTAGTAGATATATTTTCAATGATACGAGAAATTTAGTTAGAAACATTTAATATGCGTATTTATTAAAGAAAAAATTAAAAGATAACTAAGTCTCTAGCATTTTACTTTTTGTTTTGTAAACTTGATATTTTAGGGGTTACTTGAAGAATAATTGAATATTAACATTAATTATTTTTCTGTAATAAAAACATGTAACAATTAATAAATGCATTAATTTTTTAATAAATATACGTAATCATTATTAAAGATGAAATATGTATTTAATTAACCTTAACTATTTACCAAATTCAAACAAAATTCATGAAATTAAAGTTTTGTAATGTAATTATTTTCATATTTCAAATATTTGTAAAGATTATTTATACAATTGATCTACTTAGATTTTTAATTTGCATTTATACATTACATTGTTATTTTCTTTTAAAATAAATTATATATCAATATTTTGTTAAAAAGGTGAAACTGAGAAAAAAAATTACGTTTTATTTTAATTAAGAATTAACTTTTGTTCGTATTTGTACTAATATACATATCAAAAATACGGTGTAATAAGATTTTTTAAGTTTCTTTATTATGAAATAGTTAAAACTTATGTCTATTTAAATTATTATAATTAAATCTTCAAAATATAATAATTATTATTTATTATTCAATTACTATTTACTATATTATTATTATATATATATATAAATATTACTTCAATAAAAACATAAACTTATAATTTATATTATCCTATAAATATAATAATATTTGTTCAAGGAATACTTACCTTAAATTCATACATATATTTACAGAAATTCAAACCCTCTTGTTAGTTGAACATAAAAAATTATTTTATAAATAGATTCCCCTTTATCTGTTCACAAGTTCACATTTAAAATTTAGATAAAATCAATTTCGATATTTTTAAAAAGAAAACTTTATTCAAGAAAAAAAAAGTACATGTGATATCCCAAAATATCATACAACATATAATATGATAGGATTCATTATTAGGATATGTATAAGCAGTTGGAGTAGCATAAAACAGAACATAACGGTACAATCATCCCAAAATAAAGCTGGAAACTTAAAAGGTTGATACAAGTTTAGGAATTCTTAAAAATACACAACAACTAAGGGTGTAAAGATGTCTTAAGAGTGCTTCCAAAACACAGATTACATCAAAATAAAAGCTAGAAGTCTTTCAAAATGAAGAGTTATTTATAATAAGAACTAATAGGAAATCTAAGAAGTAGGAGTTGTGTCTTCTTCATTCTCCAAGGCTTGCTCTAAGGGCACATCATCTACTTCTGCTCACATCCAAGGATATGTATGATCATCGCAAGGGGGAAGGCAAACACATACAACATACAAAACGCAAGGGTAAGCTAGGTTTCAAACGAACATACATGTCAATTCAAATCAATTTGATATAACTAAGAACATTCACACATAGCATGTAAGTCATCATTTGTCATAAACATGGAAATCATACTCATGTCATTAGCCAAAACAAGTATCCTATCATGTTGTGACTCCTAGACTCGTCTAGACTTAGAATGGATGTAGAGATGGGGCGGGTTGTGCACTTGTGATGGCCTTTACTACGTTGCAAAGTCATTGCCGAGGTGTTTCACCCGACCACACACAAGGTTAGTCTGTTACCGCGCGATAGACCTGCAATGGTAGCGCCTATCACTAGGACCTCCTACTACTCTCACCACACGCGTCAATCCTCTCTAAGTGAGAATGAAAGACCGTTAGAGTGTTAAGAATAATCCTCCATATGGAAGCCCCTACATTCATTCTAAACACTAAGTGATCTCACTTAGAGATCTTACTTTAATACTATTCAAATCACCTTAATCAAATTACAATCCTCTTTGAATCATCAACATACCATACTTTAAAACTATCACTCACACATAATACATCATGCCCTCAATCATGTTGCAAAATCAAGCCATATATATATAAACATACAAGACACTCTTTCAATCCAACAACATCAATCAATCCATGGCATAAGGACACTCATATTTAGGTCAAGAAAACAGCTCCGAAACCATCACTAACAGCTCCGAAAGGGTCCAAAACCTCCAAAACGACTTAAGGAACGTCCAAAACGGACATCCGGAACCCCACAAACTATCAAAAACAAAAACAACACCAAAAAATGACGTCTAGCCCCCTTTAGGGGCGCCTAAGCGTGGCGTCTGCAATGAACTTCAAGAATTTTCTGCAGATTTTGCAGAACTCACCCACTCTCATTTCAGGCCTTTTTATGATTTTCTTCCACCCCTAATTCATCCTACAGGTTGAATTAAACTTATTCAAGTGGCTATAAACTTTCCTAACGTCATTCTTTAAAGATTAAATATCAATTTGCACTCAAATTACTCAATTTCATCCACTTATACACCCAATTCTAATTCTACCAGTTGGACATTGTTTTTACCACTTTTAAGGTTCCTAACAAGTCACATTTGATTTATCTAAAGGGTCTTGAATGACCAAAACCACCTGGAATACCCAATTCAAAATCTGATTACCCGAGTTCCTCTAATCTGACTCTTACTCTCATATTTTTGCTTATGTACCTATCCAGTAACAGTTTAACAGAGAATCAATTTATCCAACTACTCAACCTCATTAAATCATTCAATATCATTACTGTCATAGTTTCATCCAATTTTCATAGTTGACATGTAAAGCAAAATTTGACATAATATACAAATTTTAAATTCACAGTTCATATATCATTATTTCACTAAATTAACTTCATATATATATATATATATATATATATATATATATATATATATATATATATATATATATATATATATATATATATATATATATATATATATA